>NW_008328344.1:1098803-1132710 GCF_000622305.1 Nannospalax galili
AAAAAAAGATTTCCTATTTAAAATCACACCTTCCCAGCAGCCCCTTAAAAGCTCCCACCAACACACACGCAAAGACAGAAGACCTGAACTTAAAGCCACGCGTGTGCAAAAGCAGGGGTTGGAGTCGGTTACTGTCAACTTTTGTGCGTCCTTTACATGAGAGGTGGGTTCCAATAAATTACACTTAAAGATGAGGTGAAGAAGGAATTGAAACAACATGGCCAAGGGGGGCTGCTCATAGGAAATAAAGTTTTCTCTGAACTATTAAACCACATGTGGGCTTGTTTTGCTGGTTAGAATGGCAGAGGCATCATGTGACATTATATCGTATAAGAGAAAATTTAGATGTTTATATTAAAATTTCAAGAGTAACAAAAGGAAAAGGAGGAGGAAAGGGTAAGAGGAGGGAGGGAGGGGGATAAAGAAGGGAAGGAGAGAGAGAAAGGGAGGGACAGAAATGAAGGATGGACTGTGACCTTCTATAGCAATAGTGGAGGTGTGGGGGGACAGGTCAGTCAATGTCAAATATATCTAAATGATAATAATGAAGAGAAAAGGACTTGGTGGCAAAGAAACAGAATGAAATACAGAAGTAAGTATAAACAGGTTAGTAGTCGAAAGAAACAGAATGCAATACCTCACAAATGAAAAGGCAGAAAACAAGAGAGTACCATTTTCCAACTGGCTCTATGTTGTATTAAAAAGAGGTACTACAGAGACAGAGTCAGCTGTGCTCACAAGAGGTCTTCTCCACAGTAAAGGACTGGTCAGAGGAGGGAGGCTGGAAAGCTTTCACAGATCAGCTGGCAGTGCACTGAGCCACCTAGGTTTCCACTAAAGGCCTTTGAGTAGAAACCAGAAGGACTTGACCTAATCCTCACATGAACTAGGCTCCCCAAATCCTCTTCCTCCCATCTCAAAAGGAATCTAGGGTGTTATGAGCTCCTGGGAGACAGTGGAGGCACTAGGAATATGCACACCGAACCCACCACGAAATAGACAAAAGCTAATCGCCAACCAGTGACATTCAGGAGGCTCTGTGTCATACACGGGAGGACATCTGGACAAGTTACGGACATTCTCTGACTCAACTCAAAAGTTACGGACATTCTCTGACTACCATAACTTGATCCAAGGTCTCCAGAGACTGGAGTTCTAGGGAGCATCTAGAATGTCAGCATGTGCTGGCTGCACCCTGCCGTTATCAAGAACAGGATGTGCAGGGAGGAGAGCTGTCCAGCTTGCCAGCAGATAGGAAGGTCAAGGCATCACAGAGTGGAAAACTCAATAGAATCAGCAGTCAAAAAGCATGAAATAAGCCTGGAGTCTCCGAGAGACAATCAACCATTATAAGTTTGGCGTTAACTCAAATAATTCATCCCAGCAGCACATATCAGATTAATGATCCTGTGTCCAACCTAAGTTCATTATTCCAGAAAGCATCAAAGTAGCTGTTATTGAGGAGAGGGACAGGAAGAAGGGGAGAGAGGGGAGGGGGAGGGAGGGAGAGAGGACTAGGAAGAGAAGGAGGGGAGGAGGCAAGGGAGGGGAGAGGAGGAGGGAGAGAGTGAAGATAGAGAGAAAATTAGAATAAGGTAGCCCAAGAGTTCTTTGAAAAGATTTTGGTGTGGTGCTGGTGATACCATGAACTAACTGGGAACAAACATCTTATTCTTATATTAATAAGGGAATGTACTTAATTTAAAAAAAAAAATCAGAACTACCTTAAAAGTCTATAATTGCTACAAAAACCAAAAGCCTCCAAGTCCCAACTCTGCACCCAAAGGAAGTGTCTGCAGGAGCTGTGGCAGCCCTAGGAGGACATACTCTTGAAGACCCGGTTGGGCAAAGAGAGAATGAACTCTGTGTGTGGGAAGAAGGAATCAGTAAGTGTCCAGGTATGAAGACTGGAAAGTGAGTTCCAGCTCTCCACACTGTCCAGGGGACTCAGCTAGATTCTTGGCCCAGTCTCACAGTTCAGCACAGCCATGAGACTTGGAGCCAGCTAGTGGAGTTATAGTGAGCGAGGTATGTCCCCTCAAGCCCTAGCCCATAAAACTTGAATCTACATATTCCCATCAGCCCCATCCTTACTTCCCTTCCAGCCAGTGAAAGTTCAGACTGTATTGCGACAGAAGCTACAAATTAACACTGTATTAAATAATTAGCATACTAGAAACGGGCAGGAAATACAGCTTAGTTGGTAGAGTGCTTACCTTAAATGTGTGAGGCACTAGTTCAAAGCCTTGCACTACAACAAACAAATAAAATGGAAAATATTTCTCTTGGCAGCTAGCACTGCCTAACTAAAACTTATGAACAAATCAAGTACCAAAAGGTTGAAAAAAAATTGTAGCAAATTACTGAAAGAAAAAATAGTTAATGTAGTAAGATTAGATATGACTATAAATATAAGTACAAACAGAGTAGCTAGAGATAAAAAGGGGTCATATGTGAAGGCAGACTAAGTAGGCAAGAAGGTATACCAACCATGAACTTCATGAACTTCCATGTGTCAAACAATATAGCCTTAATCCATAGATGCATCTGACACTCTTAGAAGGGTGTCACCATTTGCATTTGAAACGGAAAGATGAAGCAGATAAAACGGAATGTTGAGACCAAATGGTTAACAAAACTTATGTAAAAGAACTACAAGACTTTAAATGCAGAACAGATACACCCTTTTGACCACAAAGCCTTGAAATTATCCATGAACCAGATCACAAACGCTATCAACATATTTCAAGTAATCTCCAATACAGAGGTCACATTTTCTTACTACAATGTAGACAAGTTGGAAACTGAAAGTAAAAGATTTCTATATGAAAACAGAAGCTTCTTCCCACTGATGGAGAGAGAGTCAAGAGTTGGGAAGGAGAAGCAGGAGAGGGTTTTTTAGTACACCGCATCAGTGTCACATTCAGTCAAAACCTGCAAGCAAATGACACAGAGATGCTGGATGCTGGAGCACTGTGAATACCACAGCTGACCTGTATACTCAGATGTATGAAGGATGAGGTCATATGCTCTAAGAATAATCACAACTGTTACTGCTGATGGATGAATAACGGTTAAAAAAAAAATAATGAAAATCACAGCAAGAGAAAAAGGAAAGAAAAAACAAGAATGTATGAAAGCCTCGGAGAATGAGCAGACCTCTATACTACCGAACTCAGAAAACAGAAATGTTGTCCTTCTTGGGTTGGGAATGTAGCTGGATGTGAAAGTGCTTGCCTAACCTATGCAAAGCCTAGTACCTTAAAAAAAAAAAATCAGTCCCAGGCGGAGGCAGGAGGATCAGGAGCTCAAGGTCATCCTCAGCTATGGCTAGCTTGGGCTACATGAGACTATGTTTCAAAAAGCCAAAACAAAACAAACAACATAGGAAATGTTGATAAGTATCTTTGGCAAGAGGTGTGTTTCCTATAATAGGGTTAGTCAAGAAAAGGCTGCTGCCACAACACACACACACACACACACACACACACACACACACACACACACAGAGAGAAGAACCATAGAAAAATTGAGCCAACACTGCAGAAGATAAAGAACGGAATTTACCCAAAAGAAAGCATTCAGGGACTGGAGAGATGGCTCAGTGGTTAAGAGTGCATGCTCCTCTTCCAGAAGACCAGAGATTGGTCCCCAGGTGCCATGTCATGCCGCTCACATTTGCCTGTAACTCTAGCTCCAGGGGATCTGACACCCTCTTCTGGCCTCCAAGGCCACCTGCACTCATGTACACATACCCACACATAAGCACATATAATTAAAAATAATAGAAAAAGTTAAAAAGCAATCAGTCATGAAGAAGAAAACCTAGATGCTTGCCCTAGAATACATATCAATGTGACAAAAAGTACACGTAAGATTGAAACATAACTCTAAGAAGGTAGCCATACCCTAAGAATTGTAGACACACTGAGACAGTAGCCAGAATTGGAATAGAAACACCAAAAGTGGCATTTAAAAAAATAAAAACAATTTTGATATAGATTGAAATCCCCAGGATGCCACTTCTGTGGTCCCCTCCTTTTCCTGATCCCAAAGCAAACATTATTCTGAACTTGAAGTTTCTTCAATTAATACTGCTGCTAATGATGCCAACCGCTACACTGCACTGACTATGTGCAAGGCTTTGCTCCAAACATGCTTACCCAACAGTTCACTGAAACTTTCAAGGATAACACATGGTGGTGATGATGCTACCCCTGACTGAACAAGGAGGCAAGGTGCAATGAGATTAAAGATGTGCTGGAGATGACAAAGATTCCTTGTGGTCAACCAGGCACCTGGCCAGATCTAGCATTCTCGTGCTAAAAGTCATTATTACCCACAGCAGTATCAATAAGCAATCCCTCCCTTTGGGATACACAAAGTCGTGTTTAGCTGAATTTCTGAATCTGCTTTGCAATCCTGCCCCTGAGAATGACCTTTCTAGGGAAATTAGTCTCATAATAAAATAGACAATGTTTTCCTTTTGAGGCTTTGTCCAGACATTAGTTCACAATCAGTGCTGTCACTCAGGACCGTGGCAGGTAAGCTGCCCTCTCCCTCGGCCTGTGCCAAGCCTGCTGACAATCTCTAGTCTCCTCATGTGTTTCCCACACTTCGTTCTTAAATCCATGGCTGTGATTCCTCTCTCTGCCATCTGGAGTAGATCTTCCATTAAACTGGTCAAGGGGTGAAAGTGTTTCTTATACTCGTCCATTCTTTTTTTTTTTTCCTGTTGCTTCATACATAAAATATAGTTTGAATATGAAATTTTGGAGTCTCAATGTTTTCATGGCAGTATTTTTGGCAGTTTTTGGAACTTACAGTGGCAGAGGAGAACTCTGACATTCTTCATGCGAACCGCTTAGAATGCAGCCTAACACACAGCAAGCCCTAAACAAACATTAGCTGGAGTTTTCTAATTCTCCACATTAATGGTCCTGAATCACAGGTTCAATGCTAAATTAACTATCCATAAATAAAAGGAAGGATAAGGGAAAGAAGGAAGAGAAGGGATGGGAAGGAAGACTGGGAGTCTGAGGAATACTGAGAAAGGAGGGGAGGACAGAGAGGGTCAGGTGGGTCAAGCTGGCTTATAGGTTTCTCGAACTTGTCCAACTATTTAGCAAGGTCCGCATCAGAAAGCCAAATCCACACAGGAACTGAGCTGAGCAGAGGGTATCTGGGGGCAGCAGCAGAATGAGGCCACCATCACGTGGCGGCTCAGTGCAGTGAAGGGACGGTTCTGTGATTCAGCACAGAAAGCATGCTGGTTTGGACAACAGGGAGCCTCGCTCCTATCTGGCTCTTTCTGTAGCCTCTTCTCTTGTAGCCAAATGGGATAAATGAATCATGTTGTGCAATTCTGTTAAAAGCCCGCTGAGTTACAGACTGCATGTTTTCGGAAGAGCATCCTAGACAGCATTAGCGTCAGGAGGGAATGTACGGGGGGACACCGCCTTATAAATGTCCATTAGAAGCCACTCTGGAGTGGCAGGCACAGGAAAGCAGCTTGCCTCGGTGCACACACCCACCACCTCTTCAATATTTATAAGGAGCCTCTTCCCTCTCCTTGGCGTGATGAGACAGATACTCTCGATGGGAAGAAGAGCATCTCCTGCTCACAGAGTGGCAGCCCTTGGCTGTCCACTGTAGTGAGGCTTGGAGCACTTAGTACTTTAGGATAACTAACTAGAGGAAAAAGCCAACCTCACAGGGTCGCCCTCTTTCCTGGGACACTAGGTTTGCAAGGTCCCCCTCTGTCCCAGAACATTCTCCTCAGACCTGAAATTATCCCAGTTCAGGTTCCAGAGGTAGGTTTTGTTGTTTCACTGTTGTCTTTTGTTTTCTCAAATAACCATAGATCTAGATCAGAGATCCGCAAATTACCTTCTCTGAAGGACCACAGAGTTAGCACTCTAGGTTTACCAAGCTACATAGTTTCTCCCAGCTATTCAACTGTGGCAGCACAGCCACACCGCCCTAAAATCTTATTGACAAACATAGCTCCTAGGCTGGAATTCTTTACACAAAAGTATGCCGGTCCCTGGTGTAGCATTAGAATCAGGAAAGTCTGTGTGAGATTCCTTGATGCTTGGCATTCCTATGATCCATATATCTTGTGCAGATGAATGGATGAGAAAGAGGAGGCTCTCACATATACTTCCGTGTATTTACCACACAGGCTCATACACATGTCCGTGTGGTCTGCTGTTTCACCACACAGGTTGCTGATGAAGAGAGCAATGGACCACAGCAGAATGAGGTCTAAGCAGAGTGCAGAGCTAAGGCTACGCCAGGTGGCTAGTCAGCGAGCATCTAGTACAATTCCTCGGCGTAAAACTAATTACTAAGATAACATTTCTGAGAATTGTGTCTCATAAACATCTGCATTCGATGGTTCCTTCAGTTTCTTCTTGAACATGGAACTTTGTAAAAAAAATTTCTTTTTAGCATTTCTAGACATTAACCTACCAAATGAGTTACAGACAGGTCTGTGGTCATTCAACTAGTATATCAGTTCTTGAGCAATCAGTCATTTTTCACTGAGACTGAAGGTGTATCCCAGATCAGCTACTGCTCCTCTCCAGAACTCTGACAATGGGCATCGAATCACCGGCCTAGCTTAGCCAGCTGGCATAATATACAATATTCCCGTCCTGTTAGTGTGCATTTGACCTTGAGGAAAACCAAACCAATGGACCCAATGCAGTGCTTTTCCTGTGGAAAAGAGAACTGCGTTCTTTCTTTTCTATTGTAGAGAAGATAGTTGCAGATGAAGATGCACAAGTTGGAGGGTAACTAAGACGGAGAAGTGGGCACACACACAAATGAAGGGATGAGCTGGGGAGGGCTCTCAGTAGAGGAACACTGCCCTAGCATGTGCAAGGCACTGGGATTGGTCACTAGGCTGCCCGAGCATGTGCAAGGCACTGGGACTGGTCACTAGGCTGCCCGAGCATGTTCAAGGCACTGGGACTGGTCACTAGGCTGCCCGAGCACGTTCAAGGCACTGGGACTGGTCACTAGGCTGCCCGAGCATGTTCAAGGCACTGGGACTGGTCACTAGGCTGCCCGAGCACGTTCAAGGCACTGGGACTGGTCACTAGGCTGCCCGAGCATGTTCAAGGCACTGGGACTGGTCACTAGGCTGCCCGAGCACGTTCAAGGCACTGGGACTGGTCACTAGGCTGCCCGAGCATGTGCAAGGCACTGGGATTGGTCACTAGGCTGCCCGAGCATGTGCAAGGCACTGGGACTGGTCACTAGGCTGCCCGAGCATGTGCAAGGCACTGGGACTGGTCACTAGGCTGCCCGAGCACGTTCAAGGCACTGGGACTGGTCACTAGGCTGCCCGAGCATGTGCAAGGCACTGGGACTGGTCACTAGCACTGCAAGAGAACCAGCACCAACAATAGGAAAGTGCAAAAACATGGAATGAAGACACGAGCCATGTCTTCCATGGCTAGGAATCTTTCTAATACAAACGGCAAATGGCAGACCAAGAACAATGGGCAGCCCAGGGTCACTCCATGAAGTAGTAAGAACTACTAAGTGGCCACAGCCTCCTGCAGGGAATTCTAGGCATCTGATGGGTAGAGCAAATCTGGGTCTTCTGGCAAGAGGGAGAAGTGTTTTGCTATTCCTGGGGGAGTGTAAGAAAGCCCTTCATTCTGTCCTAATTCCAAGAACCAAGTCTAGCTTGAAACCATAGCTTCTTTCTTTGAGACACCCCCCCCATCTCTCTCTACAATGGTGAGGACCAAGCCAAGGGACAATCACATACGAGACAAGTGCTCTACCCCTGAGCTTCAGCTCCACCCTGGGAACCACAATTTCTTATAGGTACAGGCAGGATGCACCTGATTTATACGAACATAAATATTTCCAAACAAATACAAAACCCATTAACAAGGAAAAAGAGAAACCAAAACAGAAATCTAAAGCTTATAGCACTGGGATCCTCAGGCTAACACCCTTAATTTCATACATAGTGGCAATGATCTGAGGGAACAGCTCCCCCACTCACCTCCTGGCCAGGCACAAAACTAGGTATTTTATATTCTCACACAACATTTTCTTTATCCACAGCACCTTTAAGATGTATTTAGGGGGACTGAAGAGATGGCTCAGTGGTTAAGAGCACCAACTGCTCTTGCAGAGGACTCAGGTTCAATTCCCAGCACCCACATGGCAGCTACGAGCCATCCTTAACTCCAGTTCCAGGGGAATCCGAAGCCCACTTCTGACTCCGCGGCATTACATGACATGGGTGCCCCACGTACATACAGGCAATATACTTGTACACATAAAATAAAAATAATAAATAAAATATTTTAAAAAGAGGAAGAAGTATTTAGGGCTGGAGAGATGGCACAGCCATTAAGAACACTCACTGGCTGCTCTTGCAGAGAACCTGGGCTTGATTCCCAGCACCCACATGGCAGCTATGAGCTGTCCTTAACTCCAGTTCCAGTGGAATCTGAAGCCCTCTTCTGATCTCTGTGGCATTACACAACACAGGCGCCTTCACATACATGCAGGCAATACACTTGCACACATAAAATAAAAATAATGAATAAAATATTTTTTTGCAGAGTACTTTTTTAAATTTTTAGTAACTACATGAATAAAATATTTTTTTAAAAAATAAGAAGTATCAGGGCTGGAGAGAGGGCGCAGCCATTAAGAACTCTGGCTGCTCTTGCAGAGGACCAGGGTTTGATTCCCAGCACCACATGGCAGCTAACAACCATCCGAAACTCCATTTCCAGGGTATCTGATGCCTTCTTCTGACCTCCGTGGGCATTGCAGGACACAGATGCACTTACATACATGTAGGCAATACATATGCATAAAATAAAAAAATAGATAAAATATACATGAGAATTACGTATTTAACATGTTCATTTTGTGAGGGAATGAAAATTGGGTAACTCAGGGTCATAAGCTGGATGGAGGGAGAACTTGAACCCAAGCTCAGCTGACCCCCAAAGCATCGCTGAATCTCATCCACAGTAAACACACACTATGACTTTGGTAAGGATAAGCAGAAGGAAGGTTGCAGACTCTGGGAAGCCACTCAAAGATGGCATCTCAGCTGCCTATGCTGAGTGCGGAAGGGGACAAAGATGAGAGAAATCAGGAGAAGGCCCAAATGCTTGCCAGGTCTAGGAAAAAGCAGAAGAAATGCCACTCCCTGACTCTCCTAAGATCCATAATCATGTGCTCCACTGTTCCCTGGAACTGCAGACATACACAGGGTTAGCACATTAATCCTTCAAACACTAACAGATGCTGGCAGGGATTTAGACTGGAATGTATTTACAAAGTGACAAATTATGTTCTGTATTAGAGAGAGAGAGAAAGAGCACCCACAAACGGGCTGATAAATGTCAGCTGCAGTCACGACAAACGGTTTATTTTTATTATACTGTAACCACAAATGTTTCTTTTTTCTATTTTTTTTTTCTCCAGGAGTCCCAAAGATTTATTTCTTGCGGGAGAAAAAACAAGATTATATATGACACAAAGTAATAACTGTACGATCAGATATTCCGGGCACCCTGCCCTCCTAGAAAGCTTCATCCAGGAAGCTCAGCGCCACTAAAAATGCTACTTTCACCCAAGCACAGTAAATGGTTAATAAATCAGAACTGATACAATACCTGGTAATTAGATATAGCCTTAGTTCACAGACTAGCCAATTGATAGACAATATCCAATTCCCCCGTTAGTGGCTATCAGTAGGGTAGAGTAACTATTAAAATAAATTTAATGGCTGTGACAGGTAAGAAAATATACCAGAAGCTAAAATGTAATCAGGATATCCAAACCAAAAATAAAATTACAGCCTTGGCTGCAAACAGGGTCCCAGGAAGGAGGGTTATAGATGGAGAGCGACATCCACAGGCTGAGAGGCAAGGTCACAAGCACTAAAGGAAAGCTCAACCTTGAAAATCAGATTGAGGGGGGAGATCTGGCTGGGGGCCAGGGGAAAATGCACACACTCGTGATTAAGAAACTCCTCCATAGAATGCCTTTGATCCACTTGGTCAGTGGGGCACTGGGGTTGTGGTGGGTGTCTCAGTAAGCATTACAGCAAGTTGGCAGAATGGTGAAGAGATCTGCCTTCTTGTCCAAGTGTACTGGTAACACTGGCCATGTTCCTGCCTTCCCAAGACCCACCTCCAAGCCCCCATCCTCTCGGCTGTGAGCTAGAGGGGCTGGGTCTGGCAGGAAGATCTCAGAGTCTGATTTCTTCTAATAGTTTGAAGGACAGCAAATGGAGGAGGGTTACCAGAAAAACATGAAAGGTGTGGTCAAGTGTATTCAGGGGACACTTAACTTTCAGGACGCTCAGTCTGCGATTTCTCGTGAAATCATTGCAAGCTGAACACCCCCCTCCCATTCCATATTCTAAAAACAGGATACTTAAAAAAATATAGAATTGACAGGAATTCATAAATATAAGACCAAGATCATATACTATTTTGAAGAAACACACACACACACACACACACACACACACACACACACACACTCACACGCACCATAGACTGGAATGCTATTTCTTTTTTTCTGATAATAGATGATGAAGTTTAGGGGGCTGGGATGCAGGCTGTGGGTAGAGCTGTCATCAGAGAGCTGGTAAGAAATCTCTCCTAGCTATAGACTGAATAAAGGCTTGAATACAGCCCAGTGCCACGGAGGACGAAGGGTCTGGGAAAGGGCACCTCTGTAGAAGACCATCCTAGCTAGTGACCATCCTGACTCTACCACATTTACACATGTATTTTGAGCTCTCATAACCCTGGAGCCCCACATTTCACATCCTTAACACCATCTGTTCATATCTTCCTCACAATAACATGGAGGAAATATTACATAAGCTGATAGTTGGACTACATATGACTCAGTACCTGCTGGGCATGTACTAAAGTCTTTAAGAACTGGGTACTAGCTCTTGGTACTACTGAGAGAACTAAGTTCTGTAAATGCTATTGTTGGACCTGGGTACACTGCCTAGAAACCACCCAAACCCCTTCCCATCCTACAAGAGTGACACCTTCCAAAACCCACCAGGAAAGTCTGTTCACTCTTAGTAATGGTTTCTATTGCCACCACCACCTGTGTCTCCTCTGGATATTTCAACAGGGAAGAGGAACAAGACACAAATCTAGTACCACCAAGAGCTCAAGAATTCTCCATCCTACATATTAAACTAATAAGCTGCAAATAGCAATACATGGAACCCTGGACCAGCTCCTGGAATAAAAAGAAGGTGCAGGCTAAAAGATGGCAGCCAAGTAAGGTGGTACCCTATTAAGTACCACTGACTCTTTCTGAGTTTGACCCTGACACCATAATGAGGGAAAAGAATAGACTTGGGGGAAAGTAGGTGAGCTTTCAGTACAAGTTCTACAGCTTCTACAAGGGTCTGAAATTAATCAAAGCAACTATTAATCAACTAAAAATGAAACTGCCATCCTTTGGAACACATAAAGGTCAAAACAATGTTTGGTATTAAAATACCCTTGTTTTGGGTGGGAGGTGGTACGGAAATAGCTCAGTGGCCAAATTGAGGATGAGAGAGTGAGTGAGAGAGAGAGAGAGAGAGAGAGAGAGAGAGAGGATTGAGATTTGAGACAAATTCTCACAATATAGCCCAGGCTGGCTTTAAAACCATGGCAATACTGTTCAGTCTTCCAAATGCTGAGATTACAGACATCAACCACCACACTCGGTCATTTTTGTATCCTTTTGAAAAAGCTTATTGAATCATGAGAGCCACTATGGTTATTCAAAATGAGTTCATCCTGTTTTCCTGTTCGTTTTGAGACAGGGTTTCATGTAGTTCAGGTTAGCCTCTAGCTCATTAGGTAGCCAAGGCTGAATATCGGGACCTGATCCTCCTGCCTCCACCTGCTGAGTGGATGATGACAGGGCTGCACCACCACAACTAGCTAAAATTACTTCTAATGGCTGAATAGCAAAGCAAGGCAGATTTACAAATGAATGCTGTTCCAGTCACAGGACACTAACGAAATTCCCATCACTAAATAAAGTCCCCCTGCTGCTGGTGTGCAAAAGCAAAATTAAGGCCAGAGCGACCTCTTCTGGAACACTGTCCTGAGCTCCTCTCTACCTAGGGGTTGACCCCCGCCCCAGTCCCCTGCCACACACACTGGGATACCTCTGTTCTGTAATGCTTTTGCTTCCTCGGGTATTTCTCACACCAGATCATGACCTCAAAATCTTGGTCTCCCCACATCTTGCATCTCTCTTCCTCTTCCTCTAAGAGACTCTCTTTGTGATTAGAGGTATGCCTGTCCCCATGTTCCCCACCCCCAGTGAAAATTCAAGTTACTTGTAGGAGTTCATATGCAACACTATAAAGTTTAGTTTGGGCCTAAAGACAGCTCAGCTGCCTTCAGCAGACCCCATACTGCTCTTTCAAGGGCCTGAATTCAGTTCCCAGCATCCATGTTGGGCAGCTCACAAACACCTGTAACTCTAGCTCCAGGATCCAAAGGCCTCTTCTGGCCTCCATAGGCACCTGCACTTCTATCTACATACCCACACACAAACACACACAAAGTAAAGAGATTTAATATGACTTTAATATACATTTTAAAATCCTACTTAAACAAATCAGTTGTGGAATGCTGCAGAGCCCACATTCCGACTTCTTGTTTTTCAGCTCCAAGGTGGATTTAAGGAAAAAGAAAAATAGTTTGAAGTGCTTCCTAAGTATTGATCCCTAATGGTGTCCAAGTTCTTTCCTTATAGCAAGTTTACAGCCCTAACGACTGATGTTTTAGTAAGGCTTATGTATAAGGGAAGGAAAATTTAATTGGCACATGTACTTACAACTTGCAAACTTCCAAGTTTTTATGCAAAACGTTAAAACTTTTGTCCCATTCATCTTAGTGCTGACAAGAATATCGGGACAAACTGTCAGAAAACATAACCTTTGCTCTCCATTGTCAGTGAAACGGAGACACATTGAAGAGTCCAGCAGATGATGTCATTAAATAATGATAAGGAGGGGGCTGAAGAGATGGCTCGGTGGTTAAGAGCACTGGCTGCTCTTGCAGAAGACCTGAGTTCAAATCCCAGCACCCACATGACGGCTAACAATTGTCTGTAACTCCAATTCCAGGGGATCCGACACCTTCTTTTGACCTCCTCAGGCATTGCAGGACACAGGTGCACACTTACGTGCATGCAAACCTAACACTCCTACACACAAAGTAAAAACAAAGAAATAATTTTTTTTTTTAAAAAGATGATAATGCATGGCATGAGGAAGTCTACAAAAACAGAGCTTCACAGATTTCTGGCAAAAGAAAGCAAATAGGAACCTTTCTGCAAGAGAATTATTTTCCATTTACAATCTCATGGAACCCAGGTAAGCCAGGAGTGTTATTCACAACCATGGAAAACTGAAAATAGCACCTGTGCCTAGCAATAAAGGATTTGTTTAGTAAGTTACCTGGACATCATGCAGACTCACTAAGGCTGTATTATCAAGGGATAGTCACTAACATGGAAAGTCACCAAAAAACGTTGGGTTTTTTCCCTTCTCATTTTTAGTTAGTTCTATAAGAGTTTCATAAGTCCATTTTGATCATACTCACCCTCTTTCCCAAACTCCTCCCAGGTCCAACCCCCTTCCCTACCCACCCAAGTTTATCTGCTTTCCCTCTCCTCTCTCTCTCTCTCTCTCTCTCTCTTATCTCTCCTCCTCTCTCTCCTCTCTCTCTCTCTTTTTCTCTCTCTCTCAGTGTATTGGGTCCAATTTGTGCTGCCCATATACTCTTGGATGTGTGGCCATGCACTGGAGCATGGTGGACCTACCAGGGACCACAAAAGAACAGCCATAAATTGCCAATCACTCCTCAGCTAGATGTGGGACTTCATGCCGACCTTCCCTGACTCCATACTGGGACTTTTGTCTGGCTTGACCTTGCACAGGTTTTTGCACACTGTCACAACCACTGTGAGTTCATATGTGCACCTGCTCTGTTGTATATGGAAAACATGTTTCCTTGTGGTCATCCACTGCCCCTGGCTCTTAGAATCTTTCCAACCCCTCTTCCACAGTGATCCCTGAGCCTTGGAGAGAGAAGGTGTGATATAGCTGTCCCATTTAGGGTGAGCATTTTGCAGTCTCTTATTCCCTGCACATTGAGAATTTTTAGGTCTCTCTGTTAATAACCATCTACTGAGACAAGAAGCCTCTTTGATGAGGTCTGAGAGACGCACTTATCTATGGGTATGATAAGTCATTAAGAATTGGTTCAATACTATATCCAGTTAGCAGATTAATAGCAGTACGTTCTCCTTTATGGTCTATAACTTGTCTAGTCACAGGTTCTCAGCCCACACAATGGTGCCAAATAAGTGTTTTACCTTGTAGAGGAGTACCTCAAATCCAACCAGAGTGGTTGGTTACTCCCATGACATCCTTGCCACTGTGGCACCATGGGCATGTCCTTCCAGACCAGCCATTACTATAGCTTGCAGGGTTCACAGCTGGGTGAGATGGGTTCTCCTCTGGTAGTGTGCATAGCAACTTCTAGCACTAAAAGCTAACCAGTAGGAATGAACCTTCCAGGTCAATACCAGCTTGATTTTTCCATGTTCTATGATTCAAGTATATGGTGCCATTCAAAATTAGGGTCTTACCATCAAGTCTGGAGGGTAACCAAGAGGACTGGCAGCAGCCTGTAATGTTTAGGGGGTCCGTGGAAACTCACTGACCAATAACTCCAAAAGAAATAATCCATTCCTGATATTTGTTAGACCATAATGTCTAGTAGGGTGCTGTTATACTATTATATGGTAATTCCACTTAAAACTTTTAATGTATGTGTTTATATTTTAGGAAGTTTCTATAGTATCAAGAAAAACAAAATTGGGGGCTGGAGAGTTGGCTCAGTGATTAAGAGCACTTGCTGCTCTTGCAGAGGACCCGGGTTCGATACCCAGCAGCCACATGGTGGTTAACAACCATCCATAACTCCAGTTCCAGGGGATCCGACACCCTCTTCTAACCTCCGTGGGCATTACATGACATGGGTACACTTACATATATTCAGGCAGTACGCTCATACACATAAAATAAAAATAATAAAAAGAAAATATTTTTTAGAAAGAAAAACAAGATTATGAAGTTAGTAGACAAAAGGAGGGAGCTGGAAACAGTCGTTCAGAGTGAGGTCACCCAGATCCCAAGACAAACTTTTGCCTGTTTTCTCTCACTTGTGAATATCAGCTTTGACTCTTTAGATCTGTGTGTTTCATCTGGAATTCCTGTAGAGGTCAGGAAATCAGTGAGGGACCATGGAGGGGAGGGCAGTTTCAAGGGGGAGAATACAGAACACAGTAGTACAACAGAAAACGGAACAGGAAGGGTTAAACAGGGTAGGGAACAGGAAGGCAGGGTAGAGGAGGGAATGTGGGGGGGAATAACACAGAAGACCTTCTGAAAAAGGTCTGCATTAGCTTTAAAATACAGAGTAGAGTGCAACTTCAATTGTAAGAAATGTTTTTAAATTTTTCAAAAGATACTAATGAAAATAATACTGATTGTTTCAAGGACTCCGCAACATTGCTTCTTCTTTATTTGTATAGCAGTAGGTCTAAATCCTAGCTTTATTAAAATAACGATGTTACTTTGTAAACAAGAGAAACAAAATTCTTTTTTATTTATTTTACGTGTATTCGTGTATTGCCTGCATCTGTGTAAGTGCACCCATGTCATGCAATGCCTACAGAGGTCAGAAGAGATGTTGGATCTCCTAGAACTGGAGTTACAGACGGTTATTAGCTCTCATGTGAGTGCTGGGATTAGAATCCAGGTTTTCTGCAAGAACAACCAGTGTTCTTGACCGCTGAGCCATCTCTCCAGCCTGAAGAAACAGAATTCTAACTTGATTAAATAAATAACATTGAATGTTAGTATGCAGTATATATGAACTAACTTACTGATGGTATCAGTAATTTTGTTTCTTGACTGTTTGTTTGGGATAAGGAAACAGAAAACTCTATCTTTTGGTAGAATTGGTGTTTGATGGTTAACAGAAGTAGGGAACAGTCTTGCCATGGAGACAATTCTGTATTACTTAAAATATTACTATGTGGATATTTGGTTCAACAAAGGACTAGTTTTAAGCATATTCAGAAAGACAAGAAGAAAAAATTATCACACAGGAAGTTCATAAGTTTAACTTGGCTCAGATGAAACAAACCCCCAGGACAAGGGCAAGGAGGAGCCCTTGACCTTCTCCTAGCCAGCATCCCTCCCCCCTTAGATAAGAAACTAGAATTCAAGCCTAACCAAATTCAGTCCCAGCTCTGCTACTGGTTTGCAATGCGGGTGCTCAGCAATTCTCCAAGCTCTCAGAGATGTAGCAAAATGAGGGTTACTGAGTTACACTGAGTGAGTGCTGGGGGCATTCAATCAGTGAGAATAAAGCAGCCAACATTGTACCTGGATACAGGTGAGATCAATAATTAAAGTGAATGTGGACAGTGTTCATCATCTTAATATCTCTGACCCCACATATCTACTAAGAGGACTATATATGGAAATGTTGAACATAAAATAACTGCTTCGTAAATGTATCCCGGTCACATGTTTTCTCTGATTGCGCCCAATTCCATGTCCAAAATTACAGTCAGGGTGAAGACACTATTATAAGGCTGTTTCATAGAGATTACAGATCAAAGGGACAAAACCACCCTCCTAAGTACGGTGATTTAATAAGTCAAAATATCAGCGCCGTTGGGAAAAGCAGCGAACAGTCTTGCAAGTGGGATATGGGGACTCAGGACAGGGACATCTGCCATCTAGAATTCTGTGTATGTTTGGGCATACATGTGTGCATGTGTGTGCACTGGGAAAGACAAGGATCAGAGTGAGTGCTCAGCAACATGTAAGCTTCTCTCCACACCAGCAGCATCCACATTAGCATTTCCCCACCACCTACAAAACTCACCTAACATCATATTAAATCCCAGATAAGTGTCCCCCAAGGGCTGTGTGCTAAAGGCTCGGTCCCCAGAAAGTGGTGCCATTGGAAGGCAGTAGAACCTTCTGGAAGTAGAGGCCTAGTGGAGGACTTAGATCACTGGTGGGGAGGAGGGGCCTTGAACAGGGTACTGGAAACCCTGGCTCCTTCCCTTCTCTCTTACCTTACCCCTTACCTCTGTGAGGTGAGCAGCCCCTCTGGCTTGTGCTCCCACCATGATGCACAGGACAGAAGCAATATGCCCAAGAGACTGAAAACATGAGCCTAAAGCAATCTTTCTCATTAAGCCAATTATAAAATGCAAAGCTAAGTAGCATACAACATACCTGCCTCCTTTCAAAAGGAGCACTGTCCAACGGCAGGGCCTTTCTGTGCCATGATTCACACTAGGGGCCATCAAGACACTGAGAGGTCAGAACCTGTGCCCACAGTCCCTAGTAGGATAGGATAGCACCCTGCCTTGGACTTCTGGAAAGCCCTTCCTATATCTCTAGAGTTGGATTTCAGCAAATGCAAACAGAACAGAAACAGAGCCATAGAAATGCAGTCTTCATCGGGAAATCATCTTGTATTCTAACCCCATCAACGAGCTCAGCTTATGCCACACATTGCACACAGCAACACTGATCTCCAGACCATCTTTCAAGGAGTACATCTTCACTGATCTGCTCCATACCCGTCTCAGTGTCAACCAGCTTTAAGGCAGAGTCACAATGAACCAGAGATGCCACTATATCCCATTCCTTGCCCAGGACTAGCAGTCTCCCTCTTAGGTCCAAAACCCCACATAAAAATCCAGCATTTAATCACAGCTCTTTGAATCTTCACTACTTACATAGGGAAAAATGAAGAAAAACCAATGTATATCTACACAAGAAAAATATACATGTATTTATACACTGTACATGAACATATGGTATACATACATGCCCATGTGTGCAAGTGCGTATACCTATACATACATACATATATACCACAAGAGCAATGATTTGAAAGGGAAGAATTCCTCTATGTGACTGTATATGTTCCTCTATGTGATTGTATGTAGGGGTCCATTATTAATAAGGCTTGAAATTTCTACAATTAAAGTGTTGTGTGGTTTTGTTTTACATTTTATTTTGTATACATGTGTGGCCATAGTGCAAATGTGGAGGTCAGAGGACAACTTGCAGGAGTCCGTTCTCTCCTTATACCATATGGGTCTGAGGGCTTGAGTTCGGGTTGTCAGGCTTAACAAGTCCCTTTACCCACTGAGGCATTTCACCAGTCCCAAAGTATAGTGTTTTTAAAAATAGGCCACACAGGAAGGCATCAAGAAATAAAGAATAAAGGCCATAAAATTAACAGGGTGAAAGAACAGATCATTAACCAGGAAAAAAAAATTGAAATACTTTGCATAGTTTAAGAACATTCTTGACACAGAGTGGAAAAAAAAATCAAGGTTGGAATATTCTTGGTAAGGATGTAACAATAAACACAGAAAGACTAAGGCTAGAGTACAATCTAAAGCAAGGGGCGGGGTGTGGCTTCCTGTGTATTTCTAAGCATATGGGCTCTTCAGAAATGGCAACAATTTCTAGTTGTAATTGGCAGTTTATACAGTTTTTTAATAAATCATCAAAAAGCAGCATCAAAATTAAACTGTTAGTAATGAGCAGATTAGCAGGCTTCTCAGTCATTAATGAAACAAATTGCCTGGATCCCTCTGGAAAGCCCTGTGCCAATGTGTGCAAAATCCATGGGTTTCAGTTAAGTAGTCACATACCTGTGCACCTCACTGGGGGGGGGGGGAAATCAGCCAACAGTCTTCTCCCTAACCCATGCAAAATGAGTGAAAACAGAAGAATTCTTTTATTTCTGGCAGGGATGGGAGGTGCAGGAGTGGGCAAACATTTCCTAACAGATGTTTACAAACAGAAGGTAACTGATAAAAACCCAAACACGACCCATTGTCTTCCCAGATTCACAGATGAGCCCACTGCAGCTCCTCAGAAGAGCCTTCCTGGAAAACATCCAGGAATTAAAAGGCGCCAACAAGCTACCTAATACCCTTGCGTAGACTGAATTCTTACGAAGAAAATAAAGTTTATTGTCTGGAAAGCGCGAAAGCATGAGGAAGGCACTAAGGCGATGGAGGTGAACAGTTAGACAGATGTTCACTTAAAGAAATACCGAGAACAGAAGCAGCAGAATTTTACGAGGATCCTGACGCCAAGCGCGGCAGCATCAAGGGCAAGGGGAAAGAAAGGGATGGGGAAGGGAGCCGGGGCTGTGAACTTGGAACTAATGCTGACCTTGCGGATCCCGTCTGAGAGGGAAGCAGCTCTGAGCAGAGCAGTGACATCTCTCTCTTCAGTACCTTCCTGAGTTCTCAAAGGCAAGCCTCAGAATGAAATCCTGGAGGACAGAGGGATCCATTTCTGGTGCTTCATATAATAGTATCCTTCCTCCCAAATAAAGGTCACACACACACACACACACACACACACACACACACACACACACACACACATACGCACACACAGAGTCAGAGACAGAAAGACAGACTGATTCCCAAGTCTTTGTATCTCTTTGGAGCCTCCATGACTAAAAGAAGACTTCAGAAACACACTGGGTAGCAAATCCTGCCTCAACTGGCAGGAGAAAGGGCAGAAACATAACTGTATACCAGCATCTCTAGGTAACAGAAAGGTGACTGTATACCAGAATCTCTAGGTAACAGAAAGGTGACTGCATACCAGCGTCTCTAGGTAACAGAAAGGTGACTGCATACCAGCATCTCTAGGTAACAGAAAGGTGACTGCATTCCAGCATCTCTAGGTAACAGAAAGGTGACTGCATACCAGCATCTCTAGGTAACAGAAAGGTGACTGTATACCAGCATCTCTAGGTAACAGAAAGGTGACTGTATACCCAGTATCTCTAGGTAACAGAAAGGTGACTGTATACCCAGCATCTCTAGGTATCAGGAATGCTAGGTGATTTACACGAACTGACGGATTAATAAAAATAATCTGACTGGGGCTCTCTCTTGGTTGGAAACCCTAGGAGGCTCACAGATAACTCTCTGGCCCAGTTGTAGCATCTCACAACTGATGATCCAAATCCGTGGATGCTGCTTTACCTCTTGAATTCCCTGATTTTCCACTGATGCTAATTTCCTTATGCATAGCCTTTTCTTATTGCTACAATATTACACACAGGCCTGTTCACAAATCATCTCAAATCTAGGGCAGAGTAGTACATGCCTACAATCCGTGCACTTGGCAAGCTAAGGTGAGAAGATCAAGATCAAGGCCAGAGCTGGAGGGAAGGATGGGGGTGGGGGTGGACTTGATCAAAACACAATATGCATGTATGCAATACTCAAACAATAAACAATTTAAAAATTAGAAATTAAAAAATTATATAACAAGGGGCTGGAGTGATGGCTCAGCGGTTAAGAGCAATGGCTGTTCTTGCAGAGGACCTGGGTTCGGTTCCCAACACCCACATGGCAGCTGACAAATGTCTGTAACTCCAGTTCCAGGGGATCTGACACCCACTTCTGATCTCTGCAGGCATTGCACAACACAGATGCACTTACATACATGCAGGCAATACACTCATACACATAAGATAAAAATAATAAATAAAATATCTTTTAAAAGAAACAGGAATAAATGAATACAGCATTGTAGTTGACTTTTAGGCCTGTCAGTCCATTAAGCAATGCATTTTGCTTCTAATCTAAGGAACAAGCCAAGCTAAAAGCTCCTGTCATAACAGATTTCTTCTCAATAACCTGCACGAGTCCTTTACAGAATGGACCCTGCCTCATCAGTCAATTCAGAAGACTCCATCTACTCTGCGACTCACTGGAGGGCTCAGAAGAACCTTGGGGCATGTATGTTCCTTACTCCTGTGAGTACTGTGGTATACTGAACAACGTCCCCTGCCTCCAGATGTCTATAAATTAATCTTTGAAACCTGTGACTGTGTTGTAGGACAAATTAGAATTAAGGTGTTGATAAAACTCCTGGGGGATACGTAAACAAGGTCTACCCCCGGACCCTTGGTTCCAAGAACAAACAGAGGAACAATTCTACCAGAATGCACTCTGGGAAACCAATGAGTTTACTGGGCTGATTTACAGAGCAACAGGTGAGGGTTCACATACATGAGTGTGGGTGTGCCCCCCCTAAGGCTCACTAGAAACTCTTCACCCACGCACAATGATGACTTTCCCAAAGTCACATAAAATGGGGAGAGACCCTCAGTCTTCCCCAGTCTAAATACTCTAGTCCTTCCTCCAGGCATATGGAAGTAGGGCTGAATTGCTCATCATGGGCTGGATACTCAGATGAGGGTCTCCTGTCCCTCCCTCCTCTGCCTTCCATGCCGTGAGGATCTTTGGCAAGCAGTCAGTGCTAAGCTCAGGAAGATGGCGTTTGTCTGACTTGAGGACGGTCCTGTATAACATAAGGACACTGAAGGGAATAAGGTCACTAAATGTTATGGTTTGAATGAAAAATGTCATCTTTAGGGATCTTTAGGAGGTTGAGGCCTAGCTAGAGGAACTGGATAACAGGTGGTCCTTGAGGGTTGTAGCCCAGCAAGGTTCCAGCCTGAACACTGTACCTCAGATCCACCAAGATGCAACAAACTCAAGAAGCAGAGAAAGAGTCCCATGGCCATTCATTCTGCACACGATGGACTGTATCCCCTCAAACTATGAGCCACAATAAACTTCTTCCCCCTTAAGTTGCTTCTGTCAGGTATTTTTTTCACAACAACAAAAGTAACAAACACTCTTACCAATCAACTTTAAAACAGAGGGTCGTCTGAATTATGAGGTAGGGGCCAATGTAACCATAGGTCTCCTTAATGGGAGAAGGAGGTAGGAGAGGAAGAGAGAAATGGCATTTGGGGAGGGATGTGAGACACCATTGTGGTGGTAAAGATTTAGGCAGACCCTGAGCCAAAGATGGCTGCATGAAGGGTAAGGGGATGGGCTCTCCCCTTCGGCCTACAGGACGTACTGGAGCCCACTTAATGGACTATTTTGGCCCTATAAGATCCATGATGGGCATCTGACCCTCAAAATGATAATAACTGCAAGTTGTTTCAAGCCCTAAATTTATGAAAACTTGATATGCTATAAACAGTAGAAATAAAGTTTCATAGAAATCTTACACTGCACATTCAAACATCAGATTCCTCTTGACACATGAAGAGAGATGGGGCAAGACCTGGTCTGGAGCTCAACTTTGTTTTGTTTCTGGTTCCTCGGTCTTGTTTTGTTGTTGTTGTTTGTTTTTGACAGGGTCTCCCTGCATATGGAGACCAGGCTGGCATCCATCTCACAAAGATCTATCTACCTGCCTTTTGCTGGGACGAAAGTTGTGCGTCATCACGCCCTGTAAGATCAAGTTCTGACAATCACATAAGTGGTGGCATAGCTCTCCTGCAAGATGGAGTGTGGTCCTCCAGTTTGCCCTAATCGCTTCCACTTCCTACTGTCTCATTGATTCCAAAATCGTGGCTAATGATGGACTGATGATATATGACCATTTAAATTTTTAAATAAATATTATAATTTATGTGTCTGTGTATGTCCATGTCCATGTGTCCATGTCAATGTACATATGTATATATGTGTATGTCAATGCCTGTGGAGGCCAGAAGAGGTGCCAGAGCTACAGGCAGTTGTGAGCCACTTGAAATAGGAGCTGGGCATCAAAATTGGGTTTTCTGCCCTGGTTTGGTTCCCAGAACCCACATGGCAGCTAACAACTGTCAATAACTCCAGTTCCAGGGGATCTGATGCCCTCTTCTGACCTCCATGGGCATCGCATGACACGGGTGCACTAATGTACACGGAGGCAATACACTCTTACACATAGCATAAAATGAATAAATAAAATGTATTTTAAAAATTGGGTCCTCTTGAAGAGCTACAAGTGCCCTGCCAGCTGAGAGATCTCTCTAGCCTCATG
The DNA here is from genome assembly GCF_000622305.1 of Nannospalax galili. NCBI lineage: Eukaryota > Metazoa > Chordata > Mammalia > Rodentia > Spalacidae > Nannospalax > Nannospalax galili. Next base: position 1,121,824 of record NW_008328344.1, read on the forward strand.
ACACTTTAGTTTTGACTTGGTCTAGAGTGTTAGTGAACAGGTCTCTAATAGCACAGGCTACCTTCTCACACTTACTGTGTAACTGAGGATGACCTTGAACTTCTGATCCTCCAGCCACCATCTCCTAAGTACACGGATTTCAAGTGGGCACCACAATCTCCAACTCTTTTGTATGTTTTGTGGGACTAAAGACAAATGAACAAGATACACCCCGGATGCTGGGCTGATACTCCTCAAATGTGTGCAGCTTAGAACCAGGCACCATGTCACTGGAGTGGCGGTTAAGTGCTTATGAGAGAAGCAGCAACATGCTTTGTTAAGTACATCTGCCTGCAGGGGTGTGCACATGCCCACCCCTTAGCCTCACCTGTGTTCCAGATGCTATCTCCTGCTCCAGCTAGGCGCAGCTGCATGGCCAGAATTGGACCTAGCCTAATGCAGCCAGCACCCTGCAGCTCTCCAAAGTGTACGCTAAACAACATTTCCTTGTTTCTGCAGAATTATTCCATCTCTTCCCAGACTAAAAAGGTTTAAAGAGAAAGTTTATGAGAGTTATAATTCAGCCGATGCACTGTAATCTGGGAGCAATATGTGCTGAAGATGTGACTTAAAGCTCTTCACTACTTTCCTCCTTTCCCATGGTACAGAGACCCTCCCAGGCAACCACCGGGTGATAAAACACAGGCCATCAATACTGAGTTAGCGCACATGATGTTTCAAACCGTTTGAAACCATGAAAGGAATGCTTGCAGGTGAAGACCCGTCACCTCCACTCCCGCCTCGGCCTGCAGGGTTTGGCAGGGACAGTGTCTTATTCTCTCTACATGGAGCCAAGTGAATTCAGTCGGCATCTCTTTAAATGTCCTAACGGTCATTAAGAACTTCTTTTTTTTTTTTTTTTTTTTTTTTATAAAAAGGAACACAATTAAGGGTGCAGCTAGGCCCACAAACAAAATGGACCTATCTCACAACTCATGACCAATAATGAAGGTTATTAGGAATGAGGAGGGGATGTACAGATGGCTCAGCGCTTCATAGCACTGACTGCTTTTGAAGAGGACCCAGGCTGGGTTCCCAGCACCTACATGGCAGCTAACAATTGCCTTTAACTACAGTTCCATGGGATCTGATGCCCTCTTCTGACCTCCTTGGACAATGCATCTGCATGACACAGGTACACTTACATACATGCAGACAAAACACGCATACACATAAATAAAGGCGGAGGGGAGCCCCACCACAAGGAAAGGGGGAGGCAAGCCTAACTATCAGCCTTGTGACACCATCATGTAGTATATTCTCAAAATATTTTCTGATCCAGCAATTCTCTTTAGAGACAGGGTTTCACATAATTCAGGCTAGCCTTGAACTCATTATGTACCGAAGCATAACTTTGAACTCCTGATACACCCAAAGTGCCCAGCCAGGTATGGTGGCACATACCTTTAGTTCCAGTACCCAGGAGGCAGAGGCAGGAGGATCTCTGTGAGAATGAGGTCAGCCTGATCTCCATAGTGAGTTTCAGGTCAGCTGAGGATACAGGGAGACCCCATCTCAAAAAGACTAAATAAATGAATAATGAAAAACCCAAGTGCCCAGGTTATAAGCATGTGCTCCACTCCTGGCTTTGTTCCAGCAAACTCTAATCCAAGCACCACTAGATACTGACCGTGGGAGTCAGCAAGGATCTCCAAATCCCCTTTAAAGGTATTCTGTGAAACAATAAATCATACACCCCCTTTACGATGTCACGCATTTCTAAAAACCAGAAAGTCTAATTGGTTCTGTTCTTTGATCAATTCATATCAACTCAAACATATCTGACCTCAGAGCCCACTTTAAAAATAGTATCAGTTCTTCAAGTTCAAGGTTTCCACATCGCAGCTGCCCCAGTCACATGTGTGAATGAGGGCCCCGCCTTGTGATTGCAGTTTCTTTCTAGAACTTTCCCGAACTTCCCCGCCTCAACAGTATGTGAAAGAAGAACACGGTGGAGACTCTCTGGCAGCCGTTGCTATTACAATACCACTAACCACAAAGATGGCACTTACTCAAAATTCAGCATCATCAGAAACTCACTGCAAGCACTTTAAGTTTTCCCAGTGCCCTCATAATGACAGCGATTACTTAGCCCCCTTTCACATGTGGATCTGTATGTGTATGTGGTGTGTGTGGTATATGTGTGTATATGTGCTCATGCAGCTGTGTGTATATACATATATGTAGGTACACATGCATATGTGGTGTGTATGCAGGTCCATGTGGAAAACAGAGTTAGTTGCTCTCTACCTTATTTTTTGAGACAGGGTCCTTCACTGGGACCTGGAGCTTGGAAATTTGAGTACATGAGCTGACCAGTGAGACTTAGGGATCCAACTGTCTTGGCCTTCCCAGGGCTATGATTACAGGTGTGAGCTCCATCTTTCAGTGTAAGCATCCCAGGGGTTATATCTTGGGTTAGTTTAGTTGTGCTCCATGGCACCTCTCTTCCTAATCCCTCCCTATTAGCAACCTCCTTCCCCTGGCCAGGAGGCCAAGACTTTCATGTTGTGGCTCTTACCCACCTTTTCCTAGCAATGCATCCATTCCAGAGCCTACAAGTGAGGCATTAACCCTTCCGATTCCTTATCCAATTCTTTATTACAGTAACAGTACATGTCATATCCCTTTGGGGCTCAGGCCTTGTTAGGAAGAAACTCAGTTAGGGGTCAGAAGCAAAGGCTCTTGTTCAGTATCTAGACCATAGCACCCTGTCTGTCTCCATCACAGACAGTAATAATAAAATGACTGTTTCCAAAGTTGAATTTATCTAGACTTGAGTTTTATGAGTTAGAGGATGACAGCAGGAAGGTATATTTTTAAAAAGAAAGTTTTATGTTCTTTTAAAACTTGGGCTTGGTTTTAAGGGAGTCTGATTCTTGTCTTTTGGGGCTGGCTTTCACACCGTTAAACCGAATGAGAACATAATCCATATTGTTTTATGGGGAATCCACTTTTAAGATATGTACAACATTTAAGGAACATTAGGGAAGAGGAAATTGAATTTCTTCCAGAAAAGCTTTAAGTAGAGATAAGAAAAAAAGGCCACAGGTTAGAAGTGCTTCCAAAATTATAATCATAAATGGCTGGGGCAACTCTAAGTGGCCTTGTGAATGGCCACATGAATTATTTTTCATGGCCTTTAGTTAGACATTCATGCAATTAATTTCTAAAGAAGATAAATGGGAAGCATATTTTCAGGCAATCTGGAGAACACAAGTTCATTTCTAGATGCCTGTTTACCAAGTGCCTACCTGGACTGGTGCAGGGAAGGACACAGATGTATTTAGAAGCAGCTTGGCAGTGTGTCAGAGGTGGGGTAAGGAGTCATGTGTGTGTTGGGGAAGGGGATATGTGTGACAATCTGACTTTATGACCTTTTGAATGGGATATAAAAGACATGTATGCAAACTACCACAGTGCATTAAGACTCTCAAAGCTGGACACCCACATGCAGAATTCAAATCCATATGGACCTGATAGCTAAAAGCTTAGGGAGACATATGATCCTCTTAGAAAAGAATTATCTGCAATAGGGGAATGGGCCAAAAACAAAATTATAGAGAACATCAAAAAAGGTAGAAGGAAAGCAATGAAGTGAGGTGGGGAGGGAAAGTGGAATGATTAAAAAGGCAGGAAAAGGCTTGTGACCATGCAGCTCTGTGAATACGTCAAAAACCATCACACACTGGATGACAGGTGAAAGGCACCATGAAGAAGCTGTTCTTCTTCTCCTTCTTCTAAAAAAGACCAAGTAAAAACAACGTGACCCATAAACAGAGTTTGGTGATTAATATCATTACATTATTGGTCACTTTAAAAATGTAAAACCAGAATTAGATAGAACCACATATCCAAACAGAAAATCAGGAGGACCAGGAATAGCAAGCACAGATGATGAAGAGGAACCAGACTCTTAAAGCTAAGGTCAAGAATGTAAAATCGCACAGGGGGATGTAGAGCAACGTGTCTAGAGAGACTGACCATACTGTTGAGCTCTGGGTTTGACTGAGAGAATAAGGTAGAATATCAACTATAAAAAGGATTCCAGACACCAGCCATGGGCCTCCCTGTGCACACGTGGATGTGCACCCAAACACACATGTGCAACCATGAATATACACACACACATGCACAGCATAGACACATATACACATGAAAAGAAGAAAAGATAATACACTAGAAGAACTGAAGACATTGCCCACACAAAGAATTGTACATGAATTTTCATAGTAGCTTAGTCATAACAACACAGTTACAAAACCTAAGAAACAGCCCAAATGTCTACTCACAAAGAGATAAACAAAAACACAATTTGTTCATTCAGTGGAATATTATGATGCAATGAAAAGTAATGAGTCCCTGATTAGTCTAATGGTTTGCATGAACGACAACATGATAATGTAGAGGGAAAGAAGGGAGATGTAGTACACAGATGTTATTTCTCCATGTACAACACTGCCAGAAACAGCAATCAAGAGCAAAAGAAAGCAGCCTGGTGGCTTCATAGCACTGTGGCTGTTGGGATTGCAAGGTGTGATAGGATGCAAAGGGAACACAGGAAACCTTCATAGGAAGATTGGTAATGTTCTAGTTCTTGACTGTAGTGTTGGCCATAGGATTATGTATCCCTGTCAAAGCCTGATACATTGTATATTTGTAAATATTTATTTATTGTAAATTTTTATTTTTATTTACCTGTGTGTATGTGTGTGCATGCACACACACACACACACACACACACACACACCAGGTTGTCTGTACACACACCCAAGCAGGCCAGAAGAAGATGCCATCCCCTGGAGCTGGAGTTACATGCAGTTGTGCTCCACCTGATGTGGGTGCTGGGAATGGAACGTAGATCCTCTTTAAAAGCAGCAAGTGTTCTTAATCACTGAGTCATCTCTTCAGACTCCTACATTGTATATTTAAATGTTGGAATTCATTGTATGTAAACTTGACATAACCCAAGCTGCCAAGCAAAGGCATATGTCCAAGACCTCAAGATTTTCTTTTAAAAAATATCGAAGTTGGTTCAGTGAAATGGCTCAGTGGATAAAAGTGTCTGTTGCCAAAAATGTCAACCTGAGTTTGATCCTCAGGACCCATGTGGTAGAAGGAGAGAACCAACTATGGCAAGCTGTCCATAGGCATAAAGACATATGCACTTATACAAGCTGTCCATAAGTATACAGACACATGCACTTATACAAGCTGTCCATAGGCATACAGACACATGCACTTATACAAGCTGTCCATAGGCATACAGACACATGCACTTATACAAGCTGTCCATAGGCATACAGACACATGCACTTATACAAGCTGTCCATAGGCATACAGACACATGCACTTATACAAGCTGTCCATAGGCATACAGACACATGCACTTATACAAGCTGTCCATAGGCATACAGACACATGCACTTATACAAGCTGTCCATAGGCATACAGACACATGCACTTATACAAGCTGTCCATAGGCATACAGACACATGCACTTATACAAGCTGTCCATAGGCATACAGACACATGCACTTATACAAGCTGTCCATAGGCATACAGACACATGCACTTATACACACACAAATTAATTTTTTAAAATATTTATTACTTATTGTTTTTATTTTATGCATATGAGTGTATTGCCTGCCATGTATGTAAGTGCACCTGTGTCATGCAATGCCCTTGGAAGTCAGAAGAGGGCATCAGATTCCCCTAGAACTGGAGTTATAGGCAGTTATTAGTTGCCTGGGAATCAAGCCCAGGTCTTCTTTAAGAGCAGCCAGTGCTCCCAACTTCTGTCCATCTCTCCAGGCCAATAAATAATTTTTTTGAGACAGGGTCTCACTATGCACTCATTCCTGGCTGGCCTGGAACTCACTATGTAGACCAAGCTGGCCTAAAACTCACAGAGATCCACCTGCCTCTGACTCCCAAGTGCTGGGATTGAAGGTGCGTGCCTGGCAAATAAATAAACTTTTAAAATTATCAAACATCTAAATAGCGTCTTCTGCATTCATCAGTAACAAAATCATTAATGAAACTGTCTCTGCATATATCAAACTGGTTGTTTATTTGTTTGCTTCACAGTACTGGGGCTGGAACCCAGGGCCTCATGCACAAGAGATGAAAGACCACCAAGCTATAACCTCAACCTCAATAGACTTAAAGCTCTCCCCATACATAATCTTATTCATTCCAAGAGTCCCTAAGATGGGATCAAATCCCCCTTTGGCAGTTGAGGACCCGGTCTCAGAGAACTGGCTTCTAGAGACTTCACAGTTTTGCCAATGTAAACCTCTCTCTACCCCCAGTTATAGCTTTGTGGCTGGGTGACTGATCTGAAAGGCATTCTAATGATAGCAATGGCCTCAGTTCACCTGATAGGGTTTAATACAGGCCAGAAAACCCCTACCTAGGCTATACCATACACTTTGCATGATCACTTTATGGGATGGGAACTAGTCCCAACTCCCTGTTCCCCATAGGGTCACTAGAGCTTGGGGAAGCTAAGTGACTTTGCAATGTTCCCAGAGAACACAGACATGCTGACCCAGGAGCCTGAGTTCATGAAATCAAGGTCTTCACAGCTCTTAAGGAGCTCTGCCTCAGGGACTCAGCACACTGTCTGAAGGGCTCCTCCTCACTTTGAAGAAGAAACATGAGAGAAAGGAGAAGAGAGTCTGGGTTGGTAAGACTCAGTGCTCCTCACTGCTCTCCACGGAATGATCTGCAGGACAAGGGCACCCAGTGAAACGGGCTTCCTTCCCCATAACCTGCATCCACAGAAGTGGGGGAGTGGCAGCCCCAGCTCCACCAGCTCATGGGTAGCTGGCAGTGACTCCTACCGGTGATGTGGTAGGTGGCATTTTCTGTGCTGGGACAGACCCAGTCATCTAAGTAGAAACCCAGGCAGCCATGTGCATTGTGATAATTCCATCTCCCTTATTGCAAATTCCTTTAAAATAAACGTTATAAGCTAGATTTATTGTATGGTCTATTTCTTCAAATTAAATGAAGGAGACAAAATTCACACATGCAGATTTTAAAGAAACTCAGCAATGGGTCCCACCACCTACCAGACCCCAGAGAAAATGTTCAGTACCCAGCATCCTCTGGGCACAGCCTTCTCATTCATCATCCCGTCAAAACGCTGCCACTCATTCATAAATACCAGCCTTGTTCCCTGGCGCCTGACCGAGAACTCTGCTCAGTCTGGTGGAACACACTAATTACACACCTTCACCTTCTGCCCCTGGGATGATACACCGGAGGAGGGAAGGAAGACAAACGATGGGGTTCCGGGAAGGCTTTTTGATTGTAGGATAAAGGGGGAAAATGATGGGGTGATATGGGCAAGGAATGGGGTGGGGAGAGTGACGGCAAAGGCAAGAAAGGACGAGGTGCAATTAGATTGAGGGATTGAGGCTGTTCTGCTCACAGAGGCATCGGGCATCACCATCCCCAGCCTCCTCAGCAGTGTTCTTGACCAAAGAGAAGCTTTCCCAAGACAAATCAGTGTCACGCCAATATTAAGGGGCCCTAAGGACAAAGAACTTACAATGAACCCTCCTTTCTCCATGAGAGGTTCGTCTAACTTTAGAAACCAAGGGTCGTATCCCAAATGAATGACCATCCAACAGGAATCTTGTAGGGTGCATAGCCTTACCCTCCCGCGCACAGTCCCTGCAGCCATGTTCCACTGGCCCTTCCCCTCTGATGCACAGCTTCCCCTCCAGTTTCTAGCTGTTCCAGTATGCAAACTCAAGGGAACTGCACACAGCAGCATTAAGTCGCTGCTCAGAAGGGGCTAAGTCACATAATGAGATGCAAGGAATCTGATAACAAGGGATATGCATCTTCGGGTCCTCCCAAGAATGGTGCCCGATGACAGCTGGTCCTCGACGACTGATGGAGGATTAATGTGGAAATGGAAGGATGAGACACCCATGCAACAAGGGCTGTGTAAAGTGCTGGAAGCAAGCAGCTGAGGGGACGTGGCCAAAGGGGGTATGAAAGAGTTTGCTCAGTCAGCACAGCCTTGCAGGTGACAAACAGCTAGACTAAAGGGAAGAGGGTGCACACACAGTGACATCCACACTGGGCATGCTCCGGAAGGACTTCCTAGGCACCAGGAAGACACCAAGTGTCTTGGCACAATCATGGCATCCCTCTACTGTCCCAAATGGAAAGAAGAGGGCAGTGGCGACAACAGGAAAGCCAAAGTGTGGGCTGGCCTACTGGACAACCATCACAGATGTCAACGGAACCTGAATGCTGGCCATGCAGAGAAGCATGGTGTTTCGGCCAAATCACCATCCCGTTACCTGCTTGTCTGCAAGGTTCCATGCTCAAAATGAATCCATAGCTCCAAACGATGCTTCATGAAATACGTTAACATCCTGATGCCTGTGAGGGCTCACCCTGGTTCCTCCTACAAGAAATCCACGGTTCCATTGCCACAGTGACATCTCAGAATGACAACCTGGGGACACACTGGTGACACGTGGACTATCCCTTCATACCAGCAAGTGGAGCAACCACATGGCAGTGTGTTTCCCAAAAGGAAGACAAAGAACCACAAAACACGAATTGCATCTTAAAACTCTGAGAAAAAGTTAATCTTAAACCTGTCCTTTGACACTTCAGTAAAAAATAAGGGTAGAAGCAAAAACACTGTTCAGGCGAGGGAGATAGTTCAATCTAAAAAGTGCATCCCTTGTGAGCATCAGAGTCTGAGTTCGAACTTTAGAACCCAAGTCAAAAATAGCTGGGAGCTGGGTGTGGTGGCGCACGCCTTTAATTCCAGGACTTGAGAGGCAGAGGCAGGTGGATCTCTGTGAGATCAAGGCCAGCTTGGTCTCCATAATGAGTTCCAGGCCAGCTATGGCTACAGGTTACAGGTGTGTTTCATAAGAAGAAAATAAAATAATAAAATAAAATAAAATGTGGTGGTGGGCACTTGTAATGCTGGAGGGAGTGGGGGAAAGAGGGCTGATTCGCAGACATGCCTAGCCTACTCAGGTCAATGAAAGGCAATGTCTTAAAAAACAAGGTATACAGATCCTGAGGAATGACACCTGAGGTTGACCTCTGAACTTTCACAGAGAGAGAGAGAGAGAGTTTTGAAACACAAACATACATATACATATACACAGATTCATGGCGAGTGTATGTGTGTGTGTGTGTGTGTATACCTATAGCTATGGGGACACACAACTCATAATCCTTTTCCAGATACTACAGGACATGGTCCCACAGAACAATGAGCAAAGAAACACAGAAAAAAAAAAAAAGGAGCAGGAACCCAGCACCCAGGCAGCCATAGTACTTTCTGGGGTTATACACTGAGGCAGTTCTAAGCAGAACACAGTAGAGCATTCTTGTGCACCAAGCACAGAGGATGTATTAATTACTGTTTACTGTTGAACAAATACCTCAAAAGGAACAGCTTAAGGGAGGAGGGATTCATTTGGCTAAGGGTTTGAGGGTACATAGTCCATCATGGTGGGGAAGTCATAGGCGCTTCCTCCAGCAAGGCTCCACTTCCTAAAGGTTCTGCAACCTTCCGAACAGAGCCACAGGTGAGGATCAAATGTTCAAAATGAATCTATGGGGGACATTCCACACTCAGAATGCAAGAGAGGGGAACCAGCCCCAACCAGGGAAGGCACAGAGTTGCTAGCAGAGATTTTCTTTTTTAAATAGCTCTGAATATTTTAAGCCATGAACATTCTGAAAACTTAAATGATCTAGAGATGGTTGGAATCAAGGATATACAGAGTAAAAGGTAAGCAAACAGGAAGAAGAGATGTATCAACTCCAGGTAAAATGAAGAGGCACAGGAAGGAAAAGGTCATTCTAATTTGCTGTATTGCTAAGCCATGAAACTTCACGTTTATAGCAGCGCCAATACTAAATTATCTTCTTAAAATCAGTACATAACTGGACCGAAAGGATGTGGGACAAAAACTGCACACCAGATAGGGCCAAGGAAATGGAAGAAAGTCTACAGGTTAGACCTTAACTAGAAAGCCAGGAAGGGACAAGAATCAGTAATTGGGTAATTGTCTAAAGCCATGAAAAGCAAATGAATCCAGTAAAAGAGAAGAAACAGAGTTAGGATTGGGATTGCTTTATCTTTCATATAAAAGCTTAACAGAAATACATCACTCCAGGACTGGTAAGGTGGATCAGTGGGTAAAAGCCTTTGCCTTCCACAAGTCTGATGGCACGTGTTCAACCCCAGGACCTACAGTGGGAGGAGAGAATCAACTCCTGAAAGCTGTCATCGGATCTCCGCATGCAGACCATAGCACTCAGGTGCTCATGCATGCATGTCTGTTCTCTCTCTCTCTCTCTCTCTCTCTCTCTCTCTCTCTCTCTCTAATAATAATAATAGTTAAATATTTTAAAAGAAACGTATCGCTCTGATTTTGATTCTTTTCTCTTTTTTCATCTTTCAGGTTTAGCTTTCTTACTTTAAACTATGTGTACACGTGCCTACCTGTGGGAGGGGTATGTACACATGAGTGCAAGTGACTATAGAAGCCAGAGGCATCATACGTCCTGGATCTGGAGGTAGAGGAGGTTGTAAGTCATCTGAATGGGTACTGGGAACTGAACCCAGGTCCTATGAGAGCAGTATGCTCTCTTAATGGATGAGTCATCTTTCAATCCCCGTATTATTCTGATTGTAAACAATACACACATATAATTTTTACCAAACAGAGGAAAACGGAAAGAATGAATAAGTTAATAAAAAAGAAGATGAAGGAAGAGAAATAAGAAATGAGGAAAGAACGAAAGAAAGAAAGAAAGAAAGAAAGAAAGAAAGAAAGAAAG
>NW_008328344.1:1132727-1158684 GCF_000622305.1 Nannospalax galili
GGAGGGAGGGAGGGAAGGAAGGAGGGAGGGAGGGAGGGAAGGAAGGAAGGAAGGAAGGAAGGAAGGAAGGAAGGAAGGAAGGAAAGAGGGAAGAGCTAAATGTGCGGGGCTGTCTTGGCTTCCACCAGAACAGACCATAATTTGTATTCCTCACCCATTCCTGTTTTCTAAATTGAATTCATGGTAGATTAAGGCACTAGTGCCTTATCTCCAATTCTAAGAAAATATTTTATGGAGAAAAGAGGCATTTAAAAAATCATTCTGTTCAATGAAAGATGCTTCTGGTTATTTGTGGAAATTGTGAACTAGCTTTCTGTACAAATATTTTATGTGCACTTAACTCTGTTAAGGTAACAATAGCAAAACAATTTACCATAAAGACATTTTATATCTCAAAGGGCAAAAAATAAGGGAGACAATTTTGCAGCGATATAACTGTTTATCTTTCTATGACCAAAGAAAACAGCATCATCGTCCCTACAGATGAAACCAAATACTGAGGGCCGGGAGATGACTGGGTGGGCAGAGTGCAAGAGGACACGCAGGAAAGCCTGCGTTGGGGGTCCCAAAACCCAAGGAAAATTGGATACAGTATCAGAAGCATATGTAATCCCAGCAGCAATCATTAGACAAGGCAGGAGGCAGAGACAGAAAAATCTCTGGGCATTTGTGGACCCCCTAGCCTGCTGTACATACACAGCAGCAAGCAGACCCTTGGAGAAGGTAGCAGGACAAACCAAGGTGTCCTCTGACTTCCACATACATGCCCAGGCACACACACACACACACACACACACACACACACACACACACGCTCACATCATAGACACATGCACACACCCACAGAGAGATTTTAAAAAGTATTGGAACGTTAGGAGTTAGAAACCCATAAGGCATCAGTGTCTATGTTTCTATCATTCTCCAAGACTCAGAGGCAAGAGGAGCAAGTGATGAAAATTTGGTCACCCTGTGTGATGGCTGACCTTGGTTGTCAACCTGACTGGATCTGGAATTAACTAAAACATGAGGCACTTTCTTGATCGGATTATCTGAAGTTAGGAAGAGCCATCCTAAATGTGAGCGACACCTTCTGGTGGCAGCCCATATAAGGAACTTTTGGCCATTGATGGCTGCTGGGATGGGGAAAGAGTGTCTTACAGGGATGGGACTCTTGGTGGGGACAGTAGATGGACCCACACTGAAGGACATTTAGGGACGCAAATCAGACTCTATAGGCCATATTATAGACATGGCAACACATTAAATTGGGCGGGGGGGGTGGTGAGGGGAGCTATGGATGGGGAGGGGATCTATATACCATCAAACTATATTGTATGAAAATCAAAAACATTGAATTGAAGGAAAAAAAAAAGTCATGGCAGAAGGGAGCTTTTGCTTTCTGTTTGCCCTCACTGTCACCGGCAACTTTACCTAACCCACTGCTGTGGCAGTCCTTCACTGGTATCAGAACTAACTTCTTCAGGTTCCAATAGAGACTGAAGCCCACCAGGAATCCTCTAAGCTGTCTGTGCCAGTGGGACTGCTGAGACAGCCTCATGCACTGAGTAACTACAGGATTCTTGGCCTCTTCAGTCTGAGACATCCATTGTTAGATTACCTAGACCATAGTAAGTAGGCCAATCTAACAAATCTCCCCTTTAATTTTTTTTAATTTATTGGATTTTTATTTTATGTGTATGAGTGCTTTGCCTGAGTATAAGTATATCCATGTCATGCAATGTCCGTGGAGGCCAGAAAAAGGGGTGTCGGATTCCCTGGAACTGGAATTAAGGATGGTTGTTAGCCACCACGTAGGTGCTGGGAACTGAACAGAGGTCCTCTGAAAGAACAGTTAGTGTTCTTAATTATTGAGCCATCTCTCCAGCCCCATAAATCCCCTTTTAATATCTGTATTTGCTATCAGTTCTATCTCTTACAGAACCCTGACCAATATACCCTGTAAGATAGCAAATTTTCAGTGAATTTGTTTTAATTCACAATATTGAACTGTCTTTTTGTTTACATAAAAGAGCTTAGTCAGCAGTACACCATGTAAATACAAAACATAGGTCACACAGTATTAATTAGTCATGTCTACTTCCTGGAAAGCTTTGGGCATTTGTCACTTCTAATAAGAATAACTGCACGAATTTTTAAAGGATCAAAGGACCCAGGCGTGGTGATTCATATCTATAATCCCAGCACTTGGGAGGTAGGGGCAGGAAGATGAGGAATTCAGGCTAATCCTCAGATACATAGTGAGCTTGAGGTCAGCCTGTAGATGAGAGACTGTCTCACAAAACCAAACCAAGAGTCTGAAGAGATGACTCAGCAGTTAAGGGTCTGACTGTTCTTGCAGGGGACCTAGATTCGTGTCCATAATGCCCGTTCCAGGGGGAATCGATGCCCTCTTCTGACCTCCACAGGCACTAAACGCACACGGTGCCCTTACATAAATCCAGGGAAAACACTCATATATATAAAATAAAAATTAAAAAAGAAAGAAAAGGAAAAAAAGAACCAAAGAAAGAAATTGCTATTCTTATCAACTGGCTGCTGAGCTGTCTCAAGAATGAGAGTCCAAGAAGAGATAGTTGGATGGAGAGAAAGGGGCCTTCCAGCAAGGGAGGGGGCGTCCACATCAGCTCCACTGTTGGAGGAGCCATCGGTAATACAAAGGAAGAGAACGGGTCTTAGGGGAGAAGTTCTAACAACTGCTGAAAACATCCTGGGTGCCCAGGTGTGGGGGCGGCCTCACTCCACACACTGAGACACTCCAGCCCAGAACCTTGCTGGGGCAAAGGGTGAGGTAAGTAGATGGTGCTCTGTGTGTGTGTGTGTGTGTGTGTGTGTGTGTGTGTGTGTGTGTGCATTTGCGCGTGCGCACATGTGCATGTTTATGACAGCCAGACTGCTGATCTCAGGTTAACATCTATCTTGTTTTTTTGAGACAAGTTTTCTCATTGGCCTGGATCCTGCTGATTGGGCTAGGCTGGCTGGGGTGCCTGACTCTATCTCCTCGGAGCTGGGATGATTAGTGTGTGCTACCACACCTAGCTTTTCATTTTTTTTAAACGTGGGTTTTGGGGGTTGAATTCAGATTGAATTCATGCATAGCAAGCACTCTACTGACAGCTGTACACCCAGCCTAGATGGTGCTTTTAAAAATACTTTCAAGGGGGAATCTTTGGGTGGGGAAGCTATGCTATATCCAATGGTAAGGGCGGTATGACATTATGTATAGATTATCCCCTAGAAAATACATCACAAAAGTGAACTTTAATGTAAACTAAAGATTTTAGTTCATAACAATATATCCACATTGGCTTCTTAAGTAAAACAAGTAACGAATACAAGTTCCTGATTCTGTCCCCCATGTTGGGGGGAAAGGGTGTGGGGTGTTGGGTGGGTATACAGTACTCTCTCTACTACCTAGTCAGTTATGCTGTAACTCGAAAGCTATTTAAAAAACCTTCAGCATATACTTTCCATGCTCTCTGCCCACTGGTTTGTAAATATACTTAGTTTTGGTGAATCTGACATGGGTTATGAAGAGGCTATTGTAACCCATGTCAGTTCTTTGAACTGCACAATCTTTAAAAAATTAATGAATTGCCATTTAAAATCAGGAAACATCACAAGAGTCAAAATTTTCAAGCAATAATATCTTCTCTTTTAACACATTTCTTTATTGGTGGGTGGAGGCAGTGGTGGCACACGTGGGTCACAGGGAATGGAGGTCAGAGGCGGCAAGCACCTTTACCCACTGGGCCATCTTGTCACAACAGCACTGAGTCTGAATTCAGACACTGAAACAGGAAACTGTTGCCAATCACCATCATCTTCCAAAGTCCAGAGTCAGGCATGGTGGTGCACACATGTAATCCCAGCACGTGGAGGTAGAGGCAGGAGGATCAGGAGATCAAGGCCAGCCTCAGCTACATAGGGAGTTTGAGGTCAGCGTGGGCTAGGAGATACTGTCTCAAAAAAAAAAAAAAATCAAAAACAAAACAAAGCAACAACAACCCAAAAAATGAAATTCGCAAAGTACAGGTGGGAAGCTGGAGATTGGCTGTCTTGCCTAACACAAGTCCTCATCACTCTCTACTCCTTTCCACAAAGACCTTCTACGTTCTGCCTGGCAACTGTCATCTTTTCATTTTGTTGACCAGAAAAATAGCATCCACATCCAACGGTGCCCTTTACAAATGCAAGTGTTCAGGCCTCATTACAACGGCACAGAATCAGAACGCAGGTTCTCAAACTAACCAAGGATCGGCAGTCTGGCTTGCTATATAACTCCAGCTGCAGGGCCTCACGCAGCCCCAAGCTTCTGGGTCTACAGGCCTGGAATGAGGCCAAAGATAGATTTCTGACAAGCCAGATGATTGTGGTGAGAGGCCAGGACTACCTGGAAAGCCTCTGATCTCTGTCTCTGGCTATCTGATAACAAATGCTCATTTCAAGTTTTTCCCCTGAAAAAACAATTGGCATCTCCTGAACTGAAGTTTCTTAGTTGTGTTTAGTTACAACTTGAAGGGTTTTTTTTGTTTGTTTGTTTTAAATATATTTTTAATTTTATGTATACGAGTGTATTGCCTGCATGTATGTGAGTGCACCCGTGTCATGCAATGTTGTGGAGGTCAAAAGAGGGCTTCGAATTTCCCTGGAACTGGGTTAAGGACGGTTCATAGCCACCATGTGGGTGCTGGGAATTGAACCCGGGTCCTCTGCAAGAGCAGTCATCACTCCCAACCGCTGAGCCATCTTTCCAGCCCCGTTTGTTTGTTTTTAAGGTGGGATTGCCCCACTTTCCAGGTGGGTGGTTTGAGTGCTTTGGAAATTTCTCCCACATGAGTTAACATTTTGTTTAGTTAGTGACTTCAAACAATGTGGCTTTTTTTCCCCTCCGTAGAAACTGGGTACTTTAAATTAATTCTTCGATTTATAATACATAAAATTAGTTCTGAACAATATACAACTCTATGTTCTGTTTGGGAATATCTTGATTACACAAATGTGGAAATCATTGAGAAGAGCGATGGCTGGAAAGCAGCACTGAAAATCCACTGTTTCTTCTACTTCTGCCATTAGGCTGAGAACTCCGCAGCACCCCACTGAAAGGGCTCTCTGTATCTTTAATGGCTCACCCAGAGCTCAGAGTAAAAGTCTGAACTATTTGTTGTTCGCTGTTGTTATATTCTGTTCCAAGGTTCATAATTTGAAAATCGACTTTGGGGACTTTTTGCTTGGTCTATTAAAATGATTCATGTTGCATTCAACATAAATTGTGCATTCACAGAGGCGGGTGAGAGCCGGTACTCACAGCATAATAACTAAAGTGAATTTTGAACGAGCCGCAGTTTGTGGCAGCCGTGTGGTATCATTTGTCTTAATTTTTCTTTGACATTACATTAGGCGAATGCATTTACATTTCCAGGTATGCTAACCACTTTAAAAACTTTGTTTTTACAGCATGAATAAAGGGGAATCAAATCTGCATGTTTACGTGATGTAACATCAAATAACACCATTTTGCTGTTTGGAGTACATGTGGGGGGATTTACATTCCATTCACCTGACCTCACAGAAGGAACTCAGACTGATATGCAAAGTACATGAAATATTTACCTCGGATGGATCACGCAAGGCTTCTCAAAGAAGAAAAGATGAAGGGCAGGATGAACCCTGGCTGCCATTGCTGCTATTCCTATTGCGCCTCACAGCGTCTCTAACCCAAATTGCATTACTGGATTCGTCATTTACATTCGAATACATCTTAAATAAGACCAGACTCCAAATAACTTAATCCAGAACTTCAGGTGACAATGGCACAGAGTAGCCACTTGCCACTAATGCATCGATAAGTATATGATGTCTCTATACACGTGCGCATCCTGCTCATGAAATATGCATTCGGGAGGATTGAAACAGAGCGTTTTGCTTTCCCGTTAGTGTCATTTAAGATGAGCACGTGTCTGTGGGTACGCACATATGTCTTCCAGTCCAAATATTCTATAAATATGAGACACTGAATGATTTCAGATGGGTAGGGAATGTAAAGAGTAAATCTTACATTCTATCAATAGCTTTAAACAATCTCTCAGATCAGAATGGATGATGCTGAGTACCAGAGTTATAACGCTCCATGATAAGGTTATTGCTTCTATTTACACATGAACATGAACGTGAAAAACGATGTTCACCCATATAGGAAAGGATAGAGCTGACGCTGCCAGGCAGAATACCCAAGTGCAGAAACTTGGGTGAAGAGGGTTTTGTACCATTCGTATGGCTGATCTTGGTTGTCTGCACTGGAGCAAGATACACTACTGAACACACCTGCTAGGAAGCTTCTCGATCAGGTGGGTTCAAGTAGGAAGAGTCACCCTACATGTGGGTGGCAGTGTCCCATGGCAGTCAGAGAAAAGGAGGTTCCAGGGGAAAGCGTTGCTTTTTTTCCCCCTGCTTGTCTTCATGTCTTGCTGGTGAATTCATGGACTCTGCTGCTGCTGCTGGTGCTGCTGTTACTGCTAATACTGTGTTCCTTCACTGATAGCAGAACCCAGCTTATTCAGGCTTCCAAAGTCTACTGAAGACCAGTGGCTCCCCAGGAATCCCCCAGGCCTTCAGCACCAGGCTAGGAGTGATGAAACACCCAGCCCTGGGGACTGAGGAGCTACCAAGCTTTCCGCATCTCCAGTGTGAAGATGCCCATTGTTAGACTAAGTCGACTATATCAGGTGACTTGGTTTCTGATCATACAGGTAAGAACATGGGCACTGGAGACAGAGCTCTCTAACTAGCATTCTGACTCTAGAGCTGCTGGTGGTGTGACACAAAGCAATTTAAATTTTCTGAGTCTCAATCTCTTCACCTGTAAAATGGGTCTAAGATACCCAATAGACCCATGGGGTTAATCTGTGTAAATCTCTGAATGTACTCAACACAGCAAAAGGAGCACCCAATAGAAGTTAGTTCTCTGAGTGTGGATATATACATTTATAATCCTAGTACTTAGGAGATGGAGGCAGGAGAGTCAGGAGTTCATGTTCATGATTTCTTTGGCTATGTAGTGAGTTCAAGGCCACCCTGGGCTATTTCAGATCCGGTCTCAAAAACACTGGAGACGCCTTAGTGGGTAAGAGAGCACTAGCATGAGGATCCGAGTTCCAATCTCCAAAATGTATGTAAAAGTCAGGCATGGCCACATGTGCCAGTAACTTCAGTGATGGAGGTGGGGGGTCAGGGGGAACAGGAGGCTTGGTGGAGCTCACAAACCAGCCAGTCTAGTCAAAACGGAGTGAACTCCAGGTTCAGTGACAGAAAAATAAGCAAGTAAGGTGGAAAATAAGAGCTCACAACACCCCAAGCCCTCCTCTGGCCTCCTCATCACATGCCCTTGTATGCCTTCATACACATGCATACACACACATATACCCCCCGACCCTTACCCCACACACAGTTACTTCTCATCAACTATCATGGTCACCTTTATTACTAAAACTAGAGTCTGCAAATAATTCAGGCAAACGTAGGATTATCCTATCTAATCAACGGCTCATTAACCACACACACACACACACACACACAGAGAGAGAGAGAGAGAGAGAGAGAGAGAGAGAGAGAGAGAGAGAGAGAGCGAGAGAGAGCATATTAGCCTATCTAACTGAACTGTATAAATACTTGGAGTAGTTTTACTTGAGCAAATGGAATGAGCTTTTCGGTTTACAGCATAGATCTAAAAGGCTTGGATGAACTCCTGGCTTTTCTCAAAGGTCCATCTTTCAGCTAGTTAGCTCACTAATTCATTCAGCCTCTACATCACAGGCTCCCGGTTTACAGAGTGTGCTAGGCCCTGACTAACGTTAACACTGGAGGACTCAAGGATGAGGGCAGCAGCACAGGCCCATACGTACTGGGCCGTTTACAGCTCCTGTATTCCTATGCCCCATGACTCCAGTGATACAAGCAGGAATATACAATATGACTGGGCCATGGTTTGTGAACCCTGAGGTCCCCATGTTGGCACCTTAGCTCTTCAGTATGACAGGGCTGGGAGGTGGGCTCTAGAGGGAGACATTTGATCTTGAGTCCTCATGAGTAATGAACGTCTGTCCCAGGAAATGGGTTGGCTCTCTACAGAGCTGAGCCCAATTTCTGTCTTTTCTGTACTAGCCTGGCTTTGACTTTCCAACCTCCATCAAGGGTTGAAGCAATAGGAAGCACTCACTGGACGCCAGACAGAGGCCTACACCATGCTTTTGGAATCCGCAGCCTCTGGGATGGAGGGCCAAAATGAACCTCTTTCTATTATAAATTACTTAGTGTAAGGTATCCTGCAACAGCAACAGAAAATGAACTAAGACACTACACTCCGGTTTTATACCAGGCAGGCTATAGGGCCAGCCCTGCTTGTGTCCAGCCTAATCCCAGAGCTGCATCTTCTACATGGAAGGCAAATAGAATGAGCAATGACTATCAACATCACAAAAATTATCTCCAAAGAATCCCACCTACATCTAAACTAAGAAGTAAGACACTGTCATGAGACTTCACACATTACTATATAGTGGGGTTATTACAGTCTTATTTGGGGAAGCTCAAGGAGTTGAAAGGAGTATACAAATAACAAAATGAGTATGCCAAAAGTACCTTCCCTAACTCCTGTTCGGGGAGCAGACACAACTTCTACCTGAACATTTTATTTCATCAAAATGAAGAAGAGGGGCTGGAGAGATAGCTCAGTGGTTAAGACCATTGACTGCTCTTGCAGAGGACCCAGGTTCGATTCCGAGGATCTGTATGGCAGCTGACAACCACCCATAACTCCAGTTCCAGGGCATTTTACACCCTCTTCTGACCTCTGTGGGCACTGCACAACATGGGCGCACTTACACATATGCAGGCAATACACTCACACACATAAAATAAAAGTAAATAAAATTTTTAAAAATGAAGAAGAGTCAAGCTTAAAGAAGACAATACGCAAAGTGCTGACCTCTATCACTGAAAAATATTTTAGGTACAATGAAAAGCCCTTTTGAATTATGGATACAAATCTGCATCAAACATATTCAGGGAACTCTAGGTGTTAAAAATAATACAGACCATGAAAAAAATCTATATTTTAATCTTTTTGGGCAAAAATAAATTATCTTATTTACTACATGAATGATTTCCTCAATTTAACGCCAATCTTTAGCTCCAACCCCACCTGTCTGAATAAACAGGCTGCAACAGAAAAGACGAGATTGTTTATATTATGAGGAAGTATTTAAAACTAAACTAGAGAGATGACTTTACCCATATTGAAAATAAGAATAACACGCAAAGCTTCTCCACTTACAAAAACCTAATTTTATTTCCTTCTGTTTCCAGGAGGATCTTTAAGGTGTACACATGAAATAGTAAATTAAATTTCTCTTCCAGGGTGGGTGGAAAGAGGGAGAAGCCTACTTAAACTTTACTTCGGTGTTCAGAAGTTCACACCCATACAGAGTATACACACCGTCTTCACACCAGATGGCATGGAGTGGAGACCTGTGATCCTCAGTGACACTCTTTAAAGCACATCAATGACCGTATTAACTGTCAGCTCAGTGACATGAAGTACGTGGGCTTCTACTGGTTTTGCTGCTGCTTCTTTCTCTCCACTTTGGCTGTACTGGGGCCAGAGCCCAGGGCCTCACACTTGCTAGGCAAGCACCCCTCCACTGAGCTGCACCACAGCCCTTCTCGTTCTTACGCTGTACTTGGACATGGAGTCTGACAAAGTTGCCAAGCAGGCCTTGAATTTGAGATCCTCCTGCCTCAGCCTCTTGAGTAGCTGGGACTACAGACTTGTGCTATCAGATCCAACTTAGTTAATGCTTTTCATTAAGTTAAATCAGCAGTTATTAAAGCAAAAATTTCTTATTAGTAATTGCTTCCTTTTTATAAGAAAATTAAAAAAATATTTTATTTATTATTTTTATTTTCTGTGTATGCATGTATTGTCTGCGTGTAGTTCAGTGCACCTGTGTCGAGCAATACTGACGGAGGACAGAAGAGGCTGTCAGATCCCCTGGAACTGGACTTACGGACAGTTGTCAGCTGCCATGTGGGTGCTGGGATTCGAACCACGGTCTTCTGCAAGAACAACCAGTGTTCTTAACCGCTGAGCCAACTCTCCAGCCCCTAAAGAAATATTTTGAAGTGCCAGGTACGTAATATAAATAAAACTCTATAGACTGCTATTAGAAAAGGAGGAGAGAGACCTCCCTATATGTGCCCCAACATTGGATGGACACCACAAGGCCTCTCCCCTGTGACTTCTGTTCCCCAGGAATGTATACTTGCAATAGTTTACTTTTTTATTTTTAATTTATTACATAAAGAACACTACCAAGCAGCACAGAATTTACCCCAGACCTGGATACCCAGCCTCGGGGGCCAGTCACATTCCTCCCACCACAACTACAAAGCCGGGTCACACTTGCACAAAGCCTCAAGAGCTGCTTTTGCAGTTAGTCTAGGCTGTTGGTGACAGGGTCAACCGACACAGAAACGGCCGCCTTTCCAGGCCTTCGAAGGAGAAGAGGACTGTTCTAAGAAACAAATCATGCCTTTCCAACCTTTCCATCCTTTTATCCTTTCTTATTTCTGAGCCCCAGTCCCTCAAATGTTCACACAGGAGAACTGGCTGGACCGCAGGTAGCCAGGGGAGGAAATTCCCGTCTCAAGAAAAACCAGGACCAAATGTTAGTGTATAGATGCCCCAAGGTTGTAATTTCACTGTAACAGATTCTTATGATAATTAAAACTGTGTCAGCAAAGGTCACCCGCCTTGAGACCACAGCGAGGAGGATCTGGACAGTGCGAGAAAAGCGCTTGCTCAGCTGCAGGGAACGTTTTCTGCAGACACCCTGGAATGCTGCTGATGTTCCAGCTGCACTGCAGTGTCGAGTGTGCCCTTTAGTTCCCACAGGAAACCCACATTGTGATAAGAGCGGATTCACCTGCTTTCCTCGTTTCATCTTCTTTCTCTACCTTATCCCCCTTTGACTTCCCGACACAGAGCATAGCAGGTCTCTGATAAATATTGTTCTATGAGTGCACCAGTGGGCCTTTACATTACAACATTCTTGAAGGATTACTTCTCTTATCACCATCTTCCTATTCACCATCAATTTGTAGACGGGGTGAAAATTAAACAACTTCCCTAAGGCAGATAAGGGTCTATGATCCTTCAACTAAAATCCAGGCAGGCTGAGATATAGCTCAGTGATAGAGCTCTTGCCTAGCATGTAGAAGGCTCTGGGTTCGATCTCTACTACCACAGAAATCAACCAATCATCAATCAAGGAAATTTTTCAAAGAAAATCCAGGTACATGTTCAGGCATTCAAGTTCTCTTTTTTTCTTTCCTTTCTTTTAGGAAGTTTTTGGCAAGCTCATTGATGTCATGTCCTGAAGAGACTCTAGTGAGATCCGGGCCCACCTTTTACAGGGAAATGTATCAGCAGTCATGAAGAAAGGGAAATGGAATGGAAAGTGTTTAGATTATAAATGAAACCGACTAGTTCCCACCAAGTTCTGCAATCACCTGAGTTTGCCACAAACTTAAGAAATGCTTCATTCATTTGTTCTTGAAGTTCTGGGAATCTTCCCCTTACAGATGAGGAAGTATGGACCTTAAGAGATCAGGGCTTGGGGCTGGAGAGATGGCTTAGCGGTTAAGGGCACTGGCTGCTCTTGCAGAGGACCCAGGTTCAATTCCCAGCACAAGATGGTGGTTAACAACAGGTAACAACAATGACTACAGTTCCAGGGGACGAGACGCCCTCTTCTGAACTCCATGGGCATTGCATAGACATGGTACACTTACACACAGGCAGGCAAAACACTCATACATATAAAATGAAAATAAATAAATACATATTAAAAAAGAGAGACCAGGGCTCAGCTGGGTATGGTGGTGGCTCCCTGAAATCCCAGCACTTGGGAGACAAAGGGAGAAAGTGCCCTGGAGCTAAGGAGTTGGAGGCCAGCCTTGTGTAGAACAGTGAGGGTGATGAATGCAAAGAGGGGGAGAGGAAAGTGGAGGTGAGAGGGGCAGAAATCAGGTCCCGGCCAAATCTGCTGACTACCAATGACAACTTTTCCATTAAGTTTTCTAAGATTTGTGTGTGTGTGCGTGTATGTGTATGTGTGTGTGTGTGTACATGTATACATATGTGCAGATGAGGGCTGCACTTGCAGAGGCCAGGAAGTTGTCAGATCCCCTGGAACTGGAGTTACAGGCAATCGTGAGCCATCTGATGTGGGAACCAAACTTGGGTCCTCTAGAAGAGCAGCTAGAGCTCTTAAGTGCTGAGCCATCTCTCCAGTCCCCAATTTCTTTCACACAGTTCCATTTTGAGGCACTAGGAGATTGCTGGGGGTCCCTTTTGCCAAGAACCATTTCAGATTAAGCAATGTGACCACAGTCAAGGGAGTCTGAAGGCAAAAAAAAATGTTATTAAAAATCACTACGTAGAGGTTGTAGAGATGGCTTAGTCATTAAGAGCACTTACTGCTCTTTCTGAGGATGGGGGTTAGTTTCCTGCACCCACATGATGGCCCACAACTGCCTAGAGCTCCATTTCTGGAGGGACAGACACCATTTTCTGGCTTCCACCGTATGTGCCTAAGTGCATATAAACTCACACAGGCGTACATATGTAAACATAAGTAAATAAACCTTAAAAAAATGACTAAGTTTGCAAGGAGCCTTCCGTTGTAGCTTAAGCTATAATCCTAATACTTTGGAGGCTGAGACAGGAGGATCACAAGTTCAAGGGTTGTCCTCAACTATATAGTGAGTTTGAGCTCAACCTGAGTCCGGCCCTGTCTCAAAATGTAAAAAAAAAAAAGGACCTCACAGATCACGTAGTAAATGAGTGAATTAAAAAATGAGAAAATGAATAAATTCAAATAAATAAATAAATAAATAAATAAATAAATAAATAAATAAATAAATAAATAAAGTTTCTAATAAAGTTTCTGCTTGGGGTTGTGAAGAAAGCATCCCTAGCCAAAAGACCAAAGAGTATGCTTAAGGAAAAAAAGGGCAGCCATGGAAACCTCCTGTTATGTCAGAGGTCTCCAGTAGGAGGCAGTGTGGAGTGAGAAACAGCATCCCAAAGAGATGTAGGAGATGAATCATGGTTTACACTTGTCCAGCAAGCGCTTCTCCAGGTGCAGCTCAATACCCTGCTCTCAAGCCCCATGGCAGCCCATTAAGTTCTCTCCTCCACCCTGGCGCTCTTGGGGCCAAAACAGTCAATCAAGATACCACGGATCCTGGAAACGGAAAAGCATCAAGGGTGCCTGGCCTGCACAGCTCATACCCCCATTCCAACTTCTAGGGACACTGGCTCAAACAAATCAAGTCAGGCTGTCATATGATGACAAAGTGGATTCTTTCTCAATGTGACATATTCATTTATCATCCTTCATAAGACAGAACTGGACCATAATTTAGTCCCAACGCTGCTGCTGCTGCATAAGTGAACTCCGGGTTTGGATGGGCTGGGCCAGATTCCTCAATATCAAGTCGCTTTAGCGACTTGGATGGCACAAGGTCAGGATCTGAGTCCTTGTAGAGACTCCTGGAGGAAGTGATGCCCAGTGCTGTGGTTGGGGTCCAGCAAGCCAGGGGTGGTTATGACAGCAAGCCCCCTGGGGCCACACAAATTAACAAAACAAACAGTTGGAAAAATGGGAAATTTTTATATGTTAAACATTAGCAAAATGACAAGTTCAACATTTCATAGTCAAGCAAACACAACTTAAGCAGTCCCAGAAAGAGAGCTTCACTAGAAAAGGGTGTTTCTTTTTTGTTTCATCTTTTTGAGAGTCTCCCTGTAGCCCCAGCTGACTTGGAACTCACTAGATCAGGCTGGCCTTCAACTCAGAGATTTGCCTACCTGTGTCTCTGGATTGCTGGAGTGCTGGGATTAAAGGTGTGCGCTGCCATGCCCCATTGAAAAAGGCATTTCTAAAATTAAT
Organism: Nannospalax galili; assembly: GCF_000622305.1. Lineage (NCBI taxonomy): Eukaryota > Metazoa > Chordata > Mammalia > Rodentia > Spalacidae > Nannospalax > Nannospalax galili. Next base: position 1,146,761 of record NW_008328344.1, read on the forward strand.
GGTATGTTTTTTCAATGAAAGTTAGATCTACATTTTAAGCTTATTGTACATTTAAATGTCAAGTTAAGACAGTTTCACCAAATGTGCTTTATTTTGCTTTTATGTAATGCAGAAACTCTGCCTGAAATGTGACAAAATGGGGTGGGGGGGAGACAGAGGGAGAGAAAGAGAGAGAGAGAGAGAGAATCAGAGGGACTGAGTAACTTCTCTAATGACACACAGTAAACAGCAGTGGGGTGAGGATTTTAAGTCACTAAACCAAGCTTCCTGTATGTAGTTAGGATGCTCAACAACTTATGTCTCCGGGGGGCTGACTACTACACGGTGCCGCCATAGAAAAACAACACTGGGGATGGCAGTGCACAAAGACATGAAGGAAGGAACCAAATTGGCATATTTCATACAACCCTGCAGCCTCCACCTCTGCAGTGAACGTATCCGTCCTTAACTCAGATGGCAGAACAGCACCTGCTGCATTCACTTTCATAAGGACCCTGTGGTCTGCCCTCCACAGTCCTGGTTGAGCTGTGTTACCTAGGTATCTCCACTCACTGCAGAGAAGAATTTCACATTCCAATACAAAGTTCCCACAGACCATGGACTTTTAAGGGGAGCACCAAAAGTTCAGAGGCACATGGGGATTCAAGCTGGACCTCAAAACTCCTTACCTATAAAATGCAGGATACACCTCCAAGCCTAGTTCCTCATTCTGCCAGGTCATGGGTTCTACAAGGGCCCAGCACCATGCCCCCAACCAACAGTGACATCTGATGTCAGAAGTATAATTATTTTTATTTATACGTACGTTTGTGTGTCTGTGCATGTGCATCCCACATGTGGGGGTTCCCGTGGAGGTCAGAGGAAAGCATTAGATTCCTTAGAGCTGGAGTTATGGATGGTTGTGAACTCAGATCCTCTGGAAGAACAGCAACCATTCTTAGCCACTGAGCCACCTCTCCAGCCCCAGGACATTTAATTCTTAAAATTACTTCTTTTATCACTGTCATCCTCATTGTCAGCATTCAGAACTAGAAGTGTTCCAGTTCAGGTGCAGAAGTGAACAAATCCCCAATCCCTTGTGTTCCAGGGCAGCAGGTTTGCTTGCTTGCCCAGAGAGACAAGTGCATTAACAGTCACTCAGGCCACGGTCCCAGGAAAAACACAGGGTGACTAAAGCCCCTTACAGCAATCTCCAAGAAGGAGAAATAAATTAATCAAGCTGCCAGGGAGAGAAGGCCGGGTTGACCTCCTTCGGATCTCATTACTTCTCTATTACCCTTTCGAAACACACCCTCTTACACAGATCACTAATTGAAGATTATGTGGAGGGAAATCGCACCTCTCCATCATGGTGGGAACTTTTCCTCATTTGTCATTCTAATAATTCACTTCTTTTCTTTTCTGAAGAGACAGAGACACTAATGGACTATCATCAGTTAAAAAGGCAATTTTTCCATTTAATTGCACTCATTAAATACTGCAATAGAACAATTGGAAAGGCAATATTCTCAATATTTAATCACAGTATAGGAATAATGAAACATCACTTCAAAATAAATCTCAGAATATTTATAAAGTCATGAACAAGCTGTTTTAACAACACCTGTGATCAGAGATGACACAGCCAGAACGAGACGTGTGATTTTTCATTTCTCCTGATTAGACCCAGTAAACATTTGCCTTGCAAAGGAAGAACTCAAATTACCCTGAAAGGTTAGTGCTTCGATGGCTGCTGTGGCCTCACAGCAGGGCAAACACTCCCAGCCTCTTACAGAGGCTCAGAGGCTGGCACACAAGCCAGTCTCCCTGAGGGGCATCTGCACCCACATGCAGATATTTGTGCAGACTGGCTCTGCTATCAGCAAATGCCCCGTACACATACCACATAATTCACACATTTAAAATGTACAATTTGATGGGTTTTGCTCATTCACAGAGTGAAGCCACCATCACCACAGTCAACTTCAAAACCTTTTCAATGACTTGTATCTATTTTTCCTAGTCCCCCCATTAACTCCCTTGTTTCCAAGCAACCACTTACCTTAAATCTCCATGAATTTCCCTGCTCTGGACATTTCATATGAAAGGAGTCATAGCACACGTGGTCTTTTGTGACCAGCTCATCCCCACATCAGCCCCTCGTTCCTTTTCATGACTGAAGAACAGTCCATTATAGAGTTCTGCTACAATTTATTTACTCATCTTCCCATTCGTGGCACTTGAGTTGTTTTGACCTTTTGTTGTTAGGAATGATGCAGTGGGTGTTCTTTTGTGCATGTACAAGATTTTGGGCACACATTCATTGTTATTTGATATTTATGTAGGAGCAGACTTGCTGGACAAGGTAATAAGTCCAAGTTTAATTATTTGAGGAACTGCTAGATATACATTAAAGTAACCAGGAGTACCAAGCTTATTACATAAAGAACATTAGGCACAGAAACAGGTTTCTCTGGTTGCAGAGTCCACTCTCCCCTATTCTTCCACTGCCACGCAGAGCCGAACAGCAAGCATGACCTGCGTCTAAGATGGTCAGCCCTGCTCTGTAGGAACCCTTCCATCTAACTATCTGGTACATGTGAATTCAGTAACCTATTAGTTTAAACCAAGCTCAAAGAGAAAGGCAGAGAAATGCAGGTGAAGGGTCTGGTGATGACACTACGTCCTGAAGTGAACTTTGTGTGCTTACTACCTGTCCCCCCTGCTATTAATGAAGATCCTGAAGTCCTGGGGGGTTGTGGGTACAGACTGTTTTGTTCTCTAATGTATGATTAGCAGTTAACACTGTGACTGCCACATAGTAGCTATGATGTAAGAATGTGTTGCATAAAAAAGTGAATATATGTGTGCACAAATGTCTCTCCCTAGGCAATAGAACTGTTTGGACACCTCCCCAGGAACTCCTGTCACTTCCATCAGTGTACACAAAGCAACTTTCAACAAACTTCTCTACGAAAAAAGAGGGCATGCTCTGAGCTTGAAGACAGACTCCCCAACATCCTTGGTTCACCACATGGACAGTAAAGATGCTCCTGAGCAGACTTTCCAAAGCAACCCCTTAAGTCCCCTGCCTCATGGTGCTGCCTTTTTTTGACTTCTCTACATAGATGTCAGCAAACTCGGCTATCACACAACTCCAACACAATGCCACCTTTCCTAAGGCCTGTAAGCTAACAATGGTTTTCACATCTTCAAATGGTTGAAAAAGAATCAAAACAAGGATCAAGTTGAAGGACACATGAAATGCATACGAAATTCAAATCTCAAGGTCCATAAATAAAGCTATCTTACAGAAATACCGCCAAACTGAGTGGTTTGTTGAAACCACTTTGACTTGGTTCACAATGACCCTTGCACACGGATGATCAACATGAGCAGTTGTAATGGAGTCAGCACTGTAAGGCCTCAAATATTTCCAACCTATCCCATCTCAGAAAAAGGTTGTTCTCCCGTGCTCCCAGAACTAACTTACCATTACAGAAGTAAAGTATCAGCTACAGACCCAGGAGGGAGAGTTTATTCAGACCTACCTCTGAATCCTGCCTTTGACAGTCATTGGCTAATCTCTTTGAATCCCCACTTTCCCGACTGTTAAATGGAGTTTATCATCTCTAGGTCACTGAGTGGTGGTGAAATTTTAAAAGGAGAGTGAGGGAAGCACTTGGCATAGATCCTGGCCAATAAAAATTAGCCGTCATTATTACATACTGCTCCTTTAAGAAAGACATTTTATAAACATTACAAAAGGAGTCAAAGTCACAATGTCATCCCTCCCCTCAATGCTGGCTAACACACAGAAGGACTGGAAGATGTTAAAAACAATAGAACGAACTATATAATCAGCACCTAACAGAATCCAGATGGATGTGGCTCATGTGCTATTTTGCACTGCTTGTCCTTGCTTTCCCCCGCCAATCCTGCCCACTGGCAGGGCAAGTGAGAAGTAAATATACAGTCATCCCATTTATATACAATGAAATTGAAACCATTTGGCTTTTTTGGACAACGTGAAAGCACATGTTCAGGCAAAAGACATCGGGGTTCCTCTGCTTAAAGCTGATGTCTTTGTACACTAATTTGAGTTTACACTTGACCCACAACCTGTCTCTGTGGGTCTGTCACTTACAATCTGTATAACAAACACTTGCAAATGAAACCCATTTGCATCTATTCTGTAGGAAGAGCTGATGTTATTAAAGGTAATCAGAATCATATGCCTGCCTCCCAATCCAGATCCCCACAAGCTCCAAATGTCTCTATTTTTAACTGCTCTTCCTGGGTAGAAACATGAACAGACATGGAGTGTTAAGAGAGAGTCCTGGCTGAGACCTGTGTGTGCACACGTGTGTGTACTGAAGCCAAGGCCTGAGCGTGCTGCTCAGTCCCTCTCCCATCAATCCTGGCTACTCGATCATGCAGCTTCCTATAAATTTTCCATGGGTTCTAGCATTCACCACCCAAGAAAACGACAGCCTTATCAAGTAACTCGAAAATTCTGGCCTCAAATCTATCTTTGCTATAGCACACCCTTTTTCAAAAACTTTATTTTTATGTGTTTGAATGTTTTGCTTGTATGTAAGAGTACCCAGGCATGCAATGCCCGAGGAAGTCAGAAGATGGCGTCGCAATCCACTGGAACTGGAGTTACAGACAGTTGTTAGCTGCCATGTGGGTGCTGGGAACCTGGGTCCTATGCAAGAGCAGCCAGAATTCTTAACCCCTGAGCCATCTCTCCAGCCCCTTAGCACATCCTTTTAATGACTTCAAATTTAGCTCTGTAGACCCTTAACCATTGGTCAAGCTCTGGTTTCATTTCAATAAACCCTCCAATTATGTTCCTTTACTCCAGTCTTAATTTTTTAATGTAACCTTGAACCTAGGCACATCCTTAAACAAAAAAATAAATGGATGGTGGGGATGATCCTGGCTCTAAAATTCTTGTTTCAAAAAACTGAGCTGGAAATGACCAGGAAGCCACCTCCCCTGAAGCTAGCTTTCATATCTTTGGAAAGCACTAGGCAAATTGCTAAGAATATCAATCCATGGTCCTACCCCAGCTTCAAGTCCTAATAACCACACCAATGACTGGCTCAGCAAACAACATGGGTGTAGTAGTGGCACTTTTATCTTGGGGGTAATCAACAGATACCTAATTAGACTTAAAGCCCACTCAATGGGAGGAAATTCATGTCTGATACTGTAAATACAGCCAAATATACATGGCTGGAGAGGTCTTAGATCTTAGAGAAAACCCCAAGGCTGTCACACACCTAGACAAATGTAATTTCTTACTATGTGCAAAATATGGATCTGTGCTGGACATACCTGGACATACCTGGGTTGAGGGGGCCTCAATTAGGGAATTGTCTTCATTGGGCTGGCCTGTGGCCATGTCCATGGGGCATCTTCTTGATTGTTGAGTGATGTGGGAGGGCCCAGCCCACTATGGGTGGTGCCACCCCTGGGCAGGTAGGCCTATGTTGCATAAAAAAGCAGGCTGAGCAGGGGCCAGGGGAGCAAGCCAGTAAGCAGTGTTCTTCCATGGCCTGTGCTCCAGTTCCTGCTTCCAGGTTCCTGCCCTGAGTTGCTACCTTGGGCTCCCTGATGAACTGCAACCTGGGAGATGTAAGCTGAATAAACCCTTTCCTCCCCAAGTTGGTATTGGTCAAAGTGTTTTTTCACAGCGACGGAGAAACAAACTAGGACAGAAATTGGTACCAGAGAGCGGGGCACAGCTGAGACAGACTTGACCTTGGTGTTTTAAGGAGAACTGTGGAAGTGTTTGGAACTTTGCGCTGGAAAAGCCATTGAGTGCTTAGAGTTTGTTGCTGTGGAGCTGGGAACAGTTATACCGAAAGAGCTGTGAACAATGGAGGCCTGACTTGTGAAGTTTCAAAGGGAAGCAGAGACGATCAGGGATGTTCACATGGTATTTTGAATTGAGAATCTATGGGTTCTGGTTGACTGGGGCTGAAGAAACAGCTGTGATTAAGAAGAGACCAGAACCTGAAGTAAAACCTTTGCTTTACTAGGACAATTGATGCTCGTTAGCTGGGGCTGAAAAATCAGCTGTAAGTAACAAGATATCAGCATCACTGTGGTGAAGTCTTCTGGGAGGTATTTCCTCAGGGTCAACATACAGAGAGGAACCGTGCCTCTATCTCAATCTGGAAGCAGGACTTGGTAATGTGTAAGAATATTCTGCATGGTTCTGGTGTTGAAAGCGTGAAGGGATCACAGAGAGCAGCTGAGGCTTGGCACTCTGAGAGGCCAGGAAAGGCCACAGGTGAAAGTGCAGCTCCAGTTGCAGTGAAGACCCAAGGATTGAAGGGGTCATGGAGAGAATCTGAGGTTTGCACCCATGACTCTAGTTTGTGTCAAGTTGAAAAACAAAACAAACAAAAAAACTTACCCAGCACACTTAAGGTATGCAATTCACCCACCAGTGCCAGTGTGATGGCTGATCTTGATAATCAACCTAAGTGGATTTAAAATCACCATGGAAACACAGCTGTGTGTGTATGTGTGAGAGATTTTCTAGATTGGGGTAACTGAGGTGGGAGACACACACACACACACACACACACACACACACACACACACACATATACACACACACACATACCCTTACATGTAAGGAGTATTGGGTCCTGGGCTCAATTCCCAGCCTGCACAAAAAGGAGACAGTGGGCTGAAAACCAGTATTCATTACTCTCTACTTCCTGACCGAGGATACAATGTGATGGGTTGTTCAAGGCCCTGTGGCTATGCCTCCCCGACCATGATGGCCTGTATCCCATTGAACTGTGAGTCAAAGTAAACCCAGACTCCCCAAGTTGCACTCAGCCAGGGACTTAGTGACAGCAACTGGAAAAGTAATGACTGCAAACAGAAAGCAGAATTTATTAGCTCCTCCCTTAGTCCTGCACCCCTTTCACACTTCTAGAAATTTAAACACAGATGCATGAGTACACACACACAAACATGTGTACCTGCACGCCCAATCACACAAGAGCCTCCTCCCTGAACTAGGACTCTCACACTTTCTGTAGGAAGCTTCTGGGTTGGGTTGCCAGGACACTCAATTATGACTTCCCTGCAGGAAGCAGAGATCAAGTGCACATCACCCTCCAACTCTGAGTCTGAGGGACAAAACGCCTTTAACGCAAAAGAAAAGTGACTCACATCCCTCGGTGTTTTCTAAAGGGATATTGTTAGAACCAATTTCTACTCCTGGATCTTTTGTGCTCTGGGGTAGAAACAGGCAACGGTCCAAACACTGTGTAACCTTTTCAGCGGCCATAAGGAAGAAGTCACTACCACTTTGCTTTTTATACCATGGCTGCACAAAGAACGCGCTGCTCTAATTCACAAGGGGATTAGTGATGTCTTCTAAAACAGAAACAGAAGATGTTTATGGGGAGTGAAAATGAATGATCACAGTTTCACTGTCCACTCTAGTTTCTTGATGGTTCAACAAAGTCTGGGCATATCATAAACACTGACGGGGGATACACTGTGCTAATAAATCAAGGTGAGGACACTGTAAGTGGGGCTGATGGAGAGATACACCTGCGGAGTAGCTAAGTCTCTAGGCAGGGAGACAAGAGGCAAGGGCGGACTTCCAGAACGTAGAGTTGGACTGCCACTTAGTAGAACAAACACTGTATTCCTCACACCTGCCAAGAGAGCCCATTCACACACAGACACAGACACAGACACAGAAAGACACACACACACACACACACACACACACACACACACACATACACACACACACAGAAGGAAGGGCACAGAGCACTATCATCCACCTACTGATGCTTGCCCTGGGCTCTGGCACAACTGACACATGGAGTCAGGTAACCTGATGAGCACCATCCTGCACACTGGGTGATGTTCATCAGTGTCTACCTCTCCACACACAGGGATAAACAAAAATGTTTGCAGTCATAGGCAAATGTCTGGAATGCTTTATCTGAACCAAAATATCGTGTGTGTGCGCACATGCATGCACATTTACATGAAACACAATTAGAACTCAAGTTTTCTTATGCATACATGTGTGTGTGCATATGCATGTGGAGGGCAGAAGCTGATGGTATGTCTTCCTTACATGATCCCCCCTCCTAACTTTTTGAGACGGAGTTTCTCACTGATGCTGGAGTTGCTCTGATTCAGCTACACTGGCTGGCCAGTGGGCTCCAGGGATCCACCAGCAAGAGGGTTACAGGTGTGTCATCACATAGTCAGTTTTTTTACTTGAGTAGAGGAGATCCGAACTCAGGTCATCTCCTGCTGAACCATCTTCCCAGGCTAGATATAAGCCTTCTAAAAAGGGGTTTGATGGCACATATGAAAGGCCTCAAACATTCCAACTAACTATTGCACTCCAGGATGGCTAATGCTTCTCAGATTTAGAAAGCAAACAGTTAAAAACAATGTTCTATACATGTGTGAACATTGTTTATTATAATAGCAAATTTGTACCTCAAAATCAAAACAAACATGAAACACAAACAGAAATAGAAACCTGGTAAATATAGAAGGCTGGTTAAGTAAATACAGACAAACCCCAATGAACAGGATATTGCTATGCAGAAGAGTGACTGAAAGTAATTTGTGAGATCAGGAAGAAGTATTTGGTTCAACGAACACTACAGGAACAACCAAGGATTCAATTTTTGACCAAGGGAATCAGAGATGAGGTAAACTGCATCACATACATGCAATGGAATAGTCTACAACCCTGAAGAAAAATGGCCTGGAACTCATGCTACCTTAGGCCCAGATTTCATAAAGATGAAGTAGAGAGAAGGAAGTCAGACTCAGGAGATTATCTCCCATATGCTTCGACTTACACAGTGTCCAAAGACAGGCAGGGCCAAGCCCTGTCATCCCCAATACAGCAGAGGTGGCCGACATGAAAGGCTATGAGGGGGCGAGAAGAGAAGCGGGCGGCAGCTGGGCAGTCCTTCTGCAGCCAGCTTCTGAGCACCGTATGTACTCTGTGTATCATGGTGCCTCTAGCAGCATGTGTGCCTAATGTGTGCACTCATGTTCCTGTGTCACATTTCATTAACAATTTTAATGGAATTTTGGCAATTTTCATATGATATAGCTTGATGGTACTCAGGCCCCCGTACCTCATGAACATTTTTAAAGCACAGTCACGGGTCCGTATGCCCCAGAGGCTGCCTCTGAGCTGAGGGGACAGTAAAACGCATGTGAAGAATGGCCATCTTTCACAGATCCGGGCCAAGGCCCTTACCGTGTCATCTTTTGACTCTACATTTGCCAAATAATCGAATAATAAGTGTGTTAATGGTATGCAGGGTTAAGCAGCATTGACAATAAACAGAACACTTGGCAGGACTTTGCAAACCTATCAACAGAGTTCCAAGATAACTCTCACACCTCCTCCTAGCCCTGTGTGTGTGTGTGTGTGTGTGTGTGTGTGTGTGTGCAGGATGCTGTGGATTCTTAAAAAGGGAGCTGGGGCTGTAGCTTGTGACAAAGCTCTTGCCTAGGATGCACAAGGCCCTAGGTTCAACTGTGATCACTGTAAAATGCAAAATGAAACAATTTTTTTTTTTTTTTGAGACAGGGTCTCACTGTAGCCCCAGCTGTCCTGGAACTCACTCTGTAGACTAGGCTGGCCTTGAACTCACAAAGATCTGCCTGCCTCTTCCTCCCAAGTGCTGGGATTAAAGGTGTGCACCACCACGCTGGGCTTGAAACAATTTTTTTTAAAAAGCGGTCAGTAAGTGAGGTGCCATGAATTAAGGGTGCCTATGGAGATACAAACAAGACGACTTAAAGTGAGGAGACTGGAGTATGGTGGCCACACCTGTAATCTCAGGAGCATGGGGAGTTCAAGGACAGTTTCAGCTCCATGGTGAGTTCCAGGCCAACCTGGACTGCAGGAAACCCTACCTCAACAATGGAAAATGATGAAGGGTTACCCTTGATTTCCACTGGGCCCTTGAAGGGGGGAAAGTGAGGCAGGAAGGACAGAACCAGAGTCACGGCCCTTGAAGAAGGACAGGCCCGAGGCCGCGAGCCCGAAGGCAGAGAAGGGCTTGGGCCCAGGAACTGAGACTTCGCTAAGAACTGGAAAAAGAAAGGACGGGTGCTCGGTGCCAGAGCTGCCAGCTCAAACCAGCCTGGCCCAAACTTGATGTTTGCCCACTGAGACCAACACTGGCCTCCTGAACACCAGAACAATAAAACCATCTGTGTTGTTTTAAGTCAATAGGTTGAGGTAATTTGTTGTGGCAGAAAGGAAACCAAATACCCCTGCCTACTTTGCAAAATGGTTTTATTACATAAACAACACCGGAACATGCTTCCCACTTTTTAGAAACTGGGGTGAGAGAGGGTTAGCAGAACCCAGGGGCTATGAAGGGAGAAGGGGAAAAATGGGAGGAAGACTTAACCGAGGAGGGGACCAGGAGGGGAGTGCAGAGGGAGAGACGGGGTGACAACACAAAGGAGCTTTGAAAAGCCTTCAATACATATGTTATAAACACATACATACGTGTGTGTTACTTTGAGTCATATGTTTTATATATATGTTAATTGAAATCACCCAACACAGAGGGATAATGTTCCCCCCAGAAGCCATAGACCATCAATCGGGAAGCCCAGCACCAGGTGAGGGACACCTCCCTTCTAGTTGTTGGCCAGAGGGTTCCAAGAAACCCCCAAATGATATCAGGCTATTGCCTTTGCTATTGCTAGCTTGCCAGAACTTGAGAGTAAGACCTTATTGATGAAGACACCACACACTCCAGTCACAGAACTCAGAGAAATCAAGCTGGTACTAACCTAGACACCTCTTCCCTTGAGGGTTAGCTCTCTCAGTGCCAGAAGGGGCTATGCAAGGTGCTGGGGAGGAAAGGTTATCAACAGGCCTACCAAGCTTGCAAACTACAATAAATGACCTGCTGACATGTCAAGATATGCCCAGTGGTGCAACAGTGGCCCTAACGTAGTGGGGATAAGCAACAGCTCTTAGAACAGATTTAAGGCCTGCTCAGTAGCAAGGAACGAATGCCTATTGTACGCCTAGCCAAGAACCTGTGACTGGAGAGGTCACAGACCCTAGAGGAGATTCTGCTAAACCGTTATAGTATCCGGCTGCCATCTAAGCATTTATCCTCACATGTGCAGCTCCTGTCATCAAAGGTTCTTCTGCAGTGGACGGATGCTATTACAGAGAACTCAGAGTCAAAGTGCAGATAATCTGACAGTGGATGCCCATCCACAAATGGGACCCACCCCCACACTCAAGACTCGTGGAACATCCTGGAAAGGGGGCGGAAGACTATAAGAGCCAGCAGACCAGGACTGCTGCCAAGGACTGTCTCCTGGAAATGACTGGGTATCACACCCATGAACTCTCAGCAGTGTGTCAGCCTGCACAAGATCACACCAGTCAACATTCAAGCATAGATGGGGAAGGGATCAAGGCCCCATGATTAGCTGAAGAACGGCAGGCAGAAGATGCTTGCTGTGGGCAGGAAAGTCTGTTTTCTTTAGAATAAGCCCTCTGATAGGTTGCCCATGGCCAAGTGGTCACCCTTACACCAATGTACGTGTAGCAACACTAATCTGACTCTGTAGGCTATACATATATTTGTGTATATATGTTTACACACACACACATTTATAGAAGACATGAATTTGAGAAAGGAATAGGTGGGCATGGGAAGAGTTGGAGGGGAACAGGAAGGAGTAGATATACATTATACTTATGTATGAGATTTAGAAGAATGGGAGGGAGAGAGGGAGGGAGGAAGGGAGGAAGGGAGGAAGGAAGGAAGGAGAGAGAGAGAAAGAGAGAAAGAAATTTTGTTACTAGGCTCTTGAATTTAAAAAAACAAAAAGAAAAACTGGTCATTAAGATCTGTTGACAGAATTTT
>NW_008328344.1:1158877-1188275 GCF_000622305.1 Nannospalax galili
AGACGGAGGAGAAGAGGGAGGAAGGAAGGAAGGAAGGAAGGAAGGAAGGAAGGAAGGAAGGAAGGAAGGAAGGAAGGGAGATAGGCATTATAAGCTGAGCCAGACTCTTCTTTGGCCCTCCACTCTGGCCCTTTCTTTTTGTGTGTAAGGGACAAAGTAGGTGCAGGTACATGTGGGTGTATTTATGTCTGGAAGCCAGAGGACAGCCTCAATGTCCAGATTCTGCAGGGAGTATTCATCATATTTTTTTTGGAGACAATGTCTCTCACTGGCCTTGAACTTGACAAGTGGGCTATGCTGGCTGGCCAACAAGTCCCAGGGATCACCCTGTCTCCCTCTCCCTAGTACACAGATTTCAAGCATGTACCACCAAGCTCTGCTTTGTCACATGGGTTCTGGGACTCAAACTCAGGTCTTCATGCTTGCAAGGCGAGCACTTTACCAAGTGAGCTGTCTCCTCTGAACCCACCTGGAAGCTTTCTCCACTCCCTGGGCCTCCTGCAGAGATGAGCACTAGAAATAAGCATTCTCTTGATTCCTCATCTGCAACTCCTCACACACTCATGCACAGCTCATGTTGATGGCTGACTCTTTCAGCACTGCTAGTCATAAAAGAGTTAACTTCCATCTTCCCAGGAAAGAAAATAGCTCAAAACCTGCAGGACTACAAAGGAGCCCTGATGTCTGCTCAGTGCTCCTGAGGGAAGAAGGAGGTGGATAGGGAGCATCTTTCCATGGCTTACTTTTCCACTGCAGCTATAAATCCCCAGTTCCAAGCTCAGGGTAGGGATGGAATTCTCCAAGCTTTAAACTGCTAAGTACTCAAAGCTTAGCAGATCAAGAAAGGAATTTGTTTATACACATTGGGCCTTGCATTACAAGAAGAAAAAAAAAAAATAGCCTAAGATGCACAGGGAAGGGAACTTAGTCAATACAAAACAACCAGCCCAAAGTGTTTTGCCACCAACACACTCTAAATGCCCACAGATTGTTCAAACCGCATCCTTCCCTCTTTACTGGATGCTTAGGATGTCTGGCATTTTTCACAAGTCTCCTATGTGTTCCCCATGTATCCTGGAAACCTATTTGCAAATCCCAAATTAAGCCAGACTTTCCGGGCCCTACATCTCTGAAATGATCCTGAAGCTGTGCAGGCGGCTGGCTCTTACATCCACTCCATGTCCCTTTCTCTGGGGCTTCCAGAGCACTGACTCCAAGGCCATGCCTGGCTGTTGTTCAAAGTACTAACAAAGGTGCTGGCTTCCCTCATAGGGGTGCAATACTCTCTGGAAATTCAGTTGGGGGTCTCCCAGAAGCTAAGCATTGGGAAGGGATGGAAATACTGTAAGGGCAGGCAAGGCTCAGCAAACATTCTCTTTGCTGTTTCTGTTTTGTGTTTTGTTTTCAGAAACAAGGTCTCCCGTAGCCAAGGATGACTTCTCATTCAATATGGAACAGAGGATGACCTTGAAATCCCAATCTTTCTGCCTCAGTCTCCTCAGTGCTAGGATTACCAGTATCACTATACCCAGCTCAGGAAAACGGCTTTATAAATCTTCCCCTGGCTGGTGGAAACCAGGTGTGAGTGTGTAGATACTTAATCCTTGAGAAATATCAAACATGCTATGACAATGCCTGTAATTTCTACTGTGAGCAGCACAGAGCATACGACCTGCATGTGCTGGGCTGGGGCTGGAAATGCAGCTTCATGCCAACCGCTAGCATTATCAAAGATTTGGGTCTACCCATGAGATTTATCAGAAAGTCATTTTGAATTGGCCTTGCTCTCAGAGATGAAAACAAATTGGCTCTATAAGGAATATAATCAGCATGCAATTGTTATTCTGTGAAATACTAATTCATTTGATTAACAAATAGCTTGCGTGTGTGTGCACATGCCAAATGTATGACAGGCAGGGAGAGACAGGCATGGGAGGACATGGCTTAGAAAAAGCATAAAATGTGGAGGCCGAGTTCCACTGCCCTCTGCATGGTCTAAGGGGAGTCACAGGTAGAAGGAAACACATTCTTAAACATTCTTACAGAAACTGATGTATTACTTTTGGACATATGATTACAGAAAAGTCACAAGGATTCAGCACCCTATTGTTGATGATGACAATGCTTGAAGGAGGATAAAGGTGGTGATCACAAGGATGGCAATAACTAAATCCAGTTGAAGGGCCCAACTATATTTATTCTAAGTATTGGTGTGTATGGCCTAACTTAATCCTTTCAGCAATCTTAACAACAGTCCAGTGATCACCCCATTTTACAGAGGAGAAAACTCAGAGAAGAACGGTTAAGCAGCATGCCATGTTCCAATTACTAGGGTCAAAATTCCAACTCAGGGCATGCATATGACTCCAGAGACCCCATGTATGACCCAAAACAGATGTTGCTTTATTACCAATGCTCCAGTCAAATTCTGGGTACATGCCCAGTTTAAAAAAGAATCACTACGTTTCCAGACTCCCTTGCAGCTATGAGATGCTGTGTGATACAATTCTGGTCACTGACATACTAAAGGAATTCCTAATTCTCTCTTTCCCATCCTTCTTATCTGGGAAAACTGCCCGGAGATAAAACATTCATAGTGTAAAGCTCTGAGAAAAAACTAGGCAAACTGAGCTTCCTGTGTTCAAAGTTTCTGTAACAAGAGAAAAACTGAGGCCTGACTAGGCAGGCAGGGGTCATGGCCAGGTACTTGCCATATAGACAACATGGATATCACATGGGGAGAGGGATCTGGTCATGGTCCAGATACAGGACCAGAATCAAAATTTTGCTAACTTGGTTAGGGAATTTTTTAAGAAGGTATGACCCTTAGCAATATAGACAAGTAATTATTTCATTTTAGTAAAAAGGCCAAAGAATAAGAAAAGACACAACCAGCAAAATTTTCCATGTAAAGGAATGGAGAAAGCCCAGAGCATGAGACTTCTTCCTGCTTTTCATCTTACCATTTGCATTTGTAATGATTTCTAATGGTGGTAATAAGGCACTCGGGTTTACAACAAGGCAAATGTATTCTCCAGGGCTATGAAGTCAAAGGTACAAAAGCAGTGTTACTGGGCTAAAATCAATGTGTCAACAGTGCTGGTTCCTTCTAAATTCTCCAGCAGGAAATGTTTTCCTTGTCTCTTGTAGCTTTTAGAAACCACTGAATTCCTGACTGATAGCTGCATTGCCTCTTTTCTACCACCCACCCTCACATGGCCTTCTTCCTCCTCTGTAGACACACTCCCCCTACCTCCCTCTTACTTGAGAGCTTGTAATTGTACTCAGGGCCTACACCAATAGGCCAAGATCATCTCCCTACCCTCAAATCCCTAAGTTGACCTCATCTGCAAAGTCTCTTTTGTAAGAGAACATTCTCTGGTTCCTAGCATTAGAATCAGGACTACTGGTAGATTACTCCATGCATTTACCCCATAAATATTTACTGAAAAATAGGCATTGTGCTAGCAAGGGAAGGACAGCAGTTGAAGAATACTTACTTCCTTATTCTGTATGAAAAATAAACTTTTCAGCACATCCTAGCTAAGTTCTTTGTGAGGTGGACCCTGTCAGGAGGCCACAGTATACAAATACCAGTGGAGAAAAGACATGGTACAGGATCAAAACGCTGGGATGATTGATGGACACGAAGGAAAACTGTCATGGGAAATACTGAACACAAGCACCAAGAGGTTAGAAATGGATAAGATAAAACCCAGAAGCTGTTGATGAAGAAGAAAGTGGGCTACTCATAAACATACCACACAAGTAGGGCTCTCTGAGAATTGTGGGAAAGAGGGAGCTCATGGGAGATTAAGCAAACCTGGTTTACTGGGACTTGTGGGAAGAAGCAGGGTAGGAACTGTGGGAAGGAGTGTGGTAAGAATTGTGGGAGGGAGTAGTGCTTACTGCAACTTGTGGGAAGAAGCGAGACTCACTGGGAATTGTGGAAAGACAATTCCTCAACTCTTTGATGTGAACTAAGAATGTCCCCTTCTGGCCACAAATGGAAGCAAGCCCACTATACTAGACTACCATAATAAATAGAGCAAACAGCTGAGGCGATAACAGGAAGCCATCTTTGGGAAGGGTGCCAAACTGAACTCCCATGTAACTCAGGGGGCCTCTGTGGATGCCACAGGCAGGATTCTGAAATAGTTACTGCCACGTGGGAAAGAGAATTACTTGAGAACCCTCATCCCCTGACCAGCTGACATATAACAAGCTATGAAACCACATCTAGAATGAACCGGACTCACCCTTCCAGAATCTTCTACCATAAAATGCCCAGAGGAATCATGGGCATTGTTTATTATCCTACAACATAGTCTACCAAATCCCTCCTGCCTCTCAAGTTTTCTTTTATTTTTGCTTGTTCTGTTTTTAGAAGGAAAAATAAGCTTTCAACTAATTATAAATGCACTTAAGCAACAAAGATAAGGATTACTAGACAGTAATTGCTTTTGGAGAGTAAGACAGTAACATACAGATGCTTCACTCAGTCTCCATGGGTGTCTATACATAAACAGTCTGAACCAGTTGTGGGGGGTACAAGCCACAGTGGTGTGCCCATGTGAGGGACATCTGTACTGGGACCTGTTCCCAATCAAAGGAAAGCCATTCCTCTTGGTGGTCTGACCACTTAACTTAAACAAAAAGAATTGAGCCAACTTCTATCAATGAGCCTTTCTTCCAACCAAAGAAAAAAGAAAGTAAGAAATGTGAGT
Organism: Nannospalax galili; assembly: GCF_000622305.1. Taxonomy (NCBI): domain Eukaryota; kingdom Metazoa; phylum Chordata; class Mammalia; order Rodentia; family Spalacidae; genus Nannospalax; species Nannospalax galili. The sequence goes on from NW_008328344.1 coordinate 1,163,605, forward strand.
TGGGTACAGGTGATGGTGATGTTGTGCCACAAGGGTAATAATGATGGGTTTTAGGTCACTGGCAATTTCTCATTTTAAACTAACTTGAACCATCAGCCCTCACACGGGGATTGTTTAATGTGGGCTGTGTGTGGTGCCTATGGTGGTAACTACATTTGGACACCCAAGTGGTGGGTGGGTGCCAGTCTGTCCTTGAAGCATTTAAGAGAGCTTTCTATCTTAAAAGGAAAAGAGAAGAGTGGTCCCTGCATTTAAGCTCTAAGGAAGATAAAGATGTGCTCAGTTTCACACTGATTGGAACTGAATGGGCTGATGAGTTTGATGAGTTCAGAACTGGGCTCTTTCTTTCAGAGAGAAGGAACTTAGTGGGGAATTCTGAAGTATCCTCGCACTCGTTGGAAGACTCCAGTGTCTTCTTCCACATTAGATTTTTCTTGCACTTTCATTTCCCTTCCCAATGGTCCCAGGACTCACCTGGAGGCTGGTGGCTTTTTTCCTCCTGGCTATTAGTAGAGGAAGTTGCAGGATTCCTGTTTACTACTCTCCTGATATTAACAGTGTCTCCTGGTAAACTAGGCTCAGCATAGCACCTAGAGGGCCTAGTCACCATGGAGGAACTCGCACAGGTGAGGGAAGTAAGGACCAAAGAATGAGCTGATGACTAAAACCAGACTACCACATCCTGTCCTAACAGAAATCAACTTGGCAGCCAGGGAACTCAGGAATCCACATGCCCAGGTGGGTGTGGCAAGTAAATTGCCTTTACTGCCCAGTGCTGCTAAGTTATCAGTATATTTAAACCAGCAAAGAGAGAGAAGAGGGGGAGGGGGCGGCAAGAGGGCAGAACAGAGAGGGGACCAAGGAAAGTGGATGTTAGGAAAAGGGATTTTCTAGTATTGGTGGGCGTGCACAGTGGTTCTACCTCAACAGAAGGAAACTTGGGAATATCGATCAGAATCTTTTGACCCCACTTCTCAGGATCTGATCTTTTGACCTCATTTCCACTGACCTTTCAATCACTGATGATACCTAAAATGTGGACAAGGGTATTTATTCATAGTGCCACTGTTTATAGTAGCAAAACAAGGAAAACATCCAATCACCCATCAGCAGGCAATATGTAAATAAATCCTTGGACCACTCCACAGAGGAACGTCCTGAAGGAGCTTGCATATGCTATGTGTCTGCAGATACTGGTGGAAGACCTCTACACTGGCAGTGATGCCGTACAAGTTGTGTGCCACTGGGAAAGACAAATCTGTAAGTGCCGTCTCCAACAGGGTTAGCTTCTAAAAATGGCTTCCAATCACTATATTTCAGTGACAGGAGGAAAAAATGTTATCTTGATAGTAAGGGATTTAAATTTATTGCATAGCTGAAAATGGTTACTGAATTGAAATTATAAAGTAATGAATCATTTCCTGAAAAAGTCAAGCCATTAGTAATGCTATGGCATGAGGAACTATTTAGAGAAGTCAGCAGGGAAGAGGAAAGAGAGCAGTAGGGAGGGGAAGGGGGGAGAGGGGGAGGGAGGCTGGGACTATCCAGAAAAATCATTCCTAAAAATGTAGATGTTTTTAAGAAGATTAATCTCCTTTTTAAAAAGAAAAGGAGGCTGAATACGCTTCGAGATTATTGTGAGAGAAAAAGCAATGCTTCCTCATGATTCCTCCTCAGTTTGTTCCCTTTTAAGAAAGGTCTTCTGCAAGTACTACAACAATCTACAATGTTGGAAGTTTTCTTTACAGGGAACTATGGAGACATCATGGACCTGTTCCATAATCCACTCACGATCACCCAATATGGAAAGAAGGCCTCTTCCCTGGAAACATATAGGGTTTCTCTGTATCTTCTCTAAGCCTTTTAAAGTATAGGTTTTAAGCCCCTCTTACTAAACTATACGAACAAGTATCAAGACTTTTGCACCCCACCCCCCACAATTCTCTACAGACACCTTGTTTATTGATGGAAAAATAAGCTGCCACGTGCCTCCTCGACCAGCCCGGTCCCACAGTGCAACCAGACACATTTGTGAGGAGGACTGAGCTTCTGAGCTTCTTAGGGGTAAACAAAAAGACACACCACACTGGTTAAAAGAATAAAACATGTTCAGTCTAAATGTGTGCAAGCTGATCGAACTCCAGCAGCCTACTTGAAAGTGTCAGAGCATCATTAGGAGGAAACTAAATGGCATATTTTTTGGCACTGAATGGAAATCATTCCTTAATATGGTTCTACAAGTGACAGACTTACAGTATTTTTTTCAACTTCTGACCCAAAGTCGTGGGGGATGCTGCTGGCAGGGTCCCTACATGATGCCATAATTAGCAGAAAATGGAAAAATCCAAGAAATATGGGCCATGGAACAGGGTTCAGGGACCGAGGGCAAGTGCTGATCCATGGGAGGATCAAAGCCGTGCAGAAACCATTCTGGGGTTTACACAGCTGCGTGCTCCATGCAAGAACTGTAAAACAAACACATTCTGGACGGGAGGGAGAGATCTTGTGATTGGGAGTGTGTGGGTGTCCATGACTCTCCAGGACATCAAATGACCCCAGGGGCTGGAGGCCACCTCAATGCAAGGCTAGAAAAAGAAGCTGTTGTCTTTTTCTGAATTGAGAATTTATTTTTACCGAACCAAAAAAAAAAAAAAAAACTAATTCAGCCTTCTATCAACATAAGAAGAAAGGTGATCATTAGCCCATATGCAAAAACAGTTGTGGAGTTGAATAATCCCAGAGGAGTGACTTGGTCAGGTTGCAACGACCTGGGGCTGAGAAACCCCTTGCTCTTGCTCATCTAGTTGAGTTGCTATGTATAGCAATGGAATGAGACCCAGAGCTCTCAAAACTCCTTTAGGTGCATAAATTCCTAAACTAAATAATAACAAAGCCATATGTTACGGTGCTCTTAGATATGAACTGCTGTACAGAGCACAAACACAACAGCAGCTCCCCACTATCACGAATTCATTAGAAATAAAATCAGCTCATAAGCCTGCAAATGTTGATTTTTATTTTATTTTTTTGTATTATACAACTTTCATATTTCCCTAGCGTACAGAAGTATAATTTCTTTACGTAGTTGTTCTCGATGTTTTGAACTTGATATACATGCAATATTAGGAAATGGAAATTATGTCTACACATATATATACACATAGATATGAACTCCTTGTTTCATGTATTAGGAAACAATATGTTTTGCTCATTAAAGGCACCAATATAAATGCTATAAACCATGAAATTACCTTTGAGCCCTTCCTGAAATAACCAGTTCACAAATGATCCATGCAGAGAGGCAAGGGGAGATTACAATAATAAGACCAAGTTAATTTTCATTTCAGGATTGTTTTTAATGTAGAAAAGTATTATTACCACAAAACTGACATTTGTGGCAGGTATATCCCATTTGTTAGGAAAATCAAACAATCCAGTCTGAGAGCATCAGTTCAAAGCGGGGACTTTACATATTTTCCAAATGGGATGCAGAACTCGTATTTACGACAAAGTGTTCCAATAAAGGAAATTTACGTTTTGTTTTCTCACCCAGAGAGCTGGCTCGAGAGCAGCGACAGTGAGAAGCACTTCACTAACATAAGCTTGATGTTTTTCATACTCTGAAAACTAAGATTTCACTGAAATGATGACCAAAAGAAGTTGTGTTACAGAGCTCTTACCCCATGAGTCAACACCCTGGGGCTAAAATTAACGAAGCCCTTCGTCCACTGTGGTACTCTAGACAGTGTCATCTACACCACCTGGGAACCTAAGAACGCAATGCTCTGGGTCCCATTCCAGATGCCCTGAAACAAAAGTGCTGGGGTGATGCCCTGTGATGTGTCTTCTGAAAAGCCCTCCGTAGGATGCTGGTTGTATGTTCGCCATTGAGAACAAGGGCCATACACAGACACCACACACAGCAGGGTTGAGGACAGCAGTGCTCTCTCCTCTAAGACCCTGTGGCACCTCAAGAGGTTCCCCACACTGCTCATAAAGTCACCAGCCTCTCTTCCTCCCTATCCATAAAATGACAGAATCAGCCCGCTCCCCCATTTCTGCTCAGGTCAGGCCTTGCTCCTCTTCCTACTCTAGCATGTCTGAGCTGCAAAGTTTCTGACAGTACAAGTTCAGCCAAGACAAAGGCATCAGCAAGGACGTCCAGAAGCCAGGGAAATGAGACCTTCCTCAGTGTCCCAACAGCAGACATGAAAACATCTATGAATTAGAAATGGTCTAGATCTCTGAGCAGTGCACACTGCAAATCTCAGAGCCTTCCTGTGCAGGTCTAAGCAGAAGGCTACACGTCTTCTATGGTCGAGATTCTGCTGTTGGCCACTCATTCATGCCATTCACTGTTTCATGTGCTTGTTCACTTAGTGACTCATTCATGTAAAAATAAACACTGCCTGAGCTCCTCTTCTCCCTCCCTCCTGTCCTTCTCTCATTCTTTTCGTCCTTATTTCTCCATATCCTGAATCCATAATGCTGCACTGGACTGTCCCTTCGCAGAGGAGTATTATTACATGTGTACCAGAGAACTGTATTACACTGGGGCCTTCACGGAGTTCACCATCTAGTGGGAGACATATACATAAAGAGATCATTACAATTCAATGAGTTCAGTATGAAATAGAAATCCCATTAAGAAGTCTAAGGAACAGATGACGGGGGAACTATTTATTTACTTCCATCTTTGGTGGGAAGGAGGCATACACACAACAGAGTCAACCCTACAGAATATGTGGAAGCCAGCAGGATTAGAGGAGGGAAGGTGGGGGTACTGGAGATGGCTCAGTGCACACTGCTTGCCCTGTGTGCAAACATCAGGACCTGAATCCCATCCCCATAACCCACATTTAAAAAAAAAAAAAAAAAAAGGGAGGTGTGATGACAGACACTTGTAATCCCAGCATGGGAAGATGGTAACATGGATCCCAGGGGCTTTCTTGTCCAATCAACCCAGCTAAACTGGTGAGTCCCAAGTCCCGGTGAGGGACCCAGTCTCAAAAATAAGATGGGAACCATCCCAGGAAGACACATGAGGTTGACCTCTGTGGCTTACATACACACACACACACACACACACACACACACACACACACACACACACACACACACACACATGAAGAGAAGGTAGGTGGGTTCCAGGCAGGAGCAAACTATGAACAATATTTTTCTGAGTGCAAATTTGCTCACTCACCAACTACAAATTCTTTCCAGTAAAATGTAGGTATTGGTGTCTCTGTGTCTCTACCTCAGCTCTGGGCCTGGCCAGAGGTGCTGAGTCAGGTCCAGCAAAGACTAAACTGGACAGTCAGTCAGGAACTCATAAGGAGGTCAGTTCTCAAGGCAGGGGTGCACTTAAGGCTCCTTCCGGGGACAGGAGGAAAATGCAACTGTCCCACTAAGAAATCGGCAACAGAGGGAGGGCTGAGGGCGGACGGACTCAAGAACAAAACCACACGTGAAGTGAAGAACCAGCTAGAACGGGGTCAGAATGGAGAGGGTATAAGGCCCTAGTCCAGTTCCCACAGCATCGAAGAATGTGAAGAGAGTCAATAAGTTCAGATACCTTGGAGGCTAAGGTGGCTGAGCATAACCAGAGCACGCCCACCAAGGGGGTTTACCACCAGGCTCAGAAACGTCCTGATATCCTAGCAGGATGCCTTTGGCCTAGATCACTGGCTTGGAGACTCTGAATCAGAATCCTCTAACCCATCCTTGAATAACTTAAAAAATATTTTATAAGCCGGGCATGGTGGTGCATGCCTTTAATCCCAGCAAAGGGCAGGTGGCTCTCTGTGAGTTCAAGGCCAGCCTGGTCTACATAGTGAGTTCCAGGACAGCTAGAGCTACAGGGAGACCCTGTCTCAAAAAGACCAAAAAAAAAAAAAAAAAAATTCTTTTAATGACACACACATTTAACTCTACAACTGAGATCTCTTAGAATCAATGCAGAGACTCTCTAAATACTTTAGGGCCAGTATATTTAAACTGCGTGGAATTTCCTGTCTTTCTGAGAAATACCAGAATGCCTTCATCATGTAAATAAATTTAGGAAGTGATTATTTCTTTTCCTTTCTCTTTAAAAAAAATAAAGAACATAATCTTTCAAGTAAACCCTAATTTAAAGCATTCTAGGTCCAAAAGATAATTATTTGGACCATACAAATACTGCATGTGGGTGGAACGGGGATTGCATGCATAGCGATAAAAAATACTTGGCTCTTATTTTCCTAAAATTGCTGCGTTGTTACCATTTTTATTGAGTTAATTAAAAGACCATAAAAATCAATTCAAACACGTTTGCAAACAGCTTTTCAAATTTCATGGAAACTGTCTTCGGTTGATAGCCAAAGAGAAGGGGATGACAGACGTCGCTTTTCTTATAGCATTAGTGCAGCCATTCACTCATTCATTCATTCTTCATTCAGCCAATCAATATGCCCCTCCATGTTCCAATCACTAAGATGGAAAGAGCCCCTGTCCTCACCCCACCATCAGTGTGGTTAGTAATGGACAGAAACTAAAGTTGGTCAGTGGATGTTGAATTTAAAAAAAAATATATTACTTTTATTTTATGTGTATAAGTGTATTGCATACATGTATGTAAGTACACCTGTCCCATGTAATGCCTGTAGAGGTCAGAAGAAGGCATCCAGGAATCCAAATTCCCCTGGAACAGTCGCCATGTGGGTGCAGGGATTCAAACCCGGGTCCTCTATAAGAGCAGCCAGTGCTCTAACCACTGAGCCATCTCTCCAGCCCTGCATGGTGAATTTTTTCTACAAAAATATAGTTAGTAGGCATCTTCAGTCTGGACGGTCACCAGCATCTGCCACAACTCCTGGACTGAGCTTCATAGCAACTAAGCAACACGGAAACAAATAAGCAGGGCTGTATTCCAAATAATCTTTCCTTCCAGACACTCAAACTTGAAATTTATATGTGGTCGTGTGACATGAAATATTCTTCTTGGGGATTTTTTTCAATCATTTAAAACTGAAAAAAAAAACAGGGTTGGGGATATAAACTTGGAAGAGATTACTTACTTACTAACATGCATGAAGTCTTGGGCCCCAGCTCATCATAAATCAGGTGTGGTAGTGGACACCTGAAACCTCAGCACTAGAGAACTGGAAATAGGACGATCAATAGTTCAAGGCCATCCTCAGCCACAGAGAAATTTCGAGGCCAGCCTGGGCTCATGAAACCCTGTTTCAGAAAAATGTTTTAAATGCAAAAACCATTCCCATCGTATAGGCCATACCCAATCAACCAAAACAAATAAACAAAACAAAACAAAACAAAAAACCCAGATGGTTCTGCAAACCTGATTCAGGTTATTCCACAGAGGAAAATGCACCATCTCATGGCTGACCCAATATCCAGACAGGAGGATGCTACTTGTCAATTTATACTAAGCCCCCAGGGCTGCTTCTGTCAATCCAGATGGCATTGCTTCAGGAACACAACCGGAGGACTCGCTCCCTCAGCTGCTGGCAATCGGATTTTTCTACTTGTTTTAAAGATGGCTTTTTGCCAAGTTCTTTGGTGGATGGCCCTGGAAATTTATTTCCACCATGATAAAGTGCTAATTTGGCTTTTTGTAAAAGGTGGTTGTATAACTGATAAAAAGACAAGCTGTGTTAGCCCATGGTTTGAATCCTAAGGATCCAGCTTTCAACAGAAGGCAGTTTTCATGCTAAGCTTCTAAACCTCTCTAGACAGTGGTCTCGGATGAAAACAGAATGAAGTCCTGATGTTAGTCTCTGGATCTCTGTCCTGCCTCCCCTGCCCCATGACAGGCACCAGTCAGCTCTGTTATAATGACAGAAACATAACTTAGACCATGCAAGTGGGCTCCAGTGGGCAAATGTTCAAGTACATTAAGGTTCTAATATAATTATAAAGCATGTTCAACCAATTAACCACAAATATGCTGTTTATCTGAAAGGCAGCCAACACTGTGAAATGCAGTCAAAATAACATTGGGCTCTGGTCCTTAAGCAAAGGATACACACGGAATCAAAAGAGAGCTCGAGAGCAAGGCCAAAGTAAATATTTTATCTGCTATTTCAAGAATATTTCTTAAGATGTCAGATTAAAATATGTTACCTTAACTCCTCACATGTTTACTTGATGAAACAAGATTAAGGTAGTTCAAAATGCTGTTGGAAAACATTATAAAGTGGGGGGATATATTTGGCATTCCTCAGCTCCCATAACGCAAGCCTAAGTATAAAGCCGACAGAACTAGTTATATTTTTCAGTGGTACAGACTCCTAAGTGATGTTTGTATCTGCTTAGCCACAGTATGTAAGAGTTTGGGCAAAATTAAACTTTGCTTCAGCAGCTAAACAGCGTAAGAATTCTCATAACTTTCCAGAACTAAAGACTTAAAAAAAAAAGAACCCTGTCATACAATTTCTATATATACAATTTGTACTGCTGTAAAAGCATGTTTTGAAAAGTGCTCCCTAAATAATTAAGCTATTGCTTTTACCATGCTTCCTATATTACAGAAGTCATTTTCCCACCAAGAATCAATAAGTCATTCTTCACGTCAGTCATTTTTCTCCATTTAACGGAATAGACTAAAGTCCGACACGGCAAGTTACATTACCTTTGAATTATGTGTGCAATTTAAAATTCAAAGTACTGCGCTAAGGAGCTTTTTAGACTGACCACTCTGCACACTCTTCATAAATATGGGCCCTCGCAGACCCTTCTGACAGATTTACTGAACAACAGAAGTTTGAGCCGGCTAAGACGCGGGCCCTACAGGAAAGCTGCTCGGGTCACAATACCACAAGAACAATTGTCTTTCAGAGGCAGCACAAAGCAAGCTGACACGCATCACTCACCAGGAAACGATGCTGCGTTCCCAGATTGATGGTAAAGTCATTCTGGAACATCTCGGCTTTAATTACAAATAAACACGTGGGCAGATACTGACGTGTTCCATGAGGCCAACTGGGTTGTCTGACCAAATCCAAGGCCTTTGAGGAAGCTTCAAAGTCACGTACCCTAGAGGTATGTGCTGAAGACACTCCAGTTGGCACAATGCACCACAAGGGGAAAGAACACAGAGAAACGCAAATCTCTAAGTGTGCCAGTGCAGTGATTCCATTGCAGATGTAACAGAGTGACTTTTATAACCTTTCTTAAATCCATGAGTTAATATATTTGAGATTATAAATGAAACCCCACTGACCTCATTCTCAGGAACAGAAAAATAGAGTGACTTGCTTAAAATGTCACCAAATATTCTCAAATTTGTGGCAGAATGTCTCACACTTTGGTGGGTGAAATTCTTCAAAAGCACCTGCCAAGCCAACAAAGTTTCTCTCCATGTCCATCATATTTTCAGGTGTCACATCTTTCACGCTAGCTAAAGAGGGAGTGAGTTTGCAACACTGCACTATCAAGTAGTGGTTATTTAGAATATAGTATCAAAAGCTTCATTTTAGATCTGTGATCTGTATGCTGGGTCTCATCCTGATCTTATTTGTTTGTATGGAACTGTTTTTTGTTTGTTTGTTTGTTTGTTTTCTGTTCCTTATCAAGGCAAGACAGTGGATCTTTTTTTTCTTTTTTTTTTTTTTTTTTGAGAAAGCAATCCTACAAATTCCTAAGATGGAAAGTTTCTCAGATTCAGGACAATTCCACTTCCAGGCTCCTTCTCACTGCCCCCACCCCTACCCCCGGCCTATTAATGTTTTTCCTCCTTTTTTCCATTAGTTACTAATTGTGATAACTGTACCTTTTCTATGGTATGGAAGAATTTTACACTATTCCCTTGACTAAATCACTCTAGGGCATGCCTTCTGTGGGTAATCAAAAAAATCAAGTCTCTGCCTAAGTTTCATTCTTATCAAGTTAGCATTCTCTCTCTCTCTCTCTCTCTCTCTCTCTCTCTCTCTCTCACCTCTCATAGAAAAGAAAAAATGCATTAACTCTTGTGTATTCAGTATTAACATCAGCGTGTCCCGAAGCACAGAAGGAAGAGACTTGCAGAGTCCCACTACCAGGGCATGCACAGCTTTCTCTTGCCTTGCTCCAGGATCCCAGCAGGACTCCCTTCCACTCCACTCCACTGCAGCCAGAGCTGCCTCTCCCTGTCAGCTTCAGGCACAACTTGTGTTTGAGAACTTGTGAGAAAAACAGAGCTGTCCTGCTGGGTGTTACTTTTCTCTGGCAACACTCAACAACCTCAAATTGGGAGACCCTCAAGGACAATTTTCTTGTTCCTCTTCCTACTCTTGAGATGATTTTTTTTTTCCCTTGTTTTTAATTCTCCCTAAACGTGTTTGGATTTTTCCTCCTTCATTTGGAAAATGGAGGAGCCCCCACCCACCTGACAGACCCTTAAAAATAAATGAGTCAACTGAGTGAGGGTACACGGATGGGACCCTATATACAGCATAATTCTAAACAGTCAGCTTATATAAAAGAAGAGACAAATATATAAGGAAATTATATTCTGCCAGGCGTGGTGACACACACCTTTAATCTCAGCACTCATGAGGCAGAGACAGGTGGATTTCTGGGAGCTCAAGATCTGCCTGGTCTACATAGCGAGTTCCAGGCCAGGTGGGGCTACAGGGGAGACACTGTTTCAAAAAAAAACAAAAAAAAGAAATTCTATATATAATAGAAATCATATTATATTTCTCTAATAACATACTCTCAGTGAAGAAAAACTTGTCAAGGTAGAGAGAGTTACTACAACTATATTAGGCCCCTTTAGGCTATAAAGGCCCCATATAGCATCCTGAAAAAAATCATCATGTGGCAGGGAGCAGGCATTACTGACAAAAGACAGGCGTGGGGTGCATTTTTCTTTGCAGAGAAAACTGCACTGGGGCTTGGCTTGCTCATTCCAGATAAACTGCATTAAAACAAAAGCCACAACTAAGGCCACAAGACCTGGTGCCGCTTAGATCAAGCCGGGATATCACATACTACTGCTGCTGTAAAGCATGACCCTCGTCAAAGCCTCTGCAGTATTTGTTCTAGGCTCGTTAATGAATTTCATATATGTATGTGCTGTTGAAGAAAAAAAAAGTCAACTCATAAATAATTCAACACACTGTCTCCTGTCAACCGATCATATATTGTCCCCATTTCACCTGCCATATTAAATAAAAATTAAAAGCTGTTTGCTCTTTGCATTTGAAAATCCAGGCAGTAATTGGAGATGACCACACAAAGTGTTTAGAATGTAGAAGAGAACTTAAAAAAAAAAGCAAAACAAATATGTATGTTTTATATATAATATATATTTCTCCTTTGTATCGCTCCATTAATAAACTCTTTTCCTAGGAAAATATATATTAAATTGCAGAGTTAAAAATATTCACAAGGAGTAGTGAATATTTCCTTTATACTTTTAATATATATTTAATACTGTTTCCTATATATTTTTAATATGTAATATTTAATACGGATATTTTCCCTATATACAGCAGAAATGTGAGTTAAGTCTTAAGGAAATGGTTACTGAAATGATGCTCCTCTCAATGAGCTCTCAAATGAGTTTCAGCTCGAATTTAGGAAACATGGGCTACACTCTTTCTTGGCACTGACATGCGTTAAGGCATACCTTTTATGTTTTGATGAGTAAATACGACTTAATTGATCTTAATTGCCTTTTTTCTCGTTGTTGTTGTTTGTTTGAGTTTTGTTTTATGAGACAGGGTTTCCATGTAGCCATGTGGCCTGGAACTCTCTGTGTAAAGACCTGGCTGGCCTTGATCTCACAGACATCTGCCCATCTCTACCTCTTGAGTGCTGGGATTAAAGGTATGTGTCTTAGCTGCTTTTTAAAAATGAAAGAACAAAAGGTCAGAAACCTAGTCCAATAAAATTATAAAAAGCAATCTAGCCTTCCTGCTTCGAAATCTGAATTTGTGTGTCAATTCATAGGCGATCTTTTCACATGGCCTCTGTCCTAGCCCCAGTGTGGCAGCTGTTCCAGCCCCTCCTTAGAACACCAAGAGGTCAGAGCAGGTTAGAGTCCTTACACTGCTACTGACACAAAATGGGAAACACAGGAGTGGGAACCCTGTGACCCCTGCAAAATAAGGGCCTGCGCTACCAAGCTGTTCAGTGGTTAAGGCACAGTTCCTTCTGAGCTAAGTGTCTCTCTAGTCTACAAATGGGTGAAAGTGATAAGGTTTTGTGGCTACAGAAGATGAACTTTTCTGTTTGTCCAGACATAAAAGACTCAAGGCCAAGTTGATAACTGGTTAAAGATCAGGTTCCAAACCCTTACATCAGTCTAGTTCAACAGACTTTAAGACTGAAGGTGTTTCACACAGTGCTAAACAATAAAGGTACCTGTAAATCACAGCATTTAGGATACTGAAGCAGGAGGATTGCTGTGAGTTCAAGGTCAGCCTGGGCTACAAAGCAAGACCTGTTTCAAAAGAAGGAGAAAAACAACTTCAAATGAAGCGATCTGAAGTATTAAACATCAGTCACTGAAAAGGAGGTATTTTATTTTCCTTATGGAATCCCTGGCTAGTCCAAACGTGTTTAAAATTCCATGTTGCTGCCTGCTAGCGTACTTTTCTAATGCCAAGGTCAGGTTTACCATATCTTGCCCTATTACATCACCAAAGGGCTCATTCCCTCACTGTTTGGGAGAAAAAAGTCAGAGCATGCCCACACAGGGAAGTGACCGAGAGGTCCAGTGTTCATACAACACAGAGCTGTGAGATGAGGGAAACTTTCTATCTCAAAAAACTTAAAACAGAAGTGCGGGGTTGGAGAGATGGCATCCACATGGACTCTAACAACGATCTGTAACACCAGTTCCAGGGAATCTGACACAGTGCATGTAAGTGACGCACATACACATAGGCAGGCAAAATGTTCATACATATAAAATTTTAAAAAATAAATCTTAAAGAAACAAAAGTGATTATGAAAGTATCATACGTTAGAGTGCAGACAATAAACTGCTATTTGGGGCTGGAGAGGTGGGTCAGCAGTTAAGAGCACTGACTGCTCTTGCAGAGGACCTGGGTTTGATTCCCAGCACCCACATGGCAGCTATAAACCATCCTTAACTCCAGTTCCAGGGGAATCCGAAGCCCTCGTCTGACCTCCGCAGCATTGCAGGACACGGATGCACTCACATACAGGCAATACACTCATACTCATAAAATAAAAATAATAAATAAAATATTTAAAAAAACTTTGCTATGATACCCATCTAATAATATTACTATGGTCTCATATGTGTACAATGTATCACTACGAAGTTTCTCCCTGATTTACCTTATTATTATTTTCTGTTGTTTCCTTTCAGTTCTAAAAGTCTGTGCAAATACACTGCCTATAAATCATGCCAGAAATGCATGTTTTATTTCATTTGAGAAAGGATCGAGTTTTAGAAGGCAGCGATCACATTTTACCTAATTGTAAACAAAGACATAATGTACTATTTTTCTGTACCCACAAGAGACATGGGGGTTGTCATTTTGATAGCATGTTAAGGTTTTACTGACTCACAATACTGTTAAGTTTTCAAACAGAGGACTGGTTCCTCCAGCTAAGTCTAACAATACTAGAAAGTAAAAGGAGGGGGAAACACCTCATCTGGGGCCGTAATATTTGCTGAAAAAAATCTACCTCAAAACATTAATCAAATTTTTCGCCTACTGGGCAACCATATGGTCTAGCAGCATGTGAATCTCACAAACTTGCTGATCTCCTGTAACTGGGTGCAATTAATTACGCTCACTGCATCCATCTCTTGGATTTTCATCTTGTGAAAAAAAGTATTTATTGTAACAGCTTTTACAAAACAAGGGAATGAAAATCACAATTGATTAATGAGCAGAATGGAAATATTTTCGTTAGCAGATTTTTGAAACGAATAAGGATTAATGCTGTGGATGGAAATGGGCACACGTCAAGCTCACCTTTTTTTTTTTGGACCCACCCAAAAGGTAGAGGAAGACTGGGCTGTGATGGGGTTCAGAGCTCTAAGGCATGACTCACTAGCAGGCTTTAGATCACAAGCAATAAAGCCTTAAACCAGTGAAGTAATAAAGAGCTTGGCTTTACAAGACGTTATCCTGGGAGAAAGAAAACTTGTTCTTTGAGTTGAAAACACAGATATTAAATACTCAGTGGGTGAGGAACAGAACAGGCCTGACAAAGAAGGCAACAGAAAGAGCTCTTAAAAGCAAGCAACATAGTCTGTCCTTAGCTATTTAGGCCTAGATTGTTGCACACATGGGCCAGTTATAGTTTTAGGACCTCGCCATAAAATAGGTATCCCAGAGTAAGTCAGAATGTTAGTACTGTCCTTCTGTACCAGTGCAATGTACAAACACTGTTTGTAACCCTTCCCCCATGCTGTTCAGACCCTGCACTGGGCAACCAGATCCATGGGCCCTCAAGAGTGACCGTGACTACACATGGAGTCACAGTCCCTCCCTAGAGGAGCAGTGACGGGCTGCAGTCTGGAGGTCTAGAGGCAAGCAGGAGCAGTGTACTTTGTCTCTTTCCAAAACTACCCTCTTTCAGAACCCCCAAACTAGGCAGGAGTTCTCGACCTTTTCTTCCCAGCATTCTTTGTGCAAGAAGATGAGTTCTACATTCTTTAGAGATAGAGCACCAGAGAATGTCTCCAACATTTCATTAAATACTTACCTTGAGAAAAATCAAATAGTAATCTTGAGAGAAATACATACATTTTGAAAGACTGTATCATTTCTGTGACTAATGAAGAAAAATCATTAGGACAAAGCTTAGTACTTCAAATTAAGGGCAACCTTTTTCTACAGTTGGGTCCCACATTTAAACCATGTAAAGGGCTTTAATTTCATTTTATGACACATGTATGCATATGGAAGCAGAGGACGACCTCATGTGTCATCCTCAGGAAGTCCACCTACTTCTTTACAGACATGGTCTCTTAATGGCCTGGAGCTCACCAACTAAGCTAGACTGCCTGGCCAGTGAACCCAGGATCCTCCAGTTTCCTTCCTTCCAGATTTGGGATTATAGGCCAGCACTATCACACCCAAGATATTTTTCTGTGCATTCTGGAGATTGAACTCAAGTCTTCATGCTTGCAAGACACTTAACCCATAGAGCTATCTCCCCAGCCCATGAAAAGGACTTTTTAACAAGCATTTATTTAATGAATACACAATATTACATGGTCAACACAATGATTTCTTTCTTGGTCTTGTGTTTGTGGTTGGTTGGTTGGCTTGTGGTTTGGAGGAGATAAAATCTTCTTAAGTCACTTAAAGCCTTTGCGTGCCCACATAAGAGCAGAAACATTTTATAGAACAAAGGTTAGTAAGCAACATTTTTAATCACAGAATTCTCTTCACCCCATACAAGGTGTATGTTAATGCTAGCCTGCAAGCTTGGACATATTTTCAGAAAAGACAGAAATAACTGTGTACTTTAAAGTAGCTGGCACATCTAGGTACGTAAAAGAAGGAGAAGCCAATTTGTAGGGTACATAAAAGGCGAATTTTTAAAAATCTTACTAAGAGGCTAGAGAAATGGGTCCGTGGATAAAGTGCCTGTCGCACAAGCCTGAGGACCTGAGTTTGGATTCCCAGCATCCATACGAAAGCCAGACGTGGTGGTGCACACCTCTAATTCCAACATTAGGGCGGGATGGAACGGGGACAGGAGGGTCCCTGGGGGTTGGTAGCTGGCTAGTCTAGCAGAACAGAGGACTTACCAGTCATGAGAAACCCTGTCTCAAAAGAATAAGGTGGAGGGCGCCTGAGAAGGCCACTAGATGTCAACCTTTGTCCTGCACTAGCATTTATACCTACATGCATGAGTATAGACAATCATGTACACGTGCCCCCCCATACACAAAGACATAATAACAATTGTATTAAAAATCCTTCAAGAATCAGAATCCCATTATAATGAAGGAAAGCCGTTCTGGAGACACCACCAACCACTAAAAAGTAGCAGAAAATTGCCATGAGACAGTGCCTGGCTTCTATAAGAACCCCCCCCCAAAAAAAACCAACCAAACAAACAAACAAAAAACCCCACAGATGGGCAGAGGGTTGGCCAGCTTCTGAAACCAGTGACCCTACAGTCCACACCTCCACACACACAACACCTCTCCAATGATCCCCAAACTCCCCCTACATGCAAGGGTTGTTGGCTTAAAATTTTAAAGAGCTAACAAAATGTTTTAACGAGATACAAATCTCAGAGATCATTAATCAATATGTTCAATGTTATTTGTGATAATTCATCATGACATGATATTAATGGGTTACTGTACCCTTCAGAGGTGAGATTAATGCAAATGAGCCACCACAATTAACTTTACTGCTCCCACCTCACAGGAATGGACAGATGATTATAAATGACAACTAGATGTCAATTACAATATCCAATAAAGTGAGGCTTAGAGAACAATCCATCTCCTTTTATTGCGCTTCCTTGACGTAGCTGGATTTAGCTCAACCCACAGTTGTCACTGTGTGACAATTGTTTAGGGGAGGAGAAAGGGACTTTTCTTTTTTAATTTTTCAGTATCATAAAAAATGCCTCCAAAAAAGAATGTCTAGGTAACTGCATTTGCTAAAGGAGGAGAGTCACGGGAAACCACAGATACATGCCACGTCCACTCCCTGTGTGTTAAAGAAAATGGGATCCATTTTCAAATCAAGCAGCAAGGCTACCAAAGAAACAGCCTACCCAGCCGTGTATAATATATTTACTCAATTACAAAAGGAAGACGGTAGCACAGCGTCTGGGATAGTGTTGAGTTTCACTAAACAGAAGTTGCTCCAAAGGAACTGTAGGAGTAAACAGGTCAGAGCAGAAAGCCCGCCAGAGGCTGAGGACAGACAGAGAGCAGGCCGGATGTCAACTTGCACCTCGAACTGCAGGGGATACCGTGAACGCTCCAGGACCAGACTGGAGAGTGCTTATGTACATGCATTATTCTTCCTGGCATGGAAGAGCTGTTTGAGAGAAACTTCCTGGCGGAGAAGAGCGCATTGTAGTTGTGACTCCTCACCCCAGACCCTTTGGCAGCGCAGATCCACCCGGCCCTATAAGCACTAGCTATTAATACATAAGTACCTCTGCCTGCCGCCTTCCCTCACACCCTGTAGGCTGCTCCCTGACAGCTCCTTCCCAGGCAGATGTTAGCCAATCACTGACTGCCAAGCTGCTGTCTTGGGCAGAGCCATCTCTGTAGCACCTTTGGCCCTCCTGGGCGCCCCACAGGGTCAGACTAAAGCTGCTCTTAGGAGAAGTCAGTCACATTCCTGCTGGGCTTTTCCCTGCCCTGTGTCCTCTCCTAACTCCCTTTCTGAGAGCAACCCCTCCCAGCCAATCCCTGGGAGGAGGAGCCTGCCTAGAGCTCTGCTACTGGAAACAGCCCAGGGCAGGTATCAGAGCTTGGGCATAGGAAGGCTCTTCCTGTGGCACCAGTAAGTGCCCATTCGACAGGCCGCCGAAGGCCACATCCAGAAAAGATGCTTTCCTTGCATCTTCGGAAGCACCTTAAAAGAAAAGTGCAACTCGGAACCATAGAAAGAACCCTATGAGGGTGGAAGTTACGGCTCCATCTGTTCAAGATACATTCCTAGGTACCAGGAATGCTAAACTGATGTCACTGTTCCTGTAGGGAACTGGGAGACTCCAGGCATGTAACTCCAGTGTGTAGGAACAACGCTATCCTCTAGGCCACGGCTGATTCACACGCAGGTATCTGGTACAAACTACGCTAATCTCAGTTCTTGGAAGTTTTATGCCAGGAACAGCAGGGGAAGGACTCCTTGCTGCTCTGTCACTGACTCACTGCTGTGAGGAAGAAACTTAAGGGAAGAAGGATTTATCTTGCTTCATGGGTTCAGAAGTTTTGGTTCACAGCTACCTGGTTTTGTTGCTTTTGGACACACCATCAGAGCACATAGGGGAACAAAGTGACTCACTTCATGGTGGGAGGAAGCAAAGAAAGACACAAGAGGTCATGTACAGCCCCCAAAGACCAGGACCTACTTTCTCCAGCCAGGCTTTCTCCTACCAGTCCACACAGAAATGAATTCATCAATGAATTAATCAATCAATGAGGCAATCACCTCTCAATACTACAATGGGGGCCCAAGCTTACAACACAGGACTTTTGGGCAGACTGTCATACACAAACCATAATAGATACTAAGATGAGAAAAGGCTTGTGTCCAAAGCCATCCTGACCAGGATTCCCAGTGTGAGAATATTCTTTTGGATACAGGCCTGTAATTCCAGCTACTCAGGAGGCCAAATAAGGGCCAGAGATATAACTCAATGGTGGGAACACTTGTCTAACACCTGTGAGGTCCTAAGTTCGATCTCCAGATAAAACTGAGGCTTCATGACATAGTTGAAGCACGGGCAACCTGTAACACTGAGCCATCACCAGACCAGTGTTACCCTCCTGCTGTTCTACAGACCACAGGTGAAAAGACAATTTTAATGGTTGGGGGGGTATTTTGTGACACATTTATATGAAATTCAAATTCCAGAGTCCATAAATAAGGTTTTGGACTCTGCACAGCAAGAGCCAAAAGTCTGTACGATCTGTCTCATGTTCATGCCCCATTATGTTTGGAGCCAATAATGACCCTGTCCATTCATGCTAGGTTGGACCTTTCAAGTACAAAAGCAAAAGTCCATAGTAACCTCCCTTCCACCTTGGGCCCCAGTGTACCAGGGAACTACAGGTGAAAAAGCAACATCCAGAGCCACAGCAGCCGTTCCCTACATCTTTCTGTGAAGTTGTTGCATTCCCGATGAATGTCACAGTGGGTATATATTATTATTTTTTTTATTTTATGTATGTATTGCCTGCATATATGTAAGTGCACCCGTGTCATGCAATGCCCGCAGAGGACAGAAGAGGGCGTCAGATCCCTGGAACTGGAGTTATGGACAGTTGTTAGCTGCCATGTGAGTGCTGGGATTCAAACCTGGGTCTTCTGCAAGAACAGCTAGTGTTCTTAATTGCTGAGCCATCTCTCCAGCCCCACAATAGGCATATTAATTTTAAAATACATGAGATACATCATGGCTAGCTAGCATTCCAATTATGAGTCCAAGTTTTTCTTTAGTGCTTCAGACTGAACTCGGGTCTTTCAAAGGCTGGGGAACCATTCCACCACTAAGCTACATCCCTAGTGCTTAGTTTTAGAAACAAGATCTTGATACATATCCCACATGGGGCTTGAACTTGTGATGCTCTTGCTTCAGCTGTCTGTGGGCTTAGGGTTACATCTCTGAGCTATTAAGGCTGGAGATCAGATTTTTGTTTCTTGCTTATTTTCTGGGATAGTTAGCATTAGCTCTCAACTTCACAGGATCTAGAATCCTCTGAGAGATGGGCCGCTAAGCATGCCCGTGGGGGATTATTGCGATTAGATTAACTAGGGATAGGACTAATCCCTGGGCAGGGATTCTGGACTATATGAGACGTGAACTAAGAACTAGCATGCTTTCTCTCCCTCCTGAGTGTGGCTGCAATGGGACCAGCCTCCGAGCTCTAGCTCACTTACTTCCTTGCCGTGACAGACGGGCCCTTGAACTATGAGCGGAAATAAACCCCTTTTCCCTTGAGTTGCTTTTGTCAGGGATTTTATCACAGTAATAGAAAAACTGACACACGTGCAGTGCTGAGGATCTCATCCAGGACCTTGCATCTGTGCGGTAGGCAGTCTACCACTAAACCATATTTGCAGCACTTGATTCCAAGTACTGATATGTAATATCCATCACTGCAACTGATGATGCAATTCTAGGCACAGTGATGAAAGAGAAAGGAGATTAAAAGTGGGAGGGGAAGCTGGATGTGGCTGTTCATGCTTTTAATTCCAGCATTAGGGACGCAGATCTCTCTGAGTTTTAAGGCTATCTATATAGTGAGTTCAAAGCCAGCCTGGTCTATATAGTGAGTTCTACACCAGTCAGGACTACACAGTGAGACAATATCTAAAAAAAAAAAGAATATGCTCAGTCTAAAGGAAATTCCTACCACATCCACTGTGTCCTCAAGGCCCTGTGGGTAGAGCCTGCTATGATGAGCCAGAGAGAACCAGAACATCCTAGGCTAGTCTTGGTTCAAGAAAACTCCTGAGCCTGGTGAGAGCTGAGTGTGCATTAGATGACTTTTGCAGAGGGTCAGGAAGAAAGGTGATGCTTCCCTCACGTCACCTGTTTCCTGTTCTCCATCAGGAGATAGTTTTATCAGGCTTAAATGCCTTTCCCCTCTTGCACCTACGTCACCTGGGTCCCAGGAGAGGAGTAGCAGTCATGAGCAAAACAGATTCACGCTGCCTCCCGACACATCAGCGTGGGCTGACTGGGAAGGTCAGCACAGAAGAGTCAAGCTACTTTATTTCATCAAGACTCAAGGGTACTCAGCTTTTACTTCAGCAATATGAAGATGGCTGACGTTCCTTCCGATAACCAAGTGACTACACTGGATTTGAATGGCTCTATTACATCCTCCATCCGTTCTCCTGGCAGGGGTGGAAACTGGCAAGACCGTGCCAGATAAATCAAAGGCCGCATCACAGGCACTTGCTTGGGGGGAGTGGACCTTCTCTTTTTGGGAACGCCCAGGCACAAATGAGCCGCAATGAGTCTTGCAAACTAAAGAAATTGAAATTGATTTCTTAGGGAAATACTTAACCTCAGAAGATAACCATGAAAGGTTGCTTATTAATTATTTTTGGTAATATACTTTGGAAATATTTCTTCTTTTCATGAAAGATAGAGACAAAAGCAGACACATTTTATGATCATATAATATGTTACTGGACTCACATTTTATAGCAGAATAAAACTCACTTAATTTGCAAAATGCTCAATACAAGGAGGGACTCCCCTGACCCCCGTGCCACCAGCACACTGGTTTAAAACTCTTACATAGTCCTTTTTAAAACAATACAATCTTTCTCTTCTTTAATTCTTCACATATAACTGTCTCAGGCCTTTTATCATTACTATTTTGGTCTCCCTTATTTTTTCTACTTATTTAAAAAGGAAAGTATTTTTCATCTGAATAACAGTTTATAGTGAACTATGTTTATATATACATATATTTTTATTTTATGCATATATGTGTATTGCCTGTGTGTAGGTAAGTGTACCCATGTCATGTAATGTCGGCGGAGGACAGAAGAGGCTGTCAGATCCCCTGGGACTGGAGTTATGGACAGCTGTCAGCTGCCATGTGGGTTCTGGGATTGGAACCTGGGTCTTCTGCAAGAACAATCAGTGTTCTTAACCGCTGAGCCATCTCTCCAGCATATATATATATATATATATATCCAAGTAACAAGCATGGGGTGGGCTACAGAGATGTACTAGTATTTTGCAAACAATCATGTTGATAGCTCTGTGTGTGTGTGTGTGTGTGTGTGTGTGTGTGTGTGTGTGAGTGTGAGACAGAGTAATATATATTACATGCACATGCATGCACACACCTGTTAGGAAAATGTTTTCTCACTTCCTGAGAAGTTCCTCATCATAGCTGCAAACTAACTGAAGTTAAAGTTCAGTTATTTATTAGGTGTTGCTTCGGATATTACATCTGTCATGTCACCAAAATAGAAGTTGAAATGTAAACATACCAAGGAAATGCTTCACAAAGCAGTAACACTTGCCAAAGTCATTCAAAGAATTTTATTTTTCCCTTCCTATAATGGCTGGAAATTTTTGTACCCTTGACACAAAATTTTCCTGTGCAATTTACTGCATGCAAAAATTTTACTCTGCATAATTTTTTTTCTGGGCCATTTACTCCATGAAAATCCTGTACAAGATTCTATTCTGTTTTCCTGGAGGGTAGCATTTTGTTTTCTTTAATAGACAAATAAACAACAACAAAAAATGGTATGTAAAAACCCAGCTATTAGAACAACAGGAAGCTGTTTCTTGAAGCATTCAAAAATATAAGTTTTTGTTAATTAATTAACAAGTTCAAGCTGGTTAAATAAAACCTCCTTCCAACACCTCCTATTTAATTGCAGTTTGGCACCAACAAATATATATCAAAATTATAGTATTTCCCCTGACAGGAAGCTCCTTCTTCACACGCGCGGTTATGACTCTCTGCAGAGTAAGCCAGAATTGCTGACAACCTTGAACACCGCTACAACAATATTACTCTACTTGGCAGAGAAGTACCCTTTCGGCAAGAGAAAAGCTGTAATTTTGACTGTCACTTCACATTACACTAGATATTATTTCACTGTATACACATGCACACACTCACAAACTCTTAATAGACTACAGTTTTCACTCTGCCTGCCTTTCCAATATAAATGGCAATATAATATGAGTGGGCCGCCAATGGGATCCCGGCGAGAAGCAAATGTTTTGCATTATGGAAAAGCATCGCGGGAGGATCTTTTTAGGGGGCTATTTCATTCCTTTGTCCCTCACTTGCACTTCTAAGACCCCAGTCTCAACCTCATGAGCTAATCGCTTTGGCGACGACAAAGAACTGCCTTCTGTAATCCCTGCAGAAGGCGAACTTGGCGGGAACAAGGTCTGTGCCTAAAATCCCTGTGACGGGGGCGAAGGTGGTGACAATTTGGATGCTCTTCAAGTCTGACGCCTGAAAAGTAGAATTTCCTAATTTCAAAATGTGCCCTTTCCTGTGCACTTAATTTGCTTTCTTCTTGCACAGGGGAATGTGATCATCTGCTCTGACCACTTGCTGTGGCACAGCCAAGCCAAAACCCGAGAATCACAGCACAGCCCCACAAATCCCGCCAAACCCACACGCTGTCCCTGCCAGAGAGCAGCCCTGTCTTTGCAGAGAGCTGTGTGCACCATATGCTTCCTTCTGCCTGAGCTCACACGGAAGCAGATTGTGCCAGATTCCCTACTGGGTATCATACCCCCCCACACCCCCAGCCTGGATTTACAAGATGGTACATTAATATTCCCTGCGTTTATCCCAAGCAAGGAGTTGTGTGATGTCAATAGGAGATTCAAACAGGGGACTCCCGGGAATTAAGGGCACAGGTCAGAGGGATGAATACAGGGGCATGGCACACTGAAAGGTGACCCAGGAGTGTCAGAAGTGTCCAGCAATGGGCGAGAAGGAAAAGATCTTTGGTATACCATCTTTCAGTAATCAGCGTCTCTCTACAGAAAGTTAGGGAAACAAAGCTAAGTGGTGACAGAATCTTATCTCCTTTTTCTACTAAATCACCAGCAGCCCTCCCAACCCTCTTCTCTTCTTTAAAATCACAGCTTTAACAGATCTTAACAAGGCTATAACTTGTTTTACTGAATGGAGGAAAAGCAACAGCAAATCTCTGCCCTCCATTAGGAGACTGTAACCAGAACTTCTCTGTGGCTGCTGACCGCACCAAATTTAACAAGGTTCACAAATGAACTAGAGTAAGTTTCCCACAGTGACACATTAATAATAAGTTCCTTATCCCATCTATCCCAAACCATGAATATGTAATGTTAGAAAATGAGTCCTTTTCACACAACGGAACCTCAGACGTGAATAAATAAAAACTATCCATCACAAGCCTGTGAAAAATTAATGAGAGTTCAGAGACACGAGGAAAAATGGGAACTGAGGAGAGATGGCCCAGTTCATAAAAGCATCCCTTAACTTTCAGATGGTAAATATCCTTGCCCCCGCCCCTTGCCCGGTTGCCAGGTGAGGATGGGAAACAACACACTGTATTTTTAATGTGCTAAGATTCACAGACCATCTTAAAGTGGTAGTTAAAGCAGGCCACAGAGAGAGCACTGCCACAAAGACTTGCCTCAGATGTGTTGAACAGGAGCCCAACCTGGCGAAGCAGAGCTGGAGTTGATTTATATAATTATTTACAAGTCACCACCAGTTGAAGCTGCTCTCACCTGCGCCCAGGAAAGAACATTTGGGCTCCTGCAGAGTATTACATGGGAAGATGGGAAAGCTTTGCCCTTCTCTTCTTCATGACACTCTAGACACGTGGCACGTGATGTGTGCTTTCTGCCACAAATTGTGACACGATCAATACAGCTTGCTGGGTGCCTTCTCTCCATCCATCTGTGCTGCTTAATAAATGCAATTCTCTTACCCACTATCACTGCATTTGAACAGCCATGGCAACATGTTACCATTCGTGGGTCAGGAAGAGATTGAGGCCTTAGTCAAAGCCAGGTCAGGTATAAAATGGCAAACAAGTGTCTGTGAGAGGACCTGGGCTGACACTATGCAGGGTCAGCAGCTGCTGCTGGGAAATGGAGCAGTCATGTGACTAGAACATCTTATTTGGGAGAGAAACTAAGAACTCTGGTTTGAAGTGAGCTTTCTCTGCCTTAAAAGAAAAGGAGGAGGAGGAGGAGGAAGAGGAGGAAGAGGAGGAGGAATAGATATTAAATCTTCCGTAAAAGTTTGATAGAGCTCTTGGGGTAAGTCTATAGCGCAGCCCTCTGTGCCTTGACTCCCCCAGCCACATTCACCCTTCCATCTTCCCCGCTGTTCTCTACTCCTACTTTGGGCCCTGTGCCATTCCTAGTCTTGGGTCCCCAGACACCAGGGGAACCAATACTGCTTCCTGATCCTTTTCACCCAGAACAACTTACTGCCTTCCTTGGGCCCCAGGAGCACCGCTTCTGGACCTGGACCTGCCCTCACCTCC
>NW_008328344.1:1188433-1236176 GCF_000622305.1 Nannospalax galili
GGAGGAGGAGGAGGAGGAGGAGGAGGAGGATGGGAAGAGAGGAGGAAGAGGAGAAGCCAGAAGAAGAACAGTGTGAAGGCCACCTTCAGTGCAACGGTGTTTTACGTCTTACACACACCGTCCCTCTAGAGCAAGAGGAAGACTTGGCCCCTGCATGGTCTTTGCCTCCTGCTGCCAGGCTTGCTGAACTGCTCTGATTCACACCATGACTTCGCACCTATACACCACAACCAGAAGAAATTGATAAAGCCCAGCACAGGCCAAGGTCAAGTAGGATCCAGAGTGGCCACTGTGAGGTGGTCCTGTGCCAGCCCAGGGAACAAAAGCAACAATGGGTGTCTCCAGGAAGGATGTGAAAGCTGGAGTCAAGAGAGAGACTAGAAGAGACACTTAACCAACCCTTAGTTTACTTGGACTCAAAAGTCATACTCTCCTGCCACACAGACCACTGTATGTGTCCATCTGCGTAGAAGGACACAAGCTCATAAGAAAGTCAAAGAGGGCAGCTAGAAGACACAGGAAAGGGAGAGTGCAGGGGAGACACTGTGTACAGCCCCGGGCTTCCTAAGCTTCATTGCATAAATTATTATGTATATCCAAAGAGGGGAACGACAAAGAACAGTGGTACACACCCGTAAGCCCAGCACTCTGGAAGCAAAGGCAAGAGAACCGCAAGCTCAAGGTTGGCCTTGGTACACAGACCGTCTTAAACACAGACATGTTGGGGGTGGGGGAACACAACCTCAAGGAGTTAAAAAGAGGGGAGTCAAAATGAGTTATTATATACGTTTTCCTTATCTTTAGCGATAAATCCATACAATATTTAAGTGTTGACCGTGTTGGAAAGAGTAACAGTAACTCTCCTGAAATCCGATGACTCAAAGTTTGAGCGGGAGTTAGGTTTGAAGTTGTGGAAGAACGGCGTGGGAATGGGCAGGCTCACCACACAGAAGGAAGAGCAGGGAAAACGGCACTGGGTGTGCGGCAGAGACAGGAGTCTAGCTTACTGGCCACAGCAGGAGAATTTGTGAGGGTTTAGGAGTGGATGCTCGTAGTCTGAAAACTAACCAGCAATTTTCAAGACAAGTAGATTCCCCCGGGTTTTCACATGCAAGTCTGCTATGTATGACGGTAGCTGGCAATTCCAGCCCATCCATGCCTCTTGATCTCCAAACTCAGTGTCCACTCAGCTGTCCTGACGATCCACTGGCCTGCAGAACTGAACGTGGCTAAATGCAACGCAGTATCTTCATACCACACCTTCTTCCACCAGCTCTTCTTCGCCCTTGGTTTCTCCAGAGACTTCACTGCCCGCGTCAGAATCCCACATCGTCAGCTCTGCTGCGGATCAAATCTCACTGGCTTCACCCCCTCAGCACCACTCCCAACTGCCCCCTCCGCCCTGCTTTCTCCCCAGACACATGTGTTCAAGAGCTCAGCAGTTCTTGCCTGGGTGACTAGAGTCCTACCCTGTCTCACTACTCCCCTTTCTCATGCAGCTGCCAGGACGGTCTTCAAAAAGGTGACTCTGATCACTCCACCACTCTGCTCCAAATTCCTTCTATGGCTCGATGGAGCAAATGTTGACTGTGCGGATGAGCTCTCTGAAGATACACCATTCCCTAGTGGGCACAGACAAGGTCAGGCTTCCATGGAAATAGATTTCTGAGTAAGAGAGTGAATCAATAACTAAAGTGGTTTGTTCTTAATTCTACCCTCCCCCACACAGCCCTGATCAACTTGGGGAACCCAGGATGTGAAGCTGCATGGGGGACATGGTTGGGAAAGCATGCTTGCTGGCTGGAGCTCCAGGTGAGGAAGCATGGACCTGAGTGTCATGCAGTGAGAACGTCACCAAAGGTCCTTAGGGATACAAGTCGAATTCTGCTGGCCACCAGGGAGCCTGACAGGAAGACAGTGAACCTGAGAGGTAGAGAAACAGGCCAAAGATCAGACACGGACAAAAAAGGTAAGATACAAAATCAAGAACTGAAAAGAGAAGAGAGGAAGGGGAGGTAAATGAGTTTTCCAAGAGAAAAATGTCAACAAAAATGCTGCTACCCCTATGCACAGGTTAGACCATTCTGACTTCAGGAACAACTGAATGACACGCACAAGTGAGAGCAAAACAGCATTATCATCATCGTCATCATCACTACACTTGTTGTAAACTATAATGCTGTCATCATTTCCCATCAATGATACAAAGCACTTGGTGCTATACACGGACTTCATCATTCCGTGAAGGTTTGGACTCACTCGGCAAGCAGCAAGGTAGATGCTATTACTATCTGCTGTGGCAAATAGAAGTTGTCTGCATAGTCCTTGGTGCTTGTTGCAATCACAAAGTATGGGGTATGTGTGTGTGCATGCGTGCGTGCATGTGTGTGTGTGTTTCACACTCTGCACATGCTTCCTTGGAATCCAAGTGGGCTCCATGACTGCTTATGACACAGAATTGCCGTGGTACTGGCTTCTACACCACACCTTTTTAAAACTGGCTGCTTTGACTTCTTGTCTTTTCTAACACCTCTTGGAAGATTCAGACACTCTGTGAGAAAATGATTCTCCTAAATCTGCCATGCTGGAAAGGCATGAGTACATCTCTGGGCAACAGCACCAGTGGAGTTCAGCATCTGAGTCACTCTTGTGAAGGTGCCAGATATGTGCATGACCGTCCTAGACCAGCTGAATGCCCATCTAGCTCATCGACCTGCAGAGTGCCACTGGGGTAGAAGAACCAAACAGCTGAGCCCTGCCTGAACCCACAACTCACAGCAGTCATAAGACAATGTCTCACCTTCGAATTGTGGGGACTTTGCTCTTGCAGCAATAAATACGATGAAATACCTTCATTCTGAAGATAAGGGAAAGTTTGGCTGATTTACCGTCACCTGACTGACTGATAAGGACTGGAACATTGGTTGGCCTGGCCTGGCTACACACAATGTTTAAGGAACCCCTAGAAAAATAAAGCCAGGCAGGACCAGACTAAACTAACTCTGGATTATATAAGCACTGTTGAAAAGTCTCCCCTCACTTCATATGACTTACTGGTTGGGCACAGTTAAGACTGGATGGTACAGAAAATTCCTCTTCACCCCAATTCTCCGAGCGAGAGTCTCCATATGTGACTATATTCATTGTTGAAAAGAATAACTTCCAAGGGACTAAGAAACAAAGGAAATGCCAGGGTCAGGTGAAAACCTCCCACTAAAGATGCTCCTCAAACAAACACCAAGCCCCTGCATTCCTACAAGGAAAACAACAGAGGCTTTCAGCTGCATCAGTACGCGGGTCTCCTGCCTAAATCCAGGTTTTGAGTCCGGGAGCTGTGCATCTCTTCCGATTTTTCACAAGTTCCAAATGCTAACAGAACCCAGGTAGGTGACGGCATGGTGGGGCTGCCTGGAGGATGGAACAAAGTGAAACTTCAGCATATTGTAGTGAAGTTTCGATGGATGAGAGGCTATAAGGAAGAGCGAGTTTACATGGGCTTGTGATTTCCATTGACAAGACACACAGGCTCATTCCTTCAACCTAAGCAAAATTCCCAGGACTGAAACAGATTTGGAAATCAGGTGGATGTGGATGCCATCTGTGAGTGAGATAATACAGGGTGTCATCAAAAGAAATCACTTAAAAACATGACTCGAGATGACGCAGAACAACACCCACAGGCCTACGCTCCTGGCTGACCTCAGAGGGGGAGGCTGAGGAAATTAGTTTGATATTTATGCACTACTAAAGCTCCATCTAAGATGACGCAGAACAACACCCACAGGCCTACACTCCTGGCTGACCTCAGAGAGGGAGGCTGAGGAAATTAGTTTGATATTTATGCACTACTAAAGCTCCATCTGATAATGTTTAATTTCATGCTGCATTGTCTCAAATTAAACAAAATATTTTTAAAACCCTAAATATTAATACATTTTGTGACACGAGGCCTTTACTGCCACTCTTCCCCCTCAACAAAACTATAGAATGTGACCTTGAATCTGTTTGCACTTCCAAGGCCAAAGGCAATTTACAGGTTTCATTTCCTGCATGGAAATCAGGTACCTGAAGATTCCTACCTGTGTGGTTCTTATGCCTGAAGACCCATGATCCTGCAAATAATCAAACTGGCCACAGACTGGTCAAAAGCCCCCAAAGCTATGCCCATCAGCCTAGAGGAAATGGTTTATAATTGATGTGAAGTACTAACTTCAGAAAGCTGTAAACAGAAATACAGCTAGCTGCTTTGATAATGGGCCAAAATACTGACTGCATTCAACAGAGTAAGCTGTAAGAAAAGGATGGACTCTGAGGTCCGAGAGCCTTGGGATGCAGTGGCAGGATCACTGTTTATGGTCATGATTCAGGTACAGTCACACCTACCCACTAGAGACTCCACTTCTCCACCTATACATAGTAGAGACGGTGTGTGAAGGAACTCCACAGAATATGGTAAGCACCTCACAGGAGTAAAATCAGAACTCAGAGTTTCATCCATCTGATTATTACATTGAGGAATCGGAGGGTTAAGAGCATGGGCCTCAAGGCCTGAGTTCTAACGGCACATTCATCATTTTTCAGCTGTGTGACTCTGGGTGAGTTAGCCAGTCTGTATCTGCTTTTCTGTGTAAAGGCAATAAATGTATCCTAGTACAATGGGCTGGAGAGTTGGCTCAGCAGTTAGGAGCACCGGCTGCTCTTGCAGAGGACCTGGGTTCAATTTGCAGCATCCACATGGCAGCTAACAACTGTCCATAACTCCAGTCCCAGGAGATCCCCCTTCTGACCTCTGTGGGCACTGCACAACACAGGTACACTTACATACAGGTAGGAATACACACACACACATAAAAACAAAAAAATAATTAAAAAATTAAATTAAGAAAGATATTCCAGTATTTACATATGTGCATATAATGGTAGTATTCAAGGTACAGGGCAGCTATAAGGGTGAAAGGCATTCACATGCGTAAACTCTACACAACTAATAGTAGTAATTTGTTGCTAGGAATATTCTACATTATATAATAGATACTGACTGTAATAAGACCCATTTTTTTCCCCAGTAAAGGACCAGATAATAAATACCTTAGTCTGTATGGCACATATGGTCCCAGTCACATACTGTTCTTTGTAGTGTGTGTGTGTGTGTGTGTGTGTGTGTGTGTAGGTGCATCTATGTGTGAAGGACTGTATGCATGTGTGTATGCATGTGGGAGGCCAGAGTGGTTCGATCTCAGGAATCATTCCTCCAACACCATCCACCTTTTTTATTTGAGGCACGGTCTCTGAATGGCCTGTATCTTAACAAGTTAGGATCTGCCTATCTGCCTCTCCGGCACTGGGATTGTAGGCATGTGTCGCTATGACTGAGCTTTCCTGTGGATTCTGGGGATTGAACACAGGTCCTCTCAACCAAGCTACTCCCATAGCCCCAGAGTCTCCCTTTAAAGTATCATTAAAAACACAGGCTGACTGTAGCCCATGGGCTGAAATCTGTTCATTCCCACTTCTTGTGATCTGTTGTTGATTAGGTGACTTTGGAGCTGTAAAGGGCCTCGTATTCGACTCTCCTTAGAAGTTCAGAATAGCTGCCAAGCTCCTCAGAAGACAAGAGCGTCCTGGGTCAGACCTAGAGGATTTCACAACTCAAGGCTGAGTATCAGGATGAGCTTCATTGTGTCATCCCTAGTTCCCTGTGACCTAGCCCAAAATCCCAGAGGGAGGATGCGGAACAGGTGGATGCTGTGAGCACAGCGTGCTTCAGCCATAGTTGAAGAGAACTCCCAATCTTCATTAAGGACATCTGCCTCTAAGCATTGCCCTACAGGTGTATACAACCTTTTCACACTGGCCCATTGAGTTGGACAAGTCTGTAGTTTAGAGGGATACAACATCCCGATGATAGAGGACCCCAAGTAACCACATCCTCTGCTCCCCTGGGAGCTACTACTGTGATCTTCCAACATACAGTGCTGGTCAAAACTTGGAAAGAGAACTTAAAACCAATTCCACAAGACCTCTATTCCCAGTATCTCAAGAGCAGTAGAGGCTCCAGGCCAGGTACAAGAAAATGTCTATTTCAGCACAACTTTAATCTGAGGGTTTTTCCAGCATATTTATATTTCTTCAAAAGTGCTCATTTAAAAAAAAAATTATTTCAAGGCTTGAAATCAAATACCTCCAAGATGACAAGTTATATCTGTGACATCATATATTTCATTTCTGTGGAGAAAGTGACCAGTTAAAACCAGAAACCGATTTGGAAATATGAATTAAATGCACACTGCACACTACACACACACACACACACACACACACACACACACACACCTGGTAAAATGGGGCGAATCCTTACATGTAGATATAAATGTTTCCTGACAGATGTAAATGAAAACTCATACAGTGACATTTTTTCAAATTAGTCACTGGCAAACAATTTGTGTGCATATGTAGGCTTGCTTTTTTTTTTTAAATAGCCTAAGCATTTTTCAATTCTGTTGGTCTAGGAAAGTATTTATGAAAAGGATAATAAATAATTAACTTGACTGACTAGAAGCTGAAACTCTCTGCTTCAACAATATACATTGAAATGCTGTTTAAATTATAAGAGCAAATTGATTCAAAAAGGCTCCCATTAGCAAGCTGGCAAACAGGTTTGAAGTTGGCTAATAAATTTTAGATAAACATTTAGCCTTTGATGAGAACAGCAATGCGGGCACGCTCTCCAAGTCACCAGCTTGTTAAATTGGTGGCCAAAGTCTGAGTTTTTCCCTGTCTCATAACTCAAGGTGTTAAACAACTTGTGTCACAGACAGCTTGGGCAGTCAGGTGCAAATGCCCACCACATGCACCGTCAACACAGTCGCGGGGTGGCTGCTAACGGAGCTGGCAACAACTGGGGACCCGGGGTTTACTTCATGCCATTTCTGAGTCGCTATTCCGTCAGGGTTTGCAGAACATTAATCAAGGGTAATGAGGCCCACCTGTGACATAAACATTTCTACCCAGGATATGCTTTGTGGAAATCGAGTTTGAGATACCTATTAAGAAAAAAAGCTTAATCAAAATCCAGAAATAACACATGAAGCTCTCGCTTCCATTTACATGAATGTGCTTTCGAGTCTTCGAACCTCCCTCCCTACAGATACGAAATACTATGCAGCAATTCAAAAAAAATTAATTAAACCTTCACTTACTGGCTCAGGACAGATACACTATCTAGGGATGGTAGAACAGCTGTCCCCATCTCAGAAAAAAAGAGAACAAATCCTACATGTCTGTATGTACATTGAGATGAAGCGAGATATGAAAGAAACATAAACTGTTGGGACTGGAGAGATGGCTCAGCAGGAGCACTGGCTGCTCCTGCAGAAGACCCGGGTCAAATCCCAGCACCTGGCAGCTAACAACCATTCGTAATTCCAGTTCCAGGGAATCCAACGCCCTCTTCTGACTTCGGAGGGCACTGCGTGACATGGGTGCACTTAAACACATGCAGGCAATACACTCATACACATAAAATAAAAATAATAAATATTTTTTTAGAAATGAAACATAGACTGTTTATTTGGGTTTAGCAGAGGAGAACTAGGACTACAAAGGAAGGTTTGCAGTGTCTCCCTGGACAGATCTATAGTTTTTTAAATATTCAATTAAGCATTGTATTTCTTTGGTAATTGAAAAAAATCCAATAGCAAATAAAGAACAACACAAAGGCTTATGTGGCTAATATCAAAATTGTTATTCTAGCAAGTTATCTATTTGCCCAATTAACTTCTCCTGCCACCATGCCATGCCTTCTCCCCCAAGACAGGCTCTGTCTCCCTGGAATCATATGCTAAAATAAAGCCTTTCTTCCTCAAGCTGCTTTTGGTCATGGTATTTTACCACACGACAGAAAAGCAATGAATACAGCAGTCCTACCTAGGTAAGGATTAGGCAGGGAAGAGTGAGCCGTGTGAATCAGCCAGTCTTGCAGGGATTCTGGCCCCACGAGCTTTGTTCTTCTGGAACTTTATAGGCAATGCACTTGGGGTCTTCCAAGGAGAAAAGACAAGCACAGGGATTGTGTGCACGAGACAATCTCCTACACAAGCTTCAGACACCTGCCTATCCTGTTGACTGTGGCCCTTCCCACAATGGCAAGGACATGGGATCACCCTGGGCATGTGTCAACAGACAAACGGACCAAGAAAATGTGGTCCTGATACGCCATGGTGTATTACTCAGCCATAAAGAAGACTGTTACAGGAAAATGGATGGAACTGGAGGACACTATGTTGGGTGAAAGAGATCAGACACAGAAAGAAAAGGTCTTCTCTTATACAGAAAAAAAGATGAGAAAGTAGACTAATGCTAGAGTATTAGGGTCCAGGAAAAGGACAGGGAAGAGCAGAAAGGAGAGAAGGGGAGAGACAGAATGGCATGTGTGATATATACAAGGATCACGAAACAATGAAATACATTCATCTGTATAATATATGTTAATTGAGAAAGTATGAAAAACTCAGCTCCTTCTTGGCATGCACAAAGCCAGTGGTCTGGGTACTATGGACAGAATAAACTCTGGTTGGCCATATCAGTAAGTCAGGCTAACACATAGAAACCAGAACAGGGAATTGATTATATCTGGGGTGGTGGTGGCTCACTCCTGCATTCCCAACACTCAGGAAGCTGAGGTACAAGGACTGCTGTGAGTTCAAGGTCAGCCTGGGCTACATAGTGAGCTCCATGTAGGCAAGCCTGGGCTATGGAGTGAGACCAGTCACAAACAAACAAAAACAAAACAGGGAATTGATTAGAAAGGAATTAAACTTTACACTTTGTCAAGTTCCTACAACATGTTAATGGGGGAAGAGAAGGCATTTTTAAAGGAATACCACATTTCCCAATCTTGATTTCATAGCCAGTGTGTATATATGTATATGGTCATGTTGTGTAAATATACATGTATGTACATGTATGTGAAGGCCAGGGGATGGACAACCTTGGGTGTCATTCTCTGGAATGCCATCCAGGTCCTTTGGGATGGTGCCTCTCACTGGGACCTGGGTCTCTAAAGCTAGACTTGCTGGCCATCAAGTCCCAGGGACGTTCCTGTCTCTGATCCTGGCACTAGGATTACAAGCAAGAGCTACCACTGTGCTCAGATTTTTCATGTGTGTTTTGGAGGTCAAACTTGGGGTCCTTGTGCTCAGAAGGTAAACACCTTACTGACTGAGCTAACCCCCTAGCTCCATAACCACTTTCTAAAAATTTTTATTATTTTTATTTTATGTGTATAAGTGTACTGCTTATATGTACTTAAGTGCACCTACTTCATGCAATACCCACGAAGTCAGAAAAGGACCTCAGATCCCCTGGAACTGGAGTTTTAGATGGCTGTTAGCTGCCATGTGGTTGCTGGAAATCTTGGGTCCTCTGCAAGAGCAGCCAGTGCCCTTAACCGCTGAGCATCTCTCCAGCCTCCACTTTCTAATTTTAA
Source organism: Nannospalax galili (assembly GCF_000622305.1). Lineage (NCBI taxonomy): Eukaryota > Metazoa > Chordata > Mammalia > Rodentia > Spalacidae > Nannospalax > Nannospalax galili. Next base: position 1,197,921 of record NW_008328344.1, read on the forward strand.
TGGGCTACAAAATAAAATATCCAAATTGTACAAGTGGAGAAAATTGAAAAACAAGAGTTGTTCATTTTTAATTAAGTTCTTAATTATAGAACAACAAAACAAGCAATTAATTTTTGTGTGGCTACATTAAGCACTCCACACTTAAATGAGGCAGAAAGAAAAGGTATCGTCTCCCCTTTCGTAGATAAATATAAGATACAAAATTGCATGTCTGTATGAGGAGAGGGACAGAGAGGGAGGGAAGGAGGGGGTAGGATAGAGGGAGGAAGGGAGGGGTTGAGAGAGAGCACAAGGTAGGACCTCACTGGCACCAAGTGCCTACCATTCATTAGGCGACATTCCAAGCAGGGAATCTCAGCTGACTGAGGCAGCCCATGCACTGGGTGAAATTCATTCCCTCCATCTGACTGATGAGGAATCAGAGGTTGGGGGACCAACATGGCAGATACTCAACGAACTAAAACTCACAGGAACTCACCTTCATGGGTTCCAACAGCTCATCTGAGCAGAGCCTAGGCCCTGCACTCGCATCTCAGTCTGGTGGTCACACTGTGCTTCCTCTGCATAAAAGGGGGCATAAGAAAGTAGAACTAAGACAGCAGAGCCTCCCACATCACCACAGGGGGGAGATGGGAAACAACTGGATTTGGGCGCACATGGCTGCAGGCTCCCTGATTCGTCCCTTTTGTCCTGAAACAGAAGTTGCCACAGATAAGGGGGAAGGAGAGTGGAGCTGTGGTCCAGTTCACTCACAGACATGGGTTTGATCTTCCTATAGTAATCATATCATATAGTAACCACATCACAAACCATGTTCTCTTGATGCGTTTTCCTTGTTTTAAAAGGTAAAGGCCTGTCTGAGGTCCCAGGCTGCCTGAAAATTTACAGACCATATTTGGCCCCTGAGCCATACTTTGTGGACCTCCTCAGTCAGAAGCAATGGAATAGAAGGAATGTGTTTGCAGTAAAGGGCCATACAGGCCCCAGTCTTTTTAAAATTCTGTAACCTTGGGTAAGCTCTGACATCTTCATACCTCAGTTTCCACATCTGTACAACAGAAATATCAACTATCTCATCACTTTGTTTTGAGAATTAAACAAAACTATATCTGTATTGGGCCCAGCATTGTGCAAGGCAGCTGACAGACAACTTGGGTGGCAAGTCACTTACAGAATTCCCATTCCACACTAGGAACTACTTTGCCACCAGAGGATGCAGCAGTGGAAACGACAGATGAAACTTGTGGTAAGCACTGCTGTAGCTCTTCCACACCGAGATTCCCAGTGTGGGAGCAACCAACTCTTTACCACAATGTCATAGACCAAGTAGGCTGCTGTATCTAGTGCCCCTAGACCAGGGGACTCCCCCAAACACAGAAATGTGTATCTAAAATATAAATCCAAGAACAAAGGGGCAGCAGATCTCAGTGTGTCGTAAGTAAGATCTGGATGTCTCCTTCATAGATGGAGCCTTCTATGTCCTCACACAACAGAAAGGCAAAGAAGCTCACGGGCATCTTTGAAAAGGGCACTAATCCCAATCCTGAGGGTGGCCCCTTCAGGCCTAATCACCTCCCAAAGATCCATCTCTTCCCACTATCACACTGACGGCCAGCTTCAAGCATACGAATTCTGAGGGAAGACACAAACACTCATACACACACCTCATAGGCACAGCCAGGCGCTCCTCCCACCGAAGCATGGGCAAAGAACTTAGTGGTTGCTTAGATGTCAAGCAAGCCTCTCATATACTCATCTGCACACTGAGGAAATTAATCTATGTGAAACGCACAGATGACCCTGAACGCCTGACAGGGAACCCAGACCATGTTATAGAATGTGGCAATGCCTATGTGTTCTTATGATTATGGTGAGTAAAAGTAATTAATGGAAAGACGAGAGGAGGAACCTGAACAGCCAAAGCCACAAGGTTAACCAGAGTAGCCCCAGACATGTAACCTGTATTCCCAGCTGACAGAATCCCTGCAGGCCTCCCAAAGCCCCAGTGAACCTCATTCCTACAGAACTAGCAGGAATCCTTCCTCCTATCGTAAAACATGTAAGAGAGCAAGAAACACACACACACACACACACACACACACACACACACAGAGACAGAAAGAGATAGAGAAGAGGAGAGAGAGGAGAGGGAGGGAGCAAAGGAGGGAGGGACAGAGGGAGGGAGGGAGGGAGGGAGGAATGAAGGTGGGGTGCTATCTCATGGGCATGGCTCAGGAAGGCAGAATTTCTTCACATGTATGAGAATAGCACTCTAACTCCTCTTTCAATGCCATGATGTGGTAGCTTGGAACATTTCCCACCTGGTGACCAGGACAAGCACTGCCTTGTGAGCTATAACTCGCCTTAGCCCAAGTGAGTCCCTGGGGCTCTCTGTGGTGATGAGCAAATTAATGGCAAATGTCACTTCATAATGATTGAGCTGCAAGAAGGGAACACAGCTACGGCACTCATATCTACACTCAGGGCAAGTGGCCAGAAACGAGCTGTTCCGGAAGGAGGCACGTTTCAGAGCTCCACAGCAGAAGAGGCACAGACAACCCGAGGTTCCCTGTTGCATTAGGGGAAACGTCACAGGCCGGCAAGCAAACTAGACTTACCTACTTTACTTACTTACTTACACTTACTTACTTACTTTTACCATTTATTTATTTATTTATTTAGTTATTTAGTTATTTAGTTATTTAGTTATTTAGTTATTTATTTAGACCGGGTCTTCCTGTAGCCCCAGCTGGCCTGGAACTCATTACACAGGCCTCCATCTCACAGAGTTACGCCTGCCTCTGCCTCCTGAGTGCTGCAATTAAAAGACGTGAGCCACCATGCAGGCTGTAGACTGGATCGTTAAAGGATGAAATACAGACAGCTGCTTTCCACACGGGCCTGAGAAGCACTGTGGCAAGTCTGTCTGGAGAAGGGATTTCTGAAGCCTGTTGGTCAGCCATACTAGAGGTGGGTGTACAGAGGACACCAATCCCCAGGTAAATCTCTGGAGAGGTCTGGTGCAACCATTTTCTCATCAGCAATTATAACTCTGAAAAGTCATCATCCGCATTGGGCTAACTCTCTCCCTTGCCCCACCTCCCATCACAATGTTTCACAAGCTATGACGACCCCACCTGACATAACACCATGAGTGGAGCCAACAAGCATTTATTACAAAGCCGCTAGCTACCACAAGACCGTAGCAGAGGCCAGCTGTTTCCCTCATCTGGCATCCATCCTTCCTTCTACCAGTGACAGCTTCAGTTCTCTCGAGGTAAAGTCCCAGCGGAGCCTGACCCCTGCTGAGGCAAGAGGCTGCCACATGACCCCAGCTGGTCCAATCAGAGTGCCTGTTCCCCTTACAGTGGGCTCGGAGATGACCATGTGACTCAGGTTGGTCCAATCAGGATAAAACCCTGAGCACTGTGGAACTACCGGGTGGAAGTGCTCTGGGCCTGCAGGTGGGAGGAGAGGTGGCGAGTGACCCCCTAAGCGTTGCCCTGCTGTAAGGTGAGAAACCGATGCCCAAGGAAGGCTGGTGTGGGCAAAGAAGACCCAAGAGGAGAGACACAGCCCAGACAGACCCAGGGCCTACGTCTGGCAAGGTTAAACGCTGCTTCCTGTGGTTATTGTTTGACAGTTTTTCTGAGTCTTCTCCCAGACTCAGGTAAATAGTCTCTGGCTACCCGACTTTCATCAACTCCTTGTTTATAACTCCTGGGGTCAGGGTATGTAAGAATAGCTTTTTCCTCAATTTGCCATCTCCCCACGTTCAGTACCAGCCTCTTATTAAAGGCCCAAGGCGTCACATACCAAGAGCATAGGACACCTTTGACTCCAAGCATCATCCTCTCCTGACTTCCTGTCCCTTCCCCTCTGCTTGGTCCTTGTACTGCTTTAACAAATGCCAGTGTATGCTAAAGGAGCTGCATGCCTTCACTGCACAGGTTATAAGTGGTACCCAGTCCATGGGCTAGCTGAATCCCCCTCCATGATCATCTCTGAATACTTAGTGCGCACGCGCGCGCACACACACACACACACACACACACACACACACACACACACACACACACACACACACACACACACACACACACACACACACACACACACACACACACACACACACACACAAACATATGCACATGAATATATTAGGGATATGCTATGTAGCAATTTGCTCAGTATTGAAACATTCCGTCGTGGAAGAAAGGTCATTAAGATTGAGAAGTTCTAAAGGAAAGCTAAGACTTAAGAAGTAAACAACTTAAATGACCTTGAAACTTACCAGATACACAAGGGCCCTCCTACTTACAGACTGCTAGGAGGGGGCTCTCGGACCTGTCTGGCGGCCTGCGAGTTGTGCAGAGCTCCAGGGTTCTATGCTGGGATGGGCGTTCTGTAACGCAGGACCCTCTCAGTTGTCTGTGTTCCTAGAAGTAATCTTTCACATCTACTCCAGTAAGTAACCCCAATAAAATCATTAGTTCACTAAGCTGGACTTTGGTTATATCATTACTTTAATCTGTTGTCCATTCACTATCTAAGGTGACTGGACATTTCCTCACGTCTCTCCAAGAACCATGTCACACAACACAATGCCATACAGTTGGACCTCAAGAATGAGTGAATGAATAAAACATTTGCAAAAAGATTGCAAGGCCTTGAGAGCAGAGGTGACCTTCCAGAATTCTGACTCTTCAGTTAGACCTCAAGAAATTCTTTGCATACAACAGGCGACCCAGTACTGAAGAAGGCAGAAAAGACAGATGCCCACCACCAGGAAGGAAATCTCTCAAACATCTTCAAACAAAGCACCGGCTGCTTATAACGTACAGGAAGTGGGGGGGGGGACTGTACATTTCCCATTTCTTGATTTTTTTTTAAAGGCCCACTCAGATATAATGAGGCCTTGGCCTCTATTGGGTCTTCCAATTTGCGGTATTGATCTAAAATAGAACTTAGCCAGGCAAATTCTATGTGTAAATTGTCAAAAATGGTGGAGAGGAAAATGTAAGGAAATACAACTGTGATTCTACAAGACCAGAATTATGTGCATATATCACTGTAAAAGTGAAGAGCTGTGTCAATATACATTTTTTAAATTGTGGTGTAGAATCAAGCTGAGATGTCAGAACTGGGGGTTCCAATGTGTCCTTTAGTCTCTAGGTGTAGTTTCAATCCTTTCTAGCATCAGAAGGCCCAATCATTGCTATCATATCTATAAAAATATGTATGCGGTTGATCACAGATGAACTGAAAAGCAATCTCCCTAAGAAGAATGGGATTTGGGTGACTTCCTTGTTACTCTGTCTTTGACATCGTGCTGACAATGTCTTCTCAATATAAAACATTTCCTCTACCACCACAGCTCCAAACTGCTGGATGCTAACTCTCCACAGCTCCAAAGTGCTGGAGCCTGCACTGGCAGGGCAGCAAGTGGATACAGCCATTTAGATCTCGCAGCACTGAAAGAGAGAGGATGCAAATCCAGAGACCAAGATCATGACACACACAGGAACGTGTGTATAACAGCCTGGACACCCTAACAAGACAACCAGAAAAGAATCAAATCAGACTTCCAGAGCAAAGACATATCTGGACGCTTTCCCATTAAACCCTTCTCGTGATGACTCTAGAGGGCTGATCTCTCGAGAGTGTCCCACCTCTACTGCTGCAGTGAGGAAAAGTTACAACAGAGAGGAAGACAACAGAACTCCTCAGGCAAATGTAACAGGTCAACAGCGGGCCTTGAGGATTTCCAAAAGACAGGACAATGCCACGTTGTTCAATCATGTATGGAAAGCCCCCTGAACATGGTGGGGCTGGTAGAACGGCCATGTCCTTCCCAGCACACTCTGGAGGACAAACCTCACTTCAGGCTGTAAGCAGCTCTCTAACCTCTCTGACCTGTATCTCCTATCCTGGAAAGCTGAGGGCACCCACTAACATCATAAGAATCCTGCTGGGTCTGGAGAGATGGCTCAGTGGTTAAAAGCACTATCTGCTCTTGGAGGGGGATCAGGGTTTAGTTCCCAGCACCCACATGGCAGCTAACAACCTTCCCTAACTCCAGTTCCAGAAATTCTGATGCCCTCTTCTGGCCTCTGTGGGTATTGCATGCATGGGTGCACTTATGTATATGCAGGCAAAACACTCATTCACATAAAAAAAAGAGTCATGCTACAACAGTTCCGATGTAAAGATCAGTCAGAACACCCTGGACCACACCCCATCCAGAAGACACGAAGCATGTCTGAAGCTGTGGCAGGGGCCACAGCAATATGAGGGTCGCCTATGGTTGAGGCTGAAGGAACACTACTGTACCATTAACCTCTCATGAGTTCCCATGGAAACAGCTGTGTTTGCCCAGAAATGGAAAAGCATTTTCGACAATCTACACCTTGCTTAAAATCCCCAGGACAACTTTAATTCCAGCATTCAGGAGGCAGAGGCAGGCAGATCTCTGTGAGTTCAAGGGCAGCCTGGTCTACATAGTGAGTTCCAGTCCAGCTAGGGCTATGGGGCGAGGTGGGACAGGAGCTCACCAGACACTCATCCTAGCTGAAACAGTAAGCTTCGAATGCAGTGAGAGACTCTTATCTCAAGAGAATAAGGTAGAAAGAAAGCGGGAGACACCACACATCCTTTACACACACACACACACACACACGCCCTAAATGCTGACAGTAACTGAGTATTATATACATACATACAAAGATATATGCACAATTTTTCTATCTAAGGTGTCAAACATTTTTGAATGCCCATTGTTATTTTTCAAACTGGGTGGTTTTTAAGAAATAAACAAGAGAATATACAAAAATAACATAAATTTTATTACCTTACAACCACTTTTTTAACCCCATTTTTGCAAACTGCATAGGCTTTTATGTGTTATACAGCCATATTGAAACTTAACTGCTACCTATTTTAAGTTGTTTATTCCTCTAGAATGTTCCCTACATACAAACATCATAAAAGGACTACCTTTTTTTTTAATGTGTATGTATGTACTGCCCATATGTGTGTGAGCACACCCGTGTCATGAAATCCAGGCAGAAGGCAGAAGGCGTCGATTCCCTGAAATTGGAGTCACCAGCAGTTGTTAGCGGCCATGTGGGTGCTGGGATTCGAACCCGGGTCTTATGTAAGAACAACCAGTGCTCTGCTGAGCCATCTCTCCAGCCCCCAAAGGACAACCTTTTTAAACTCTTTGCTACAAGCTGGGTGTGCGCCCCATGCCTCTCCACCACTGGGAAGGCTGAGGCAGGAAGACGGGAGCTACCCCACAAGACCCTGCACCCACAGTGTATGGAAACCCATTCCTTCATCAATTTCACATCTATGAAAGTGTGATAAAATTTTTGTTCTAAACTGTTGATAAGTTTGAACATTTTCAAACACTATTTTTAAATACTTTTCTCTTGTATACTTTTTAAAATCAATCAGTTGCCTCCCCCTACTTTCACTTATTGATTTGCAGGAACTATTTATTTATTAAGTGGATTAAATATCTGAACCGACAGCCAAAAAAAATTCTGTTACTGACTAAAATACATACTTGCCAACATAATTCAAAACTGTACTTCTGTTATTAATGTGGTGCTAAATGACTTTATGAGTTCCTAAAGGTTCTTATTTTTGGCACATTTGAAGTCAGGAATGAGAGGTTCTTGCTGTTTCCATGTGTGAGCACCAGTGACTGCATGTAGGCCAACCACATGGTTAAAGCAGGCAGGGGAGGGAGCCGTGTAAAGGGAAAATTTGTGGGGTGTGATAACGAGGTGAGTCGTTATGTTCTAACTGGTCTTAACTGTTCCATAAATGTTTCTTTTACCTTGTAAACTTTAAGGTCAAGATAATATGAGGCAGAGTAGAGTAAAGAAAAGCCACGAGGCCTTGGCTGGGGAGCATGTCTTTGCCTAGGCCGCCACTGGGTCTGGAGTACTGTCTAACTGACAGATGGATGCACGAAAATCCTCTCTGGCACAACTGGCAGCCTCAGACCAAGAAGAACCCGGCCATCCCATTCACCCTGCAGACAGCTCCTGATAGAACTCAGGCCCATGAGAAGGGCTTGTCTTGCTCTCTGAAGCACAGTCCTGGAAAATGCACCATGAACTCAGTTTCATGATCTAGTTTTCCAAAAGTCAAGAAGGTGGGCTAGGGAGATAGACAGGCCCATGGGTGAAGTGCTTGCAGCATAAGCATGAGGACCTAAACTCAGATCCTCAGAATATGCATAATTCTGCATGTAGTAGGATATGTCTGTACTCCTGGTGTTCCTACGGCTGAGTGGGAAGGCAGACAGGAGAATCCACAGAAGCTTCCCAGCCGGCCAGCCTGGCACACACAGCAGCAACAGGAGACAAGATGGAAGAAGATAAACACCCAAGGTTGGACTCCGACCCTCACAAGCGTGTGGTAGCATACACACACACACACACACACACAGAGACAGGCACACACACAGACACAGGCACACACAGAGAGACACACATACATAGACACAGAGATACACATACATAGACACAGACACACACACAGACATACAGACACACACACATACACATACATGCACATACACACACATGCACACACACACAGATATGCACACAGAGACAGGCACACACAGACACAGACAGACATATACATACACACAGAGACACACATACACACACAGACACACACACACAGAGACACACATACAGACACATACATACAGAAACACAGACACAGACACACACAGAGACACACAAACACAGATACACACACATACAGAAACACATACACATACACACACACACACACACACACACACACACACACACACACACAGAGAAAACACTTTTTTAACCCAGAACTTCTCCGCGGGCAGTTTGCTCTCTGCTCTATCTGCGATATGTTAATACAAAAAGAAAAAACAGGTCCTCATCAAATCTTCCAGTGAAACTATATTCAGATTACCTGACCTGTGGCTTAATCCTCTTTTAATCCCAGAAAATGAAGAGCTAACAATCTCGGGAAGGATTTACTGGCACATGAAATTAACGGTGGAATCTCCCCTAGCTGTCATTAACACTTCAACATGAATAGAGATTTTTTTCCTACAAGTAGCTAATATAATTTTTAAAACTTCCTTCGAATATCATTAGCAAGTGAGAAATCAATGGATTATTGGCTACTAGTATGTGAAACATTTCAAATATCACAAGCTGTGACACTAACATACTTTTGATTTTACGGGAAGAATGATACTAATGGGCAATTCAGAATGCACTCAACAGCGCTCAACAGCCTGCCCACCTCACACTCACACGTAGGAAGACCTGGACTTATATACAGGGCTGTTTTTTCTTAAAATATTTTCTCTTTATTATTTTTACTTTACTTTATGTGTATGAGTGTATTGCCTGCAGGCATGTAAGTGCACTCCTGTCGTATAGTGCCTGCAGAGGTCAGAAGAGGGCGTTGGATGCCCTGGAATTGGAGTTACAGGCAGTTGTTAGCTGCCATGTGAGTGCTGGGAACTGAACCTGGGTCCTGTGCAAAAGCAGCCAGTGTTCTTAACCACTGAGGCATCTCTCCAGCCCAAGGCTGTTTTTTCTAAGAAACAACGTTTATGAACTTGTTTATGCATTGTTTCTGATTTTATAGAAAATATAAAATCAGTAAAAATATATTGAGTTCAAATTTCAAGAATGAAAAAATAAATAAATTAGTAAATAAATAAATAAATAAAAAGCCTGGCCTGGCGGCACTGCTGATATTGAGGCCACAGCAGAAGAATCAGAAGTTCAAGTGAATTCAAAGTCCACCTGGGCAATTAAGTGCGATCCTCTGTCAAAACAAAAAAGAGGCCTTGGAGTGTGTATATCAGTGGGGTAAAGTGCTTGCCCAACAAGCTTGAGGCCCTAGATTCAAGCCCCAGGACTGGGGTAGGGGCAAGGCGGGGGTGGTGAGGGACACAGAGACAGAGACAGAGAAAGAGACACAGCCGTGGCGGGGTGGGGGGAGGATACAGGGACAGACAAAGAGACAGAAAGCAGAAAGGCAGAAATAGATAAGAACGCGGAGGGAAAGAATAGGCTAGGACCCAGAGGGACAGTCCCACCCCACACTGCCATACAGTAAATAGTTGAAAGAATTTAAGAAAATGAGTCTTAGAAAACCAAGAGTTCTAGTATCTGTCAACTGCTTTTAAACACAGAGCAAGTGAGATGACTGTTCTCAATCCCTACACAGGGATAAAAGGGTACAATCTGACCACACAGCCTCCCCATGAACAAGAAATGGGCCTGAAGGACTCCCCCTCAGCTCAATACACTTCAGAGGTCATTCCTGGGGTCCACGGACACGGTTCCAGGGGACAGAGGAGCAGACAGCTCCCAGAACACACTGCAGGCTCTGGTGCTGGAGCAGGATTCTGCCTGATTTACATGCTTTGAGGCATACGGGAAAGAGTATCACTCAATTCCACCTTCAGCTGTGCTCTGCAGAGCCTTGCTGCCTCCCATAAACTGCAACTGTCAAATGGCATTCCCCAAATCCATCAATACCGTCTCACTGTACGGGCACCCTCACCGCTCCACAGGTTGCAAATATTTCAGTCGTTGCACAGACTGGCAGCAAGCAGCATCTGAGAGACACTGGGAGAAAAGTCATGAAATCGGATAGCTTTATTTACCCCTCTGCTGTAAGAGAAACATACACTCCCTCCCTAAACCGCTCTCTTTCCAAATGTTTACTGGGAGATTAGAAAAACAACAGATGACAGCCAGTGTGTCCGCCTGGAAGAATCACAAAAATCCCTCTTTAAACAGTCTAGCATCCAGATGGAGACCCCAGGCCAGGAGCGTGGGTGTGCTTAACAAGTTCTTGGGGCTGGCATTCTTTTGGGTTGCTGAGAAACATAAAAGACTTGGCCCCAAACCCAAAGCCAAAAGTGTCAAAGGGAATGGACTGCCTTATCCTCACCTGAAGCAAAAGTACGTGGATGTGTCTCATTCTTTGAATTAGGTTATAGGAGCCCAGGCCTTCCTTGCATGTCTGTTCAGGTTATGCTCTAAACAACTCAGTGAGTCAAAACCACATAATGAGAGAGGGGGAGGGGGGAAGGAGGAGGGGAAGAGAGAGAAAGAAAGGAGAGAGAACACAAAGTAATGGAATGCAATAAGCTGTGAGGGAGACAGGATTCCAAAGAGGAGTCTGGGACCCAATCTACCACTCACCAATGTCCTGCTTGGTTCTATGTTGCTGTTCAAATATTCATTCAACAAATATTCATTTAGTGCCAATTCAATGTGAATCTCTTCCAAGCTGTCACCCCACCTTCACCTTACTGGGTAGACACTGTTCTCCTCTGGCAAATGACAGAACTTAAGAGAGGATAACTAAGTTGTCTAGGAGGGTCAGAAAGTTGAGTCTTTTGAGTTTTATGCCAATGACCTTTCTATCCAGCTTAAGCTGCCTTGTTCATTACAGGGGGAAGAAAAAAAAAATCCTTTCTAAGCACTGAATACCAGAGTCAAGTTGAGGGACAGGAGGGGCCAGAAAGTGAAGTCAGGGAGGAACAGGGAGGTGGATGAGGGGATAAGGAGGATGAAGAGCAGAGGGTCAGAGGACGGAGGGGTCAGGGGGGTGGGAAGCGTGGCAGTTCCCAGCTTTTGCTCTCCCCCATTCTGGAGACATGTGGCGCTCTATGGGATGGGGAACAGGTCATGAGATTGGAAGACAGAAGGACTCTGTTCAGACCATCACAGTAATAGTGTGACCTTTAAGAAGTTCCCAATTTCCCTAAACTTTAAGTTCTTACAAATAAGGGGAGACAATGACGCCTCCCAGCATTATTGTATGATGAGAGGATGATGATGCATTTACAGTGGAAATTCGATAAATGGTGATGTCATGGTTTAGATGGAAACTATCCCTCACAAGCTCTTGTTGAATGCTTGTTTCCCGGGTACTGGGGAGGCTGTGGGACCTTTGGGGCTGTGACTTAGATAGCAGAAGTAAGTGGCTGGGGATGGGCCTTTGAAAGTGACCCTTGCCTCTGGTTCCAGCCTGTGTTTTCAGCCTCCTGATCTGAAACGATGTGAACAGGCAGTGCTGTCAGGTCCCTCCCCCACCCCCATACACACATACCATGGACCAAGTCTCCCAGGTCATCATGCGTTCTGCACCATGATAGACTGTTCCCTCTAAACTGGGAGCCAAAACAAACTTCTGTCAGGAATTTGGTCACAGCAGTGAATAAAGTAACTGGAGTCGTTGCCTAGTCCCAGGACGTGACACTTTCTTGAGTGGTGTATGTTGATGCAGGAAGCAAATGCTCTTTCTGTTCCCCCCACTCCACAGATCACGGGAGCAAACACTGCCCACTCAGTACTGCACTTACTGTCCCTCTCTGGCTGAGAGGCAAAGAGAAAGAACCGCAAAAGCTAATTTTCCCAAAAGAATTTATACCCGTCTTTTGCAACAATGTAGTTTCTACATGTCTTCCAAGTTTAAATCCTTTAGGTTTTTTTCAATTATGTTTCTTTTTCCTACTTTTAAAAGGCTTCTGTGTTTGCCCACCGTTTTGGAAATAAGATCTGGAAACTGTTCCACCCGCTCATAAAGCTAGTTAGCTGGGAGCCAAATGGTAGGGCAGGAGGGGCAGGATCAGAGTGTGCCAAGGCAGCTATGCCCTTATTGGTGATGGCAAATGTTAAACAGTCTCAGAGATCAGAGGCCTTGGAAAAGACTTGTGAAAACAACACTGTAAGAGCTTAGTGTGAAGGCGAAGAGCATGTAGGGGGAAGCTAGCAGGGGCACTGAAAACACACTGGACACAGGGCTGGAAAGGCCCTGAGCAGCTTTTGCATAGCGGGACCTCCAAGGACATTAACCCGAAGGCCTCCATATCAGGGACTGAAGGTTCCAATGCCCTGAGGCTGAAGAAAGAGGGGTGCACTTAGAGAGAAGCATGGGGCAGGGAACACAGGAATGATGGAGAGGCGGTGAACACCTATCTGTGCAAGGAATGGCATGAATTTTATTTGGGGGTGGGGAATGTTACAGTTTGGTTGCCAAATGTCCCCCACAGACTCACATGTTTGATCAGTTGGTCTCCAACTGGTGGCGCTGTTCTGGAAGACGTGGAACCTTTTGGACTTCCCTAGCTGCCAGATGTGGTTATGAGTTATAGCCTGACCCCAGTTTTGGCCAGCCAGATTTCTGATTCCTGATCCTTGGAAATGCAAGTCATGTAGTAAGCTTCGGAATCACGAACAGAAGCCCACTTGCCATGCTGTCCTCGGACCTGCGAAATTTCCCCTAAGTTGCTGCTGTCTAGTAATTTGTCCCAGACCAGAGTTGACAAAAGTAACCAACACAAGTAATGATTCAGAGAAGAATTCCTCATAAAGGTTTTTTTTTTTTTTAAGATCATCAGAGCTGCAGAAATGTTTCGGTGGTTAAGAGCACAGGCTGCTCCTGCAGAAGATTGGGGTTAAGTACTTGGGACTCACATGGTAGTGAACAACTGTCTGTAACTCCAATTTCAGGAGATCTGACACCTACACTATTGTGACTTCCCATGGGCACTACACACATGTGGTGCACTTACATACATGCAAAAAGCATACATATAAAATAAAAATAAATCCATAAAAATTTTCACAAAAAGAAACAGCCGCCTGACACCTCCTCTTATGGGAGGTAGCCTCAATAAAATAGAAGGGGCCAGACTTTCTGTCCGGATAGCTGCATGGATGACTGCCATGTGCACTAGATTTGAACTGAGGCCTCTGAGCAGAGCCATCCTGTGACATGTGAGGGCAGGGGACTAATTTCGGTGTCTTACAGTTTCTCATTCCCAACACACAATCACACACTACCTATGATCTGCCCTTGGTCCTAAGATCAGCCCCTTGGGGTTTATCATTTAAGATTCCACTTTACTGAAAGTCATGTAGTTTGTGTCACTCTGTGACCATCCAGCAGGAAGTCACACTTTTGCAAAGTGAGTATTCACTTTGTTTCTTACAAACCTGATGGACAGCTCATCCAAATCATCCATGGAACACACGCACGCTGTCCATGCATATAAAATTGTCACCCACAAGCCACCATAAGGAGGCGCTTTATCAAAAGCCAGAGTGTGCCGGTCTAGGCACATACTGGGACACAATGATGCCCCTATGATCCAGCTCTGCCACCCTCTAGGTGATCTTCAGCAAGGCACTTAACTCCCTGTGCCTCAGTTTCCTCAACTTTAAAATGGAAACCATAATAACCATTCACAGTGCTCCTGTAAGGGCCAAAAGTCTGTATGTGCAGGACTGTAATCCCAGCCACTTGGGATGCTGAGGCAGGAGGATGACAGGTTCAAGACCAGCCTTGGCTACAGAGTGAATTCAAGGCAAGCTTGGACAACTTAGTGAGATCTTGTCCCTAAAGGAAAAGTAAAAAGAAGGCTAAGGATATATCTTAATGCTAGAACACTTGCCTAGCATGCATAAAGCCCTAGGTTCAATCTCCATCACAGGGAAAGAGAGAGAGATAGAGATAGAGATAGAGAGAGAGAGAGAGAGAGAGAGAGAGAGAGAGAGAGAGAGAGAGAGAGCTCTTAGGACACTGCCTAGAAAAATAAGAGTTAACATAGATCAGGCATTATTATTAATATGATATAATCATTACCATTATCATGATTAATAAATTACTGGTTTCAGACACACAAACACTGTCATGTGACAGAAAGAATACATATGATCTTAAGAGCACAACCTTCAGCAAATTATTTAATGCGTCTGACCCTCAACTTCCCGTCTTCTGTGATAGGAGAAAACAACAGGAATCTTGCAAGGATTAAAAGGCACTGGGAAGTCATTGTCAAGTTCATCTGTACTCTTCAAAAACAGGCTGGAAAATTTGAACAATTATTCTGATCTAAACAGAGGGTGCGGTCCGACATTTATACAGGGCCTACGTAAACAGACAATATTCCTGCACTATTTGCGTTTCTATCAACCCCTATGCTGAATAATCAATAATAAATGTTGTTTAAACAAATGGTGTAATTTTCCAATCTGTGTTGTTCTAAACTGACCTTTCCTCCTCCCTGCCATTTGTAATGAATGCATAATTCATAGACCAAGCTGAAGAGAAATAAGGAGGCTGGTCTAAGTGGCCCTTTTTGTGTTGTTTTGGATGATTTGTTATAATCCCATAAATAAAACAAAGCTTGTCGCTGTAAATATGTATTGTGTTATCTAGAAGTGTATTTAGTGAGAAAAATAATAACAGCGACGCTACCTCTCCGGGCAATCTTGAGGCATAATTAATTGGTGGCAAGATGTATTCTAGAAGTTGAGAGGTCTCTAACAGAAGGAAATAAAGGCCATTGTCAACATTACTGATAAGAGATATGCCTGAAGGACAGAGTCCTTTGCCATTCAGAGGAAGTGTTCCACTACAGAACTAGTTTGAGAGGCACTTAGGATGATTCGTAAGGTGTTTTTATTCAAGTAGAGAGATCTGTGTATGTACCTTTTAATAAATACTTTTACAGGACACCTTTTAAGAAATCATAAATTGAAGAGTTTACAGAGCTAACACTTGCCATTTTTACTCCTGCTTGCTGTTCACACACACAAACAAAACATCTTCACCTGATAAAAATATGCACGCGATCATGTGTGTGTGTGCATGCACATGTACGTGCACATATAGTTCAAGTTAGAAATAAAAACAAAACAAAAAAAAGGCACAAATCAAGAAGAGCACAGAGCCAGCGTCCATGGCCGAGCTACGAGCGTCTGTCTGCTCACCTGCACACACTCATGTGCAATAAACTCTTCCAATATGGGAACGAGAACACGACACCCTACTTTCCCAAAGGGCCCCTCTGTGCCCTGCCTCAGATCACAGCAGATGACATGTCAATGAAACGGTGCTTGCTCTAGTCCCGGAGATCAAAATGAGGGCTTAACCTGCAATTTACACTACAAGTCCCGTGACACTTGCCAGATCTGAAGACTTCATTCTAATCTTCCCGGCTGAAAAAAAAAAAAAAAAATCAAATACTCAAGCAAAGATGTATTGACAACTCTTAATTAACCATGCTAATGGGGGGACGAGAAGAAAGGACAGAAAAATGCACTCCACAACATCCCAAGCCTTCTTTTGGTCATTAATTTCCACCTTCTCACTCACTAAATCTTATTGAGAGAAAGAGAGACAGACGGGGTGGGAGACGGACATCGACCAATCCTCTAACAATAGAATGTCTTGAATGTCTGTATCTGTGCTATGCAAATCCTCTCCTGAACAAGCTAACAAGCAAGGGGATTGCCAGGAACTCACGTGTCCCAAGGTATTGGGGTTTACTGGTGATATTTGTGGATCCTTGCTAGTTGATATATTGTGGGTGGCCATCTGAACAGCATGATCTGGAACTGGAGGGAGACTTCACTTTCCTTATCCTTTTATTGCTGCTTCAAAGAGCAGAGAAAGGTGCAGCACTTGCACACACAGGCAACACTTAGCACTGTGCAGCCACCTACAGTGGACCAGAGCCACAGAAAGGAATTCGCCAAAGTACAGAGAAGATGAAGGAGCCGGCAGTTTCCCTTAGTGAACACAGAAAGAAGCATTTATTAAGCACTTTCTGTATTCCAGGCCCTAAAAGAATACACAGTGATAACATGATACAAGATCTGGGAGTGGAAACTAGGCAAAGAATAACAGTAAATATTCCGCCTTGTCTTAAAGATCTAGTACAACCACACCAGGAGGCAGAAGGCAAGACGCAGCAAGCCTGGGCAGATGCCCCATCCACTGGAGCCTCTGCTGCCTCGAGTGGTCATCTCCATAGCTGTGCCCTGTACGGCAGAGCCTGGGCACTATGGACCCCTTACTACAGTAAAAGCTTACCTCTGTTAGGCAAGGTCGATGGGCCAGGCATGTGTTACACATCACCTCATCTAATCTTGCTGCTAAAAGGTTGCCTGGTGTTATCCCACTGCTACAGAGGAGGAAACAAAGTGCAAAAGGACATCGAGTCACTTACCCAAAGTTGGACAGCTAGGAAGGACCAGGGTGCAGAATGACACCCAGTCTGTCACACTCTAGAACCCAGCTTGGAACCCTGACATGGGCATTTCTGCCACTCTTCCTAACATGGCACACAACACATTGAGCACCACATGCATGCTCCCCCACTGAATCCCTGCCCAGCCCTATAACTGAGAGATCACTACTATTTTATAAACAAGGAAACTGATCTTGCAGATAGGCACTGAGCTGCAAAGGTCACAGGGCTGGGGAGCAGGAAGCAATGCCCAAAAGGTCAGGTCTGCCTCTCTAAGTGAAGGTAGATTAAGAGCATAGGGCTGGAGCAGGTCTGAATCACTGAGGTGCCTCTGCTCACCACAGAGCTGGCCTCCGCCCTCTGAACTGTAGGGCTTTATTACTTTCCAAATTCCAGTGCCTGGTACACTTGCCTTTTCCCCTTCTGGTACGCCTCCAGGCTCCAACCCCAGCTATCGCTACTGTAGTGTGAAACGTTCAACATTACCAAAGCCACAGTCTACAGTCTGCTGTTTTCCATCCTGGAGGGAAAAAAGGGGGCGAGGGAATTCATACAAACACAAAGAATTAAGTCTTAAATGCTGCTGATATGATCATTTCAGTTCATCTACATTTGTAAAAAGACCCCAAAGAAAAGCAGCCAGTTTCTTGGCTAAAAGTCCTTGGGCCTCATAGCAACATACTCTGTTCCAAAGGCCTAAAATTTCCAAAGACTTTGGGAACTCTTATCTAATCCTTAAAAGATTTTAGGGTTACCTCTCCAGAGGGGGGAATGTTAGAGTAGCCAAAAGCCCCATAAAAATAAAGATCAAAGCAGAAGAAAGAATACATGAAGTTATCAGAAAAAAAGTGATGGGGAGATATGGGAGGAGTTGGAGAGGAGGGACTGTGCATGGACTTGATCAAAACA
This sequence comes from Nannospalax galili, assembly GCF_000622305.1. Classification (NCBI taxonomy): domain Eukaryota; kingdom Metazoa; phylum Chordata; class Mammalia; order Rodentia; family Spalacidae; genus Nannospalax; species Nannospalax galili. The sequence continues at coordinate 1,215,913 of NW_008328344.1, forward strand.
CTTTTATACATGTATGAAATTCTCAATAAATTATTTATTTAAAAAAAAGAAAAGCAAACTGCTTGAGAAGCCACCAAAGCCTGTGCAGGAGGCAGTTACCCAGCACTCACCACTAAGACACAACACACAGGGCATTGTGAAGGGCATTGTGAAGGGCATGAGGCGGTACAGGAAGAGCCCATGGAAGAGCAGAGGGGGCCTCGGAAGGCAGTGCAGCTCTGGAGACAAGTCCACACATCCGCCCCCCGGTACCAACCCATGAGCTTTGGGGAAAGCATAGGGCCATGTTCTGTGTCTACTTATTACAGCATGAGAGAAGAGCAAACCCACCTCCCAGAGCTGCCAGGAGGCTCAAAGGATGATCTCCAGGGAGTATGGTGTACTGAGCAGCACCTGATGAGCGTTAGTTTAACTTTTCATGGCTTGTCTGTGCCACACCAGAGTAATAGTGTGAGACATGCCATTCAGTCATAGGTGGCCACAGCCCCAACATGCACTGTGGTCTCTGCATTGAGAAGTTGAGAGCCAGAGGGGACCATATGTTTTCATAGGGTCTGTGGGGCTGGGAAAAATGAGTCTGCACTGACCTAAGAGCTGGGAAAGAAACTGTACGTTGACATTTGGGTCGGTGCAAATGGTACCGTCTCCACTCACAAATCACCTACACTGTTCACCCATAACTTCCTTCAGTACTAGTCTAAGCCTCTCTAGTGCTTCATCCTTGAGGTTCCCAATGGAACCTTCTGCACCCATGGCATAAAAATCCTGCAGTGGGCAGCAGAAGCTAGGTTCACTGATATGCAAGTCATGTGGGTTCAAAGCGAAGATTCAAAGCCTTAATAAAACAGACCAGCTTTTTATCATCACAACAACTAAACAAAGTCAGTGAAAACACACTCCCTGAGCTGGCCCATGTTCCTCGCACCTCCTCCCAAGCTCTCTGCACCCCATCTTGACAGCCAACAGTTTTATATACTGCTTACTCAGCAAATATTTTCAGGACTGAGTCTGACAAAAGAGGGCCAGGGAAGGGCAAAAATCACGCTAACTTCTGGCAGCAAACATGTAAACATACTTTCACCAAGACACACAAAACCCATCTCTCAAGACAAACCACGGCATTCTGTTTGGTGCAGGGTGATCTTCACGCAGAACTCCAACGAACCTGACCCATGTTGCTATGGACTGACTGGAAATGGGGCCTCTCATATTCCTGTGGCTACGAAGATCACTCCAGGGTCCTGGGATTTATTTCCCTTTCTCAAGAGCCAGGGACAGATAATGAATACACCTCCTCAGCTGATCAATTGCCTGCACTTACAGCCTGGCACCATCCCTCCTCCTGAACAAGGTGAAAAGAACAGACCCATGAGTGATGGTCAGACGGGAACTGGCTTCACAAGAGGAGGGGAAAATATTAAGAAATCAAGATGGCCATTTAAAAGCAAAGCCCTTTCCACGCTGCTGAAGACGGTTAGCCATTCATCTTATTCCCTGACTCTGCTTCACCAGACGTGATGGAAGATGGTTAAACTGACATAAAAACCAGCTCTATACTAACAGCTGTGATTGATGGAGCCATTCCCAGCATCAGCCAAAAATGGCAGTGAGAGATGCCTGGGGCTTCCTGTTAACTGTTTTATGAGGGGACCTAAGCTCCCCCCCACCCTCAAACCCCTTGTATAAAGAATAAATTAGCAAAAAAAGGGATTTTGAAAACAAGTGGGAGCTGGCTGGCCGTGAAAACTGGGCTGTATCAGGCTCTATCCAGATGCAGTTGTCTGGTTTCTGGGTACACAGTTTAAGTAGGTTTTCTTTAACTCCACGCAATAACGAATTGTGCCATTAACTGGTTCTACCATACCAACATGATGCCTCGGTGGCAACAGAAAGAAAATGTAGCCTTTCCTCAGGAGTCTCGGAATGCAGCCACAGATGTTCCAAATGAGCCAGGAGGAGTGGGGGAGGGAGACCATCCGCCAAAAAGTCAGCCAGGGCAGCTTGGTGTGGCCTGTGCTAAAGTTTACACGCTTTCAATTTAGGGAGAATGAGACAGTTGCAGCGGGATCATATTCTTGGAAACTTCTTAATATGGAAAGGAGAAGAACAGGGCTTTCGAGAGTGTTAGGATCCCTCTCTTCTTGTTCTTGTTTCTGGAGTGGAGACCTTTCCCTGCCTTTCTTCTCTCTTATTTTGAAGAAGGTTAATTATGACCTGGGAGTGTCTTAGAGCATTCTGGCACTTGGAACTCAGCCATTGTCAAAGGAGAGCATTGTCAGCGCAGCACAGCAGGAACTAACTTAGGAAGCATCCAAATTTGGAACTCTTTTCACGAGCCTAGGGAGAAGCCATGTCACGATGTTCTAAGGAATGACAAATACCCCACTGGTGCTCACATGTCTTTGAAGATGTGTATGTCAGTGAAACATTGGAGTCACTCGGCTTTTAAAGTCAAATGAACTGGTTCTTTGGCCCATAAGTGATTACCTCACCATTTCTGATCCAAAGGCCCACACTTTCCTGTCCTCTGCCGGGGTTCCCCTCTAACATGGAAGATTCCTGGCCCATATTAATAGGTATCTGGAGATCTCAAGCTTCTGTATCTTTGACCTAGAAATTCTACTTCTAAAGTGGGAAAACGCTTTAGAAGCAAAGATATGCAATAGCCACGTAACATGCCACTGAAAAGAGATGACAGTGACATGAAAATCCAGGCAGGAGAACACAACTAAACCGAGATGCATCCGTGGGTCTCCTGCCACATGGCCATTCAAACCAGTGCCTGGGGCTGTTGAGAAAGCTGAGGTGTGGCTGTGAAATAGGACGCAGAGACAGAACTTCTCACAAAGGGCACGCTCACCCCGGAATTAAAGTTGCACACCTCTAAGATATTTACTTTGCGGAAACAATAGATTTCATGGGACGAAAGTGTCCTTCACTCAGTAAATACATTGCAACGACGATGAAACAAAACTACCTGGGCAGTTTTACACTGGGGAGAATATTGCCAAAAGGCTGAGTAGACAGCCTCAGTCAGAGAAACCTCTCTCTGCAGTGGGTGACAGTTAATGCAGACTCATAACTGGTCCAAATGCTGAGACTAAGGGATGGTTGTGTGCTCAGTTTAATGGGACATCTCTAGCAGCCCCTCCAAAGCTCAGGGAACATCACTGGAGAGGGGACAGAAAGGGCTGGAGAATGGAGAAGAACGCACTGTCTCCAGGACATGGCATAGCTGTTGCACCTATGAACTCGCAGCAGCCTGCACAAGACCAGCACAGGACTGGTCCACCACCATTCCATCATGTGGGGAGGGGCTCTTGAGGCCCCGCCCCTCCCTGAGGAGCTATGGGCAGTCAGTTGGTGGTTTCTAGGAAAGGGGAGTCATACATATTCCTCAGTGTGGTGGTCACTGGTAAACTGCCTTTGCTCAAGTAAATAATCCCCCACCCATATCCATGCAAGCAATGCTAGTTAAACGCAGCAGGACAAAAAGTAGGGGATGGGGGTGTAAAGGTAGGACAGCAACTTGCTGGGAATTAAAAACAGGCTCAATGGGAGGTAGGTGGGATGAAAGAGGTAACGGTAGTATGTGGTTAGAGACATTATATAAATCTAAAACCTGTGAAAAAAATAAGAGTTTTTATTAAATTTAAAGGCTGAGGGGGTGCACGTACATTGAAAGGTTCAACGTTGTGCAGCTGCATTTTCTTAACAAGCGTGTGCTGATTCAGATGGGAAATTATTAATGTCAAGAAAAAGTAGAGGCAGGAGAGATGGCTCAGCGGTTAACAGTACTGAATGCTCTTGGAGAGGACCAGAGTTCAGATCCCAGCACCCATGTGGTGGCTAACAACGGTCTATAACTCCAGTTCCAAGGGCTCTGATGCCCTCTTCTGGCCTCCAGGACACCAGGCATGCATGTGGTACACTTACATACATACATACATACAGGGGAAACACTCATACAGATAAATTAAAAATAAATAGATCTTTTTAAAAAAGAGGTAAAAATCAGGGCTGGAGAGATTGGCTTAGTAGTTAAGAACTCTGACTGCTCTTGCAGAGGACCTGGGTTCGATTACCAGCACACACATGGTGGCTACAAACCGTCCTTAACTCCAATTCCAATGTGAATCTGACGCCCTCTTCTGACCTCCACGGCATTGCACAACATGGGTGCATTCACATACATGCAGGCAATACACCCGTACACATAAAATAAAAATAATAAATAAAATATTTTTTAAAAAGAAGTAAAAATCAAGCTCCAAATAAACTGCTCCATAATGGAGCGGCTGAGGCCTGTGCATTCTGGGACTGTGGAACTCATTCCTTGTGAATCTATGGCTTTGGGTGTAGAAGCGCGGCAGAGCTCTGAACGTGCCTGGGGAAGCAGAGGGCTTTGCAGAACTTCCCCATGGGATTTGATCTCAAGGTTAATCCTATTCAGAGATAGTTCCTCAAAACAACCACAAATGATGAGATTAACAATCCACAGAGCTGATGTGACTACAAGGTAAAACCCAAAGCGGGGCATGGTCATGTAGACCTGTGATCCCTGCTACTCCAGAGATGGAAGAAATGGAGCATCATTATTAGTTCAAGCCCTGACCGTGCTACAAAGCAAGTTCAAAGCCAGCTTGGAAAACCTGTTAAAACTCTATCTCAAAATAAAAATGAAAAATAGGGCTAAGAATATAGCTCAGTGGAAGAACACTTTCCCCGCATGCAAGAAGCCCTGGGGTCAAGTCCCAGAATGGCAGAGGGAGAGAGAGAGAGAGAGAGAGAGAGAGAGAGAGAGAGAGCGAATAGATGATTGATAGATGACAGATAGATACATAGATGATTGATAGATGATTGACAGATGATAGATTGATAAATGATTGATAGATGATAGATACATAGATGATTGATAGATGATAGATTGATAAATGACTGATAGATGATAGATAAGATAGAAATGAACGAATGAGGAAATATAATGTGATAAAGATAATGTGATGTCATGAAGGTGAGGCAGACGTGTATCTCAGACATGTCTGCCAGCCTCCAAGAGGCTTTATTTTCTCACCATTGTGAGGAAGAATCACATGTAAGAAGGTTTTAATGAGGCAAGTCGTGATGGGCCAATAAAAAGGCAGTTTATCATCATCCATGATTCCTAGTAACAGCTGACGACCTCCTCATGTCACATGCACTGCTTGCTACAATCCTGCTGGGGCAGCCTTCCCCCATTCCCACCAGGGAGATACAGTTTGTGATGGTTAGTGTCAATTTTCAATCTGAGAGAACCTAGAATCGTTTAGGAGATGGCACTCTGGGCATGCCCGTGGAGAATTCTCTTTATTACAGTAACTGAGTGGGAAGACCTGCCTGCTGCGGGTGGCACCGTTCCCTGGCTGGGCTCCTAGATTACACATGGAGGAAGGAAGCTGAGCAGAGGCATGCCCTCCTGATGCTCCTCTTCCGGGCTAGGGACTTAGTGTGACCGGCTGCTTGAAGCACTAGGTCTTGCCTTGCTGCCTTGATTTCCTTATCATGATGAGCTGCACTTCAAACTCTGGATCAAAACTAATCCTTCCTTCCTTAAGTTGCTATTGTCTGGGTATTATGTCACAGCAACTGGAAAAATAAGACAAGTGTCATCACCTCTGTCTCACCCTTGAAGAAGGACCAGAGGTGTCAAGGTGTTAAGTTATTGCCCACCAGAAGTTAAAGGGAAAGAGCAGAGACAAATACTCGGGGTGGTTAATGCCCCAACCCCCTAGGAATCCTTCCACAAAGTGCAGAGCCAAAGTAAGGGCCTTGCTGGGGAGGAATCAACACAGGAAATCAAACTCCATAGTACAGACTAGGTCTAGAGTCAGGACTCCTTAAAGTTTAAATGTAAATACACATCTGTTCTTGTACAGAGAAGGTAGCTGGGGAGACTGCTCTGCCTTCCTGGCCCCTCTGAAGTGCGTCTGCATTCACCCTCTCCTGTCACCAGTACAGAAGGGTCCTAGCAATAGGAGACAGGGAAGCCTGGTGAGTGTCACTCCACCCATTCCCACCTCTTCATCAAGTCTCCTGGAACCCTCCAGGTTCCATGTCTCCTTCACCCATGAATTTGTGTCTCATTTACAATGGAATGCTGCACTTTGTCAGACCACAGAGAAAACTCCTCATTATAAGCTAAGAAATGTGTGGAGGATTATTTACCCAAAGGCTGTGCTCAGTCAGTGTTGCCTGAATACTTATTTAGGCCACACACAGAGAAGTTGTGTTAATGTTTGCTAGAGAATGTAGCTTTATAAAGTAACTGGGTCAAAAAAAAGTTCAGCATATTATTCACAAATAACTTTTAAATTGCTTAAGTTAAATGGCTGGGCTCACTCTGGTTTGTCTTTCCCAAATGCTAAAGAAACAATATCCAGAATTATGTCTCATAAAATACAAGTATTACAGAGTGGCTGCTTAGCCCATTAGAGAAAATAGAGAGTGAAATGTGAATTATTTCTACCTGAGGCAGAAGCAGACGGAGTTACCAAAATTACGTTAGGCCACTGTGGCAATTCTTTCAGTCCACAGGGCAGCAGGGCTAACGGCTCCTGAACCAAAACCCTATTAGGAGGGCTATATTCATCAGGCAACAGTGACAGGAATTCCATTTCTCAGGCCCAAATTGAGTGTAGCTATCGAGAATTTACCCAAAACATTTGCTTTTAGTTTAGCAGCAGTTACTTGCCTGCCTCAAATGCCCTGGGAGGGACAGGGCTTGTTGAAGAAAGAATACTGCTTGGGGCAGTTTATTTAATGGGTAAGAAGGTGAACTGGGAGTATGTGGGTATAACAACTCGGACCTCCACTTGTGGGTCAAGCTGTGAGGTGATGTAGACATAATCACTAAGAGTAATAAGAACTGCAATGACCAGCATCTTCTAGGCTGGGTCAAGGGTGATATAATATAGGGGAAGCTTCAGGGGAAAGGCAGAGAGGGGATAAGTGCCTTTCTTTTCCTGCTGTGGGGCTAAAACACTCTGACAAAGGCAACTTGAGGGAGAAAGAGTTTATTTTGGCACGCAGCTCTAGGGTGCAGTCTGCCATGGCAGGGAAGTCAGGGCAGCAGGAGATTGAAGCAGCTGCTCACATCACATCCACAGTCAGGAAGGAGAAAGCTATAGAGGCTTGTCCTCCATTCAGTTTGTCTTTCTCATACAGTCCAGGATCCCAGCTAGGGAATGGTGCCACCCACAGTGGGCAGATCTTCCCACCTCAGTCAACCCAACCAAGGTAATCCTGTACAGACCTGCCCAAGCACCTAACTCCCAGGTGATTCTAGATTTCATCTAGCTGACAACTGAGATAATTGCCACAGGAAAGAGAAGGCACATTAATGACATACCCTGAGCACTTACTCTACACTGGAAACAATGACAAGCACTTAGCACAGGAAGTGCACCGGACACACTGAAGCTCAATGAATATCATGGACAGCCTCATTTGCAGGTATGAATATCTTCATGGGCATAATGAGGACTCCACTGCCCCCAGTGTTGATGGAATAAGGTGAGTCTTGAAGGATGAGGTTGCAGTGATAAGCAGCTAACCAAGTTAAGAACATACTCACTGAGATGAGGGTCACCAGGCCACAAGACTCCCAATTACAATAAAATATGGGTGAATATCATGGACAGCCTCATTTGCAGGTATGAATATCTTCACGGGCATAATGAGGACTCCACTGCCCCCAGTGTTGACGGAATAAGGTGAGTCTTGAAGGATGAGGTTGCAGTGATAAGCAGCTAACCAAGTTAAGAACATACTCACTGAGATGAGGGTCACCAGGCCACAAGACTCCCAATTACAATAAAATATGGTGATTACGGCCTGGCACTCATTCTTAGTGTCTCCTGACCCTCAGCAATTCTGACTTCTAAGACATATGGCATTATCCCAGTTCCCCACCTGCCTTCCCAATGAGATGAGGCTTCCCAATGGAACTGTCTTATAGATTCTTCTACCCAAAGAACCAGCCTGTTCTTAGGAGGTGTCCAGTAAAGATTCACTTATGAATAAACCAGTGTACATCATGAGGTCCCTGCTCTGAAGTGTCAGCTATGAGAGAGGAAGACTTCCAGAGATCAAGAACAAAACTGTGGGGCTGGAGAGATAGCTGAGTGGTTAAGAGAACTGCCTGCTCTTGCAGAGGACCCAGGTTACAATCCAGAGTCTGTAACTCCAGTTTCAGGAGATCCAACATCCTCTTCTGTCGTCCACAGGCACTGCATGACACAGATGCACTTACATACATGCAGGCAATACACTCATACACATAAAATAGAAACAAAATATTTTTTAAAAAGAAAAAAAGTGGGGCTGGAGAGATGGCTCAGTGGTTAAGAACACTGGTTGTTCTTGCAAAGACCCAGGTTTGAATCCCAGCACCCACATGGCAGCTAACAACTGTCTGTAACTCCAGTCCTAGGGGATCAGACAGCCTCTTCTGTCTTCAGCAGGCATTGCACAACACAGGTGCACTTACCTATATGCAGGCAATACACACATACACATAAAATAAAAATAAATGCAATTTTTTTTTAAGTTTCTAAAAAGAACAAAAGTAATGCTGAGCATGTTGGTGCATGCCTTTAATTAATCCCAGCTCTTGGGAGGCAGAGGCAGGCAGACTTCCAGGCAGGCTGGGACTAGGGAGACGCTGTCCAAAAAAAAACACTTACTTATTCCCCTCAGGGACAGATTGCTGAATTTGATCTTCTCACATTTCAAGAGATCTGAAACCTCAAATCAAGATCTCTGCAGAGCTGGATCCCCACGGAGGCTCTAAAGGAAAAGCAAGCCAGGCCTCTATCTCAGCTATACCTGGTTCCCAAAGTCCTTGGAGTCATCTGCTTGCTGCTGAATGTCCCCGCTCTGTGTCTACGTTAACTGCAACTCCTTTCTTGTGTCTCTGAGAGCCCTTTTTCCACTGCTATAAAAACAGTAGTTACTGGACTTAGGACTGAATCATCTTAAGATTCTTAAAATTAGATCTGTAAAGCCCTAATTTCCCATTATAGTTCTGGCTGGGCATGAGTTGGGAGGGGGACACTGTACCCCAGTTTCTGCAGCTTGTCTACAGTGGCAGTCCTCCCTTCCTCATGTGCACTAACGGAGTATGGCCTAGTCTCCATAGACCTTGGGAACGTTTCAAGCTCAGACCTTCATCCCCACTCACTCCATGGAGAGAGGAATAGAAAGTTCCAGAGGGTGAAGAGCAAAGTCCCCATAGTCTGTAATAGCAAAGAGTAGGGAGAGAGTGTAGGCTGACCTTGGTGCCTGGAACTCCAACCCTGTGAGATCCTGTCCCACCAGCCCCACAGGCAGGAATGCATAATGTTACCTCTATACCCAGTTCTCCATCAGAGTCCCAACCTGAACGAGCGTCTTCCTTCATGGTATGCCAGGACTAAACTGTTTTCTCTCTCTACCTCTAGAGGGGGGGAACATTTCCTTCCCTGTCCATGAAGTGCCACTCAATGGCTAGATCCTGAGAGGGCGTACTGTGACTCTGCTGAGTCAGGGAGATGGGAAGCTATGGGCAAAACAAGAGGCTGTGACAAAGCAGGCTTCACTACTGTGTAGGTAGCCACAAAAGGTTGGTATCTAGGCATAGAGAGGGATGCGTGGCCCGGATGGACAGGCCACACTGCTGTCCAGCAGGCAAGGGGAGTCCAGGACATAGAGAAATGATGCCAACTCCTGGCCTTCAGAGCAGGAGTTCAGTAAATAAGGTGTCACGCATACCTAGAGCCCTGTGGGCTGATGGGCTTCAGCAGTCTCCATTTACATCCATGTTACACAGGTAACACACAGAGCCTGTCTAACAGGGATACCTCCAGCAAGGACTGCAGTAATGCCCTTGACGATGATATTTATATTCCTCAGCAAAAAAATATTTTTATGAACTCTAGAGGCAAGAAAGAGAAATCAGAATTCTAAGAAGGCTCAAGTCATCTAAGGGCAAGTTTCAGCACCAAACAAAATTGTTATAAATTTATGAAAAAAAAAATGTGTTGTATTTTAGAGCTCTTTGAATTTTGGACTAGCAGAAAACAGACCTCAGAGGGGTATTTACAAGCCTGACGAGGCACTTCCTTGATCCAGGAGGTCTTGTCCCCAGGAGGAAAGGTGGAGTGAGAAGGCTGGGGTTGAGCCCAGCGAGGCCTCCTACTCCATCCAGGTCCAAACTTCCCCCAAGAGATTTGGTTTAATGAAAGAATTTTGGAGCTACAGAAAGGACTGAAAATCACTGCTGTATGTCAGAGGTTGGCAAACTTTTTTCCCTTTCTTAGGTAGAAGACCAGACGGTAAATAATTTAAGCTCTGTGGGCCAAGAGGCAAAGCCAATGCCACTAGGAGGCACTTATGTAACAAGGGAGAAAATAAGTTGTTTTTTATTGATGGAATTGTTTTTTATTGATGGAACCCTAAACTTTATCTTCAACACTGAATGTAAATTCAGTTTCATTTCCATCTTGAAATAACACTCTCCTCTTGATTATTTTTTTTCTCTTTGACCATTTAAAAATGTAAGAACTATTCTGAGCTTGTGGTCTATAAAAACCCCCACCCCCAAAACTATACTGGGCCCATGTATAATGGTTTGCGACCTCTGGGCTAGGTCTTTCCAGGTCGTGCACGACCCAGTCCCTGAATGAGACATGCTAATGAACACTCCAAGGGGATCATGTGGGAACCTATGATCAATCAGAGGGAAAGAGATCTGGCAGCTTCTGAAACAAAACAAGCCTTAAAGTGACAAGACATTTAGGAGGCAGCTGCTTTCTGTTCAGTTTTCAAAACCTAAATACTAAATGTGGTATGCATCATAACTTAGTAAAAATTATTTTTCTTAAATAACATCCTTTCAAAAGTTACATCCAGGATCTAGGGAGATGGCTCAGTGGTTAAGAGTATACATTGTTCTTGCAGAGGACCCGGGTTCAGCCCCATCACCCATGGCTGGTGACTCACAAATACCTCCAACTCCAGCTCCAGGGGATCCAACACCTTCTTCTGCACTCTATAGGCACCTGCACTCACATGAACACCACCCTAAGACACATACACAAACACACACATACACACAATTTTAAAACAATAAATCCTTTTTAAAAGTTAAATCTTAAAAAAAAATACATCCTTCTACCACTTAAATCGGAATCATGGTAATACAGGTGGGATAAATAAATTCCTCATTTATATTATACATTTTCAGAGGTGGTCACCAGTAATCTGAATCATATTAACAAAATGTTCTGTGCATATAAATCCTTTGGACCCCCATACTGTCCTCACAGCCTCTGGACACCTATCTGCCTGACTTTGTATACATAATGCCTTAACCTGCTTCAGCAAAGAATATGCAACAGACTGGCTGGCAAAACCCAGAGTTAAAATGTACCACCTGCCCTCCAAAATGGTTGAGCATGATTTGAGAAAAGCTCATGTGTGTAAAGTCTGGCAAACGTGGTGTCCAAAGCTGGTCTGTGGAAGGTGTCCCTAGCACAGGAAAACACAAAGTGACCTTTGACCCTCTGAATACGCCTGCTGAAAAAGCAAGGCGGACATCAAACTGAAAAGCCAGAGCAACCTCCAAACAAGCATTCTCCAGGGATTTCTGGTCTCGGATGACCTCCACCATCCTCTGTACACACACCAGACAGTCCAGAAACGAACACCCAAGATCTTACTCCAAGCCACCCAAGTCTTGCACACATCATCAACACTTTCAAAATCAGGGATGGAAGCTGTTTCTTCTGTTCTTTTTTATAAAAAAAAAAAAAAAAAATTTAAATATTTAAAAAAAAAAAAAAAAACCCCCAAAGAGTCACTTTATAACATGCAATTATTCATCCCCTGGAACTGGAGTTAAGGACGGTTTGTAGCCTCCATGTGGGTGCTGGGAATCGAACCTGGGTCCTCTGCAAGAACAGTCAGTGCTCTTAACCGCTGAGCCATCTCTCCAGCCCCCGCCCTTTTTAAACCTTCATGTGATAGTTCAGTAAACTGAGGCATAGAATTTTATCAACTTGCTTTACATATGAGAATAGCAACCATCAGACCGAGACGTTCAAAGCCTATGTAAGCAAAAGTCTGGACAGTCTGGCAAACTATGGTTCACAAAGGAAACCTGGCACACTGCCCAATCTCTATAAATAAAGCTTTATTGGAACACACCACTCATGTCGATATTTTCTGCTGTGCTTTCCACACTGTAACAGAAGTACTGAGCATTTCATCAAGCACTACCAGGCTCACAAAGCTAAAAACAATCACTATGCAGCCGTTAAGAGAAAAAAGGCTGTGCTCTGGCCTCCCTGTGGATGCTAACCATGCTCCAGTCCTCTGCTGAGGGAAATCACTCACAGGCTCACAGTGAGGCAACTCACGCCTGGCCAGTTGCTTAGATATGAGTAGTTCTGCACTATGCTGACTACCCTCACTGTGTAGACGCTAATGCATCCACAACGTGAGAGCACAAGGGAGCCACACAGAGTCCACACGTTTCACTCCGTGGGCTTGTCTGAAACAACAGAAAGCAAGAAGAAAAGCAAAAGGGTACAGGAAGGAAAGAGACCCACGACCTGGGGCCACGCTGACCATGCTGGCAGAGCTGGAGGCCAGGCCCGGCTAGCTGGAGGCTTTTTCTAACCACAAGCAGGATCTGTTTGTGTCCCATTTTCCTGGACTACTGATCTCAACCACCATCCCCAGTGCACTTCCTCGTCCTGCCACCAGGGGATCAAGAGCACTGGGCTGGGGCCTGGAGAGATGGCTCAGTGGTTAAGAGCACCAGCTGCTCTTCCAGAGGAAGGGCAATAACTGTCCTTAATTACAGTCCCAGGGGATGTGACGCCCTCTTCTGGCCTTTGCAGGAATTGCACAACAGGGGTACACTCATATATATGTAAAAACACTCATATATCTGAGGGAGGGAGGGAGGGAGGGAGGGGCAGGCTTGATTCCCTAGACAGCAAAGACCAAAGGCCCACAGAGATGCACCCTCATTATACACATATGCAAATAATATGATTTGAAATCCAACCTTAATTTACATTTCCCTGTACAGCAGCAGCAGCAGCATCTGTGTTCTGTACATTCTGTCATGTGAAAGCCATCAGATCATCAGATGAAAAGAAGGGCTTTTTTTGTTCTCCCCTAACCCAACCCTGCTTTTTTTGGACAAAAGAACTCATTATTGTAAAGTTTTTAAGACCACCCAGCTTTCTATAAATTAGCTTCTATCTTAACTCCACTCGTGAGAAAAGAAAAGAAAAAAAAGGAAAAGAAATATAAAGAGAAAAGAGAAAGGAGGACGAAGGAGGGGGAGCCAGGAAGGAGAGGGGAAAGGGAAGGAAGACAGACACACAGAAATTCCATATAGAATTCCCTGGTGCGATGAAACCTGGGCACTGTATCATTTTACTTCTATTTCTGAAATACAGACTTGTAGTTCTCAGTCCAAAAACAACCCAAAAGACAAGGAATTATGGCCAATGCATAATAAAATGAGAGCTGCCTTTGGGCTTGGGAGAAATTATTAGCATTTTGATTCAATGGGTTCTTAGTTCTTCAAAATCAAGAGTATTTATCTAGCTCAGGACTTCTCAAAATACTAAAGTCTTAACAATTGCTGTCTTTAACGGCCTTTAAAACTAAGAAGGGTGCAACGGAAAGGGGGCGGAACACGGAATAACTTGTATGTTTGGCAGAGATACACAGAGATGCCATCCCTTGAGCTGGAGCTGAGGCAAGAGTCTGGGCCCCACAAAGCACACACATATGAACTTCTCATGACCCTCAAGTACACTCATATGATATATCACAGACACCCTAAAGCACCCTTGTAATTACAGGGAAAAATTGATTTTAAAAGGCCTATACCAAAATTAATAGTCATAAAAATATAATAACCTAGGCCAGAGAAGTTAGGAATTATAGCATTTTGAACATTATACCTCAAATTTATAAATGCTATAAATATATAGCATTCACAAAGGTTTTTTTGAAGTGAAATAACTATATGCATTAGGAATGTATTATATAATCTAGATATTTAAAATTAAGTATTAACACCCTCCCCCATGCTCAGGCTTAAAATCAATAAGTTCATCTCATACCATTAAAACACTGATTTCATGGCTCCTCCAGAGTCTCAGGCTTAGAATGTCCTGCATCAGCCAGGAGGGGAGCCAATCACATATATTCTGATAAGACTCTCTACAGGAAGGGACTTTCCCCAAGGGAGGAGCCAGTAAGGAGCCAAGGGGAAAACACATGGTGGCATTTTGGTGAAACTAAAGCACATTGTGTGATGAAAATTGAATGTTGTAAATTCTCAGTTAAACTGAAATGACTGATTTCCACGCAGTGATGGGGGCAGTGCCGAACATAAGATTGATAACACATTAAAACGTCCTCTACTACCTCGTCAGCAACAATGTACTGCATATTGAAAAACATGTGAAAGGGATAGATCTCACATTGTTTTTACCACAATTAAAGAAAATAAATGAAACGCATGGTTACTGTGACTGGGAAAGACATGTCTCAAATGGAGATGACCAACTTTGGACAATTGTGGTACGGTAGCCAAGCACGGTAGGTGTTGACAATAGTTTCAGGCATATTCGGGTGTACAGAATCACTAAGAAAACACAATTCCAGTGTTTGCATGTGCACCTGAACTGCTTCTGGCTCAAAGTGACCACTTGTTGCTAAAAGAATGAGTATTTGTTTTCTGGCCTTTCTCCCAAACATCTCAGAAAAGCAATGAAGGGAATAAAGGCAAATCACTCAGAAACAGACATGAGTACTGACTCCTTTTTAATTTCTTAACACCTGGTAGAAAATGAGAGCCTTATCAGAGAAACAGTTGACATTTCTCTATGGTTTTTACAGATCTCAACTGATCTTCAAATGATGCTTCATTAAGAAAAGTAGATTCAGGGACCTCAGATGGCCTCAGTGCTTAAGAGCACGGAATGCTCTTACAGAGGACCCAGGTTCGATTCCCAGCACCCACATGGTAGCTAACAACTGTCCATAACTCCAGTTCCAGGGGATCCGACACCCTCTTCTGACCTTTTATTTTGCAAACAAAATAAAAATAATAAAAGAAAAAGAAAAATAGATTCAAGCCTAAAATATTAGCCTCCAGAGAAAAATCTCCACGTTTCAGAGATTTCAAAAGTTAGCTTTTCTTCCCAGCACTCAGGAGGCAGAGGCAGGGGGTTCTCTGTGAGTTCAAAGCCAGCCTGGTCTACATGGCTAGTTCCAGGCCAGGTGGGGCTACAGGGAGACCCTATCTCAAAAAGACAAAAATAATAAATAAATAAATGAATGAATAAATAAATAAATAAGTAAATAGCTTTCCTTATCTTGACCCAAAATCAGTAGAAACATGGATTTCTCCCCAACAGTCAGCAATGTTTTAAGAAATCTTTATCTACAAAGAGTGACCTCTACAAACTTCTTCCAAATCCCTGGGCCTGATGGGAGAAGCTAGACGGGCTCAGGATGGCCTCAGTCAAGCAGGGAGTGGAAAGTAAGTTAACTGTACAATGAGGAGTGCATTCATAAAAGGAAGAAGGTGGCAGGCATCACATAGAACCTCTGCGGAGTTCTGGAACCTTCCAAGTAACTGAGTGGGTAAACAGGTATGCACACTTGTAACCTCCATCACCCTAGCATGACTTTTCTTAGAAAGAACAAAATTCCTCATTTGTAAGTTGTCCTACTCTCACGATTTTTTCAAGAAAGAGATTCTTTAGGTTATGGGTGAAATGCTGCACTCATTTTTAAAAACTGTATTTATGTACACCTTCTTCCACCGGACCACTAACTTCTGCATTCCCTAGTACAGTGTGAGTCCAATGATACGATGGATGTTTCCTCACTCATCGGCACAGCCTTGGATCTGAGTAACAGGGCCTAACCCATAGCAGGCCCTCAAGACCTACTAAGTGATTGAGCATATAAATTCTATAGTGTGTAGGGTGTAGACCTCTAAGAATTAGTGTGTCTTGCTGAACTCGGTTCATGGAGAAGCCTGAGGGGCTGTCCAGTGGGAAGTGACCCCAAACAATGGTCACGCCATCAAGACAGGCCCAATTCCAGCCCTGCAATTCTCTGAGTCAGCTACTCCTTAAGTTCATATATTGCTCCGCTCAGCCAATGGCGATTCCGGGAGAGAGGCGATTGATAATAATTATGTTTTCTGCCTTCTCTTGGGTTATGAATTTATCATGATGCGAAAGTTGAGCCACTCTGATGCCACGTTAACAATGATAAACACCATAAAGACAAAAAGAAACTAAATTTAAGCATTTAAATTCTGCAAGAGAGTTTATTAAATAGATTAACTAGGAAAGGCAAAGCTACACAATTATGGAAAACAGGTACTGAAGCCCTGGCTGGCTATTCTTGATGGTCACCTGAGAACAGATTTCAAATGCCCTGGTTTCTACAGGTATATTATCATGTATTTTATTGTTATGCACAGCTGCAGGTTAATTAATTTGTATTCAGAAATTCTAAGTAGCAAATGTGCACTGCACGGTAATATAGCTGCTTTACGGACACACTGGATACATCTAAGCCACAAGTCATATTCAACCAGAGAACAAAGTCCAAAGAGACTGTAAAAGGTTTCAAGAGTTTGTGAAGAAAATCACAAGGAACAGCATGGCTCCGTGTCCCATCCCTAAAAGATATAAGATGAAAAATAAAAACACCAAGTCTGGAGCACAGCCAAGAGAAGAGGTGGGGGGCATCGAGCTGCCACAGTCACCTGGGCTGCTGTTGTGGGAAAAGCAAAGCAGCCAGAACTCAGAAGGGAAGGTGGTTTTGAGCCACACAATTTGCAAGGGGAAGGGTTTGTTCTGTTTGTTTGGGTTGGTTTGGTTCGCCCGTTGCTTTCTGGAGAGGGAAGCTTGCTCTGTAGCCCAGGTTGGCCTCCAATTCTCAATCCTCCCGTAGCCAACCTTTTCCAAATGCTGGGATTACAAGTATGTGTTACCCTCCCTACAGAGAAGCTGGGCAGGGTTCCATGTGGCCTGCAGGCCTGTGGCTTACATGAGCTAAGGGCACTGGAACTGCAGGCATAATTAGGCCCAGAACCCAAGCACCAGGTTGAAAGTCTGAAACCAAGAGAGACTGTGCAAACAGAAACTACTCTGTCCCCAGGATGATTGTCCCATGTTCCAGAAAGGACCATGAGATAGCAAACAGTCTCTTTATTGTCTCAAAGGATGGCTACAGAAAAATACTGTTTCTAAAGGACTGAGATAGTTTAAAGCATAAGGCATTAAACAATAATATGTTAAGGCCACTACTTGAGCTAGAAAGAACACAAAATTTTTATTCTAATTTTTAAAAAGCAGGTTAAGAATCAGGAATTCTGGGCTCCAGCTACAGATCTTCTTGGGCCTTGAAACAGATCTCTAGAAACTTTCTAAGTGTGATAATTCATTTCATTTTAGCAAAGGAGAATCAATGTTTATCCCTACTAAATTAAGTAGGCATAGGATTGTATGCAGGGAGAATCTACAGAGATGTAAAAATGCGGCATCCCAGTGCGAACCAGCCCAGACAGAGATCAGCATAACAGGTAACATGAGAGATAAAGTTAAATACCTCAGATGAGTTTATTCTTTATTTGCCTGTATATGTATTATTTATACAGGGTCTCGATATACAACCCAGGCTGGACTTCAACTTCCAATCCCCCTACTTTAGCCCCCAAGCGCTAGTCCTCCAAATTCCAACTTTTAAAGTGCTAAAATGTCTACTTTTTAATTGCCTGGAATCCTGTTCTATCTAAGAGGACATGAGTCCTAGCAATCCCATGCAAACTTTAACTAAAGACAAAATCTGCACTAGATATCTTCCCCTGGGTCGCCTGCCTTCTCCCCCAATGAAGGCAGCACCTGGGGTAACTCAATACCTTGATCTCTGAGATGACTTTCTCCTGCCCTGTGAACTGTCCTCTACCGTAAAGGCTGGAAGAGATGGGTCCATAGCATTTGAGTTGTGTTCTCCAACTCCTCTGCTTCAGCTTGCCCTGTGGCCTTGGCCAGGTGCTGGCAGATGACCATTAGTGTCTTTGCCAGAGACATGTCCCACTGGTAATGTTGAAATGGTGTTCTGGCGACACCATGTGGTGAAATAAAATATAGAGATGCCTAATGGTCCACCCAGGACTGTCTGGGTTCAATAGAAGCCATTTGAGTATGTGTGCATATGTCTGTGTATTAGTGTGTATGAGTGTGTGTGTCTGTGTGTATATATGTTTGTGTATGAATATATGTATATGACTGTCTATATATGAATGTGTGTGTATGACTGTGTGTATATGTGTGTGAGTATGTGTATGAGCGTGTGTGTATATAAGTGTATGTGAGTGTATGTATGTGTATGAGTGTGTATAGGAGTATGTGTATGAGTGTAACTGTGTGTGTGTGCGTATGAGTGTGTATATGTGTATGAGCATGTGTGTACATAAGTGTATATGAGTGTATGTATGTGTAGAGTGTATCTGTGTGTGTGCGTGTGTATGAGCGTGTGTGGGTGTGCATCTATCTAAATAACCTCTCAATTGCCTTCCTTCTTTTGTACAAAAATAAGGGTCATATACTAGGTCCAATGGACACAAACATTTAACCACATATCAAAGCAAACAATTCCACACAAGAAAGTCACAACCTTGATTTGTACAACAGACACATTCCAAGTGGCGGAAGGGCTCCAGCTTCCACTGGTCACATGCGTTCCAATGTCTGATCAATAAACAGGTCAACAGGAACATCGTGGAACACACGTCCCCAAGCTCCAAAAATAAAAGCTAGGTTCAGGTGACAAAATTCCAGCAATTTGTGTGGAGCTATTCTTAGGACTTTATTACCTTAAAATATACAAGTCAAAAAAAGGTAAATGTGGGGGATTTACCTTCCTGAGGCTGAAAATGAGAAATAGGCAAGAAAAAAGGACCAACAAATAAAACGACACCACAATAATCTCAAGAACTCATGTATGTGGTGGTGATTGCATATGAATGAAATAATACTAGTGTGCACACTAACAGGAAGGGCAGCCACTGGCCCTGGGAACTGAGAGGGGAAGAGAAGCAGCCATGGGGCTGATGTTGGACTCACTGGGCCAGCAGGATGGCTTTGCAAAGAAAGGTGCTTGTCACACAAACCAGGAGGCTTGAGTTTGATCCCCAGAACTTATGGGGAGGGGGAAGGAGAGCACTGACTCCACAAAGTTGTCCTCTAGCCTCCACATGCACCCCACACATACATCATACATACAAAACATAATAATAATAAGTAATTAAACAGCTCATTGTGTCCAAAGTAATTTCTTTTATAAACATGTTTTTTTAATGTGTATGTGTGTGCTTGCATGAGTTTATGTGCATCATGTGTGTGCAGTGCCCATGGATGCCAGAAGAGGGCATCAGATCCCCCAGAGCTGGAGTGACCAGCTGTTGTGAGCAGACCCAACATGGGTGCTGAGAACCAAACCCCAGTCCTTTGTAGGGGCACCAAGTGCTCTTAGAGCCTTCTCTCCAGCCAACAAAGTGTTTCTTTTTAAATATTCACAAGACAAGAGTGAGGTCTGTAAAACAATTGCATGTCAGTGAACAGCTCTCAGGAGATCACACTGGTCAGTGGAAACACATGTCCTACACAGGAAACACACACATGCACTCTTGATAAGCATGTCCATCAGTGGGAACCACAGCACAGCCAGGTCTGGCCTTCATTACTTATTCATTGGGATAACAAATGAGGCCAGATGTGCACATCTGCCTGCTAATTGTCACAAAAGCAGCAACGAGGGGAGACTTCAGTTCCATCACAAAAAAGTCACAGGATATTTTTTTAAATTTTTTTTAAATTTAATGACCACATGATTAGAAGAAGCATTTCATTACAGCTTTAACATATTCAGTAACACATTCCAGAGCAAGGACACATCTCTTTCAAAGGTGGCTGTAAATTTTTAGGTTCACAGTTGAATTAATACAGTCATACAATATTGAACTCAGTATAAACCCTGTAAGACATAAAATTGAATGAGTTTTTACCCTTTAAAGAAGATCTCCATTTCATTTTAAGATATGCTATTTCCTACTTGTTTGGTTTTTTGTTTGTTTGTTTGTTTTGTCTTTTTGAGACAGGGTCTCCTTATAGCCCCAGCTGTCCTGG
>NW_008328344.1:1236273-1247821 GCF_000622305.1 Nannospalax galili
GTCACAAGTGGCTGTAAGTTTCTAGGTTCAGTTGAATTAATACAGTTATATAACATTGAACTCAGTATAAGCCCTGTAAGACATAAAACTGAATGAATTTTTAACCTTTAAAAAAGATCTCCATTTCATTTTAGAATATATTGTTCCTTGCAGAAAGACTTGTTTTTGCTACCACTGAGATGTTGGTCCTTGCATCTCTAATCTGTATGTATCTAATTATTACTAGTCATAATCGGTTGCACTTGGATCCTTGGCGCCTGTTTATGTCTATAAAGTCATCGGGTAGATTTCAATGGCAGTGTTTATCACCTCTACTAATTAACATGACGTAAATTTCCATGCTTCCTCCTCTCTCTAGCAGTTTCTAGGCAGAGCAAGGAAAACCCATTCTTAAGGTTGACCTGGCTGATGATGTATCCCTGAGAATATTGAGATTTTAAACAGAAGCCCTATGATATCAGATTAATGAAGATTCAAAAATTTAGGTGTCTTTCTCCCGTGGGTCAAGGGCAGCAGCAGGCATGACACAAACCAAATTAAAGCTCAACCCAACCCCAGAGTGCAGAATTCCAGCACATTACCCCTCAGGGCTCGCCTCTACAGGTTAAGAACACCCATCTCCTCCAGGCATCACGAGCATGTCTCTAGGAGGCCTGGGAATTGCAGATGAGATCCCTGAAAAGTAGGTACATGGCTTGAATGTCCCAGGTAAGCCAAAATGCTAAAGTCTGTTTTCCTTTGTTTTATTTTGAGTATTGTTTTAGATGCAAAAGTGGAGAACAGTAACTGTAACAGCAATAGTACAATTATTTATTTTTCAAAAACATGGGGGGGGCACAATATATTATTTGACAAAGGCTACAGAAGTGAATGAAATTATGAAAACCAGGAAATTGTACAGAATTCAAAGAGATGCACAGTCCCATCTGATCTGTACAATCCAGATGAGTTAATAAAGCATAACAAATAATAAAATCTGAGAAGGTAGAGAAGGAAGAGAGAAAAGGAAAATAAGAAAAAATACTTTTTAAGAAAGGATTTTTTGCACACTAGCCTAATATTGCATGACATAAGATGGGACAGAGTGATTGCACTGAGGCTCAGAGTTCTTAGTCCACCCAGCTGTGCCTCTGAGGCTAGGCAAACTACAGCCGTAAACGGGCTCAGCATCTGTGAAGGGAAGCTGGATCCTCACCCCATTCCTTATGCAAAACAGTTCCTAATGAATTGAATGATGTCGAGGGGTGTTCAACCAATGGCATGTAAGTCCATTGATGCTACTGAGGAGTGTTAAAGAGAAACAACTAACTGAGATCACAGGTCAGACTGGTCTATTGACTATCTTGGCTTTGAACAAAAAATTAAAAGAAAAAAAAAATCCATGAGGAAAAAAACCTGTCCTGAATTCAACGAAGGACTAATAACTTAAATAGCGCTCAAATACACAGAAGTTCTTATCATTCAAAAATGCAGAAACACTAACATAAAAATCAGCCCAGGTCAAGAGGAGACCATCCACAGAAGACAAAATTGCTAATAAGTCCATTAAAAGCAATGTCTAGTTTCGCTAATACTGAAGGGGAGACACAGAGAAATTCTCTTAACAACTTAGCTTTAGAATACGTGACTCATTCTTAGAGAAGGCACAGGGTGCTCACAGCCTTTCAAGAGGGCAATCTGGCAATTCATCTTTTTGCCTCTGGATAATCTTAGCCTTGAGTGAGCACTTCTGGGCAAGTCAAGGAATTACTCTCCAGTGTGGATGTTCACTATGGCTCCCTTCATGCTAGGAAAAAACTATAATAACCAGCATTGCCAACAACTGGGGATCAGTTAAATAAAACAGCCCATTCATTAGGACATGGGCAGCTGTTAACCATGATGCTGCAAGCAGCGCTACTAGTCACATAGAAATACTAAGTGGGAAACAGGCAGCTTTAACCAGTTATGTGCTCTTTTTTGGGGTCTGCTGATCTTTTTTAAAGAATTTTATTTTTTTAATAAATATTTTATTCTCATATTTTTTATGTGTATGACTGGTATGCTTGCATGTATGTACATGCACCCATGTCATGCGGTGCCTGCAGAGGTCAGAAGAGGGCATTGGATTACCTGGAACTGGAGTTATGGACGGTTGTTAGCAGCCATGTGGGTGCTGGGACTTGAACCCAGGTCCTCTGCAAGAGCAGCCAATGCTCTTAACCGCTGAGCCATCTCTCTCCAGTCCCTTTTAAAAGAATTTTATGGGAAAATATGCTTGTAGGATCAGAAATGATGTATTTGAAATAATCATCTCAAAATGCCTTCTACTCAATAAAGAAGATGAACATTCTAGGTGACATATCTGGTTCCTGCCTATCCACTGACAAATCACTGGAGCATCACAGTCACTTGAGCCTCAGTTTCCTCAACTGTGGAAAAGGAGTCACAGCCTCCACCCCGAGGCGTACCGAGGAGGCTGACAGCAGCAGTCTCTGAAGACTCGCTCCAGACTCAGAAGCTACGACGAGGCTGCAGTGACCATCTGAAATTCCTGTTGTCACTTTTGCCATGTGGAAACCGGCTCCCTGCACCACTGACAGGTGTGTCCTCTCAGCCAGGCACAGGAACTCCCACCAGGTCTCTGTCCTATGACGCTGGCCTGGAGTCTCTCAGGATGGTACTCACCTGACTCCAGGCTGGACCACACGGGGTTGCACTGACTACTTTCCATGTGAGGCCATCGTTTGGTGGCTGGTCTTCCCTTGTTCTCTCTTGGGCCCTGTGTAGCCCTCTCTTTGCCCACAATCTTCTGTGCCCTGGTAGGTCCACTCTGCAGACCCACCAACACATCAGTGCTGCCCTTCTCAACCCTGACAGGCTTTAGGGTTAGAAACTCAAAGGACACATTCCACTGGAGTATTAGACGATGCTGCCTTTGGGGGCAGGCAGTTCTTTGTGTCCTGGCATTTCCTGTTCATTTCCAAATGCTATTCCTAGAATAACAATATTCCTTCATACCTAATGCAAATAGAAACTTATTCTCTCCTAAAGTCTGGCATCCGAAATGGACCCAGACGTGGTCAAATAACTCCTTTGAGCAAGAAGAGGTATGGAATCACCCTGGCTGATAATCACTGCACACGGTACAAAAGGCATTGTTGTCTTAATCCCGACAGGCTGGCCTATAGACAGCATGTCCTCAGTCAAATAAATGACTGTCCCACACATTCTCCTTTGGCCCGAATTCCCCACAGAACTCAGCCAGAATCTCCTGAGATTGAACTGGAAAGGGCAGAGACAGCATCCCTCCTGCCCTCCCTCCCTCCCTCCCTTCCCTGCCTCCTCTCAGCCTGAGGAAAGGAAGGGGATCGCCCACACCCAGAGCCTACATGCATCTCCTCAGAGTACATGTTCTGGAAACGCGACACTAGTGAGCATGAAGATCTTTTGTGACATCACTTATCTCCAGTGCGTGTCACCTTTTCAGCACCACAAAACTGGAATACTTGAAATAGATGTCACTACATCTGTCATGAA
Source organism: Nannospalax galili (assembly GCF_000622305.1). NCBI lineage: Eukaryota > Metazoa > Chordata > Mammalia > Rodentia > Spalacidae > Nannospalax > Nannospalax galili. The sequence continues at coordinate 1,239,793 of NW_008328344.1, forward strand.
ATGACATGGACAATTAGTATTACAAACTCACCATGGAGAAACGCTTCCAGCTCTCAAGGTATAAACTGCTGAACATCACAATTCCGCCTGGTAACAACAGGCCGACCTCATCAGGGCTATAAATACGATGCGGCAACAGACTGATTAGATGGCAGAAAAGAGCCACTCACTGGGTGTATCTCTCCAAGGCTGACACTTGGTCTGTGCCTAAACTTCACAGGTATGCCAACGACTTGGCTGACAAAAACATTTTTTTCAAGCTTTCTTTAGGAAAAAGTTGACCACTGCTATGTTCTTTCTTTTTCCCTCCTCAAACTTTCTTTCCTTCCTTCTTTTCTTCCCCCTCCCCCGCCATCTCTCTAGCTGTCTCTATCTCTCTCATTACATGGTATCATGGCCAAACTTCTTCCTAATGAGCTACAGCTGGGCCCACAGCCCTAAATCAACACATGCCGGTAATGAACTGCAAAACACTGGCCTCCCCCAAACATCCCAGGAGACAATTTCCCTGCTTGGCCTCCTGGGGCCCTTCTGGCTTCTTTTCCTGTGGCCATCTCAGCCATCAAGGAGAAAAAAAAGACCAACCATCCAAGTCACACAACGACTGTTGGTGAATTGGGAGTGTTTTCCATACACTCCTGCAAAGGGATGACACGTGAAGTGAATTCCACAGGATGTTTGGGGTCCTCAAGGGCCTTGACGTCTCATTTCTTGGCAAAAGTTTCAAGTTCCACTCCTGCAGCATCATTCTTTACAGCACTGGCTTGGAAGACAGAGCATTAAGGAAAGAGATTATGTATTAAGGAGACTAAGTCAGCAGCGATAAATTACCCAAACTGAATAAACAGTCTGCTTTGGAAATAAGGTTCTGGAGGAAGGTGAGACCTATCTCTATAAGTGTATGAAATCAGAGAGAAATGTGTCAAAAACAAATTACAAACCTTCCCAAGGCGGGGTTGTACATGAACACAGGTAATAATCACATCTCAGTCAAACGTGAAGTGTGCTTTCTGTCTTGCATTTCATCAGAGCAAGCTCCGGAGTCACCGGAGTCATTGATTAGCAACCTCAGGTCCCACGGACCCAAACAGGAGAGGAACGGGGAGCCTGGTCCTGCCCCTGCGTGGTGAGCTGCCTCCTCTGCCACTTCCTTCCTTCCTTCGTCTGGCTCAAAATAGCTTCCAAATGAAAGCAAGATTTCCCCAAGGCAAAAACCTCCCAGTTTCTGTCCGCAATTCACCACTGGTGGAAGTGGGAGACCACTTTCTTCAATGTGTACTTAACCAAAGCACTTTACGAAGTCCATCACAACTACTACGAAGAAAGCTACAGAAAGTTCCGGGCCTCTTTATATTACACCATTTTCTCTTTTTCTTTTTGTCTCAATAATGGAATCTTTGTGTTTGATGAAAGCTATACCACTCCATACAAAGAACAGTTTACTCCAATACAAACAGAAATTACAGAAAATATAAAAATCTCACTAAACCCTTTAATCTCCACTTTCCAAGCAAGTGAATTAATAAGGAAGAAAGACATTCAAGATTTATTTCCTTTAAGCTCCAACAGTAAAGAGTGTTTCAAAGTCATTCTCAAATCTCTGGAGATTTTAAAAATCCAGTTGAACCAAGCTTAACTCAGCAGTGTGATATATAATGAAACTCATTCCAGGACTCACCTACTTAAAGATCTGCTGTACATTTTGATAAGAGAAAAAGAAATTAAAGAATCTAAACACACATGGATGGAATGGTTCCCCCCCAAATTTCAATAAAGGCTTCTAGTTTCAAGTAATAAATTCAAGCTTCTCAGTGGCTGTTATTAATCCTGATTTTAGAATGAGCCCAGAAGAAATTATGAGGAAGGAAGGAAGGAAGGAAGGAAGGAAGGAAGGAAGGAAGGAGGGAAGGGAAGGGAAGGGAAGGAAGAGGGAAAGGAAGGAGGGAGAGAGGGAAGGAACTGTGAGCACATTTCCCCATGAAAACAGAGCCCCACTTTGCGTGGGTGTGGTATGTCTTCACATTCTCTTCTAGAAATGCTGTTCCAGCCCTTCTATTGGCCTTAGTCCTCACCATCAGGCCACCTGTAAATTGCATTTTAATATTATAGATAATATAAATGAGTTTCTTATCCTTAAACATCTTTTAGATCAGAAAACATTAGCATATTTAAAATTAATGCTTTCAATTTTCCATAGGCAAATCGAAGGTGAAAACACCTAAGTAAAGACTGCTGCGTGTAAAAAGGTGGTAAAAATAAAATAAAAAACTGATCTCCAAGTTCCAATTTGGAAAAACCACTGGCAAACTGCACATAAACCAAAGAAACACCCAGAGGTACTGAAAGACACTCCATTAACCATCACTCCTGTGACACACTGTGACCAAAACATGCAACTCTCACATATTGTTGATCACTTTCCTCATTATTCAAATGGAGCAAAGATGGTTTGCTCTGAAAATGCGATTTTCGGGGAGCAGGAGATATGGCTCAGTCATTAAGAGCACTAGCTGCTCTTGCAGAGGACCTGGGTTCAGTTCCCAACACCCACATATGGCTAATAACAGTCCATAACTCTAGTTCCAGGGAGTCCGATGCCCTCTTGTGGCCTATGCAGGCATGCACGCACGTGGTGCACTTATATACATGCAGGCAAAACACTCATACAAATAAAACATAAAAATAGTAAAACAATAAATAAAACAATAAAATAAATAAAACAATAAAACAATAAATAGATCGATAGATGATAGATGATAGACAGACAGACAGACAGGTAGATGATAGATCGATGATAGATAGATAGATAGATAGATAGATGATAGATAGATAGATAGATAGATAGATAGATAGATAGATAGATAGATAAGATAGATAGATAGATAGACAGAAAATGTGGTTTGGGGGTAAGGTGAAAATTCTGGCAATGCACATAATCAGAACAATACAAGGCAATGTTTTAGTTTTTGCTGAGATAGAAGTCTCTATGGTATACTGACTTTTAAATTATGTAATGTAGGAGACCAGCCTTCTTCCCTGACAAATATCCCAGTCACTACTCATCAAAGAAGATCTATTACAGAGTATCATAACTGGTCACACACAGACATTGTCTGTGAGCTGCCCCAGCCTAAGTGACGTATCTACAATGCAACATCCACACCTAAGGCTCCCGGAACACAGATAGAACAAGCGGTAAAGAGGACACGAATGCATCTCTCAAGGCTCATTAGTGAAGCCCCACATGCAACAGAGGGCCAGGAGCACAAAAGGTCACAAATACCCAAACTGTGGAGACTAAGAGTCTTCTGAATTCCACTCAGGGGAGCTATGGGAGGGTGTCAGTGGGAAGGAGGTATAAAGATGCCTAAGATTGATTGAGATGTTCTATATGAAATATACAACAATTCAATAAAAAATAAGAAATGATGTAATGTTCACCGATATCAACTAGTGTTGAAAAAGCAGCGCCTCCAGTCAAGAAAATAGCAGGCAAACCCTAACCCACTCTCCACACTGTTGGGTGGCGTACCATTACCTGTAAAAAGAGGAAAGAGAAAGAAGAAGGGGAGGCCCGGACAGTCTAGGTAAGTTCCCTTGGTCCTTGTCACCTTGTCACCGTTACCCTCCAGGTACCAGAGGTTTCTTTGCCTGGTTGCCAAATAAACTCTTCCCAAACAAAGTGAGAGAGAACACAAAAGAAAATTGTTCGTTTGCAAAACAGACTCACCGAGTTAAAAAATTAAGCTGTACAGATCAGAGATGTAATCATAGGAGACAAGCTCGGAGAGTTTTTCAATCACTGCGGGGCTGCGTCAATTTAAAGTCATGTTACATTAAAGAGAAAACTGGCTGGGAGAGCCTCCCCATGTCACATCAGATTAGATTTGTTGTTATCAGGCTGTGCATTTTGCCGGCTTTACTTTACATTTTAAAGATATTGCTTAATGCTCATAAATAAAAACAACAACTTATAACCTACAACGTATTCCCCTTGCCCAGATATGCACAGACAACACAAATTAACACGAAGAGAGAATTCAGTGCTGTCCAATCAGATTCATGTAAGCATCTTAACTAACTTCCTTGGAGTACTCTAACACAAGGCAACTTTAAATTCAGTGATTTTTTTTTTTCAAACTCCACTTAATTTAAGAGTTACACAAAAATCAATTTGTGGTCTATCTGCCTTCACCTACTCTACCATGGAGGAGGGAATTGGAAAATTCCATTCAGTATGTTTCAATGTCTTGTCAATTGTGACTTTCCTCATCTCACTGAGATCTTGTTAAACGGCACATGAGTTCAGCCCTGGACTCTGAGGACTTCTAAACATCAACTTGCATAAAAGTGACACTTCACCAATTTAAGTGATAAGTTTTCAAATTGTGAAGCATCTAATTGCACCAATAAATTCACCTGGCTTTCCTGTATGGCCAGACATCTGTATCCTTAACAAACAAAAGTGGCAGTTTAAAAACAATTAGACTCGAAAATGCTAATGAATAAAAATCACTGTCTCTACAGACTGCATGTAACTGTGGGTGTACATCCATGATGTATGTCTACACCATATGGGACATACAGACATGCAGAGGCGAGAGACACCCTGCGCTGGGAAGGGCTATCACTTCCATACAGTGCCCTCTTCCTCTTGTGCTTTCTGGAATGGAAACCATGCTAAGCCTCACGAAGCTAGAGAAAACATTCAAGACTCAATGTGAATGTCATCCATTTAGTGAGGTCATCAAGTCATCATGACTTTCTCCCCCTCCTCATATACCTCAGGCTCCCCACACACCTCAGCCCTCTATAGAAGCACCACCTTCACATTTAAATAACTTGACAAGGATATTAAGGCATGGATAGGGAGAAAGAGAAATGGGTAATGTTGAAAACTTGAGCGGTTAGAGTGAGGTGGGCCCCTTTGCCTTTGCTTCCCCTGGGAGACGGGGCTATGGTCAAAACATAAAATTTCAAGGAGGAAACTGGCTGTGAGTTAGCATGCATCCTGGAAGATGGTTAGGGTCACTCCATTCCCAGCTTCTCTGCTCACTTCAGAACCTGCCAGGTACAGTAGTCCACGCCTCCAGAATGACTTCTTGTCTCTCTATACATGAAGCACCCCAACGTGGTTGCTGAGTAAGTGAATCTTGTATTTAAGGTGTCAAGCATGTGCGAAACATCTTTCCAGGCACCTGGCATGTAACACCTTTCGATAAGAGATTTCTCTTCTGGGTCCTGGTTAAGCTCAAAGCCAGAAGCCTAGACCCCCACAAATACCCTAAGGGAGAGGAAAAAATATAAGTCACATTTTACAGATGAGAAAACAAAAGTCCAGAGAGGGTCAGTGCTCGGCCAGAGGTCACACAGGTAGGCTCTGAGTGAGGATGGCTAGTCCTGGTCCTTACCTTGACAGTACTCAAATACCCTAGCATGATAAACAGCAGTGATTTTGAGGAGCATGGGTCCTGAGACCTGAGGGCTCAGGTAGTCTCCCTGTAACATGGGTCCCAACACAGCAGCAGGGCCAATGTGGTAGGCAAGGTGGCCTTACTCTGGTGGCTGAGAAGGGCAGGTGCCAAATGAAACACAGGGTGCACCTCATGTCTGTGCTTAGAAGAGTCAAGACACTCGTGCTGGGAGACACCGGGCACAGTGTGACATGCTCACACCCCGGACAGGTCTGGAGACAACCTCCTGAAACTGCCCTGGGGGCCCCAGAGGCCCTAAGGTCTCCAGGGCTTGTCACTCAGGCACCGAATATACTTAGTCTAATTGGATATTATTCTTTCTTTATGAAGCCAAGCAGGTTGTTACCTAGTTCCAGAATGAGACATTTGCAGCTTCGTTTTGCAATTACATCTCCCAGGTATTTGTCATGGCACAAAAGTGAAATTTCTATGTCTCTGGTCCCCAATGTCAGCTTTTCCTTCTGTTTAAAATATAAGTCCTATGCCAGGGCTTTTTCATCTGCAAGCTATTTTTCCGCCCTCCCCCCCCTAAAAAAAAAAAAGTCTTCAATATCTGACCAATTATCTTCTCAGCCACATTAAAAACAGATGCCACCTCCACTGACATGTGACAGATATCACATCTGCCCACAACTGCCCCAGTTCTCGGATTCATTAGGGCACATAGTAGGATTGTACTTCCCTTTGCTTCCAAAGTCAGACATGTCCATGGACTTTCCGTAGTCAATGAGCTACGTAGTAGAGAAGGCAAAATTTCTGAGTGGAAACTTCACAAAACAGATAGTGATCTGCCTTGTTCCCTTTCTAGTGCCGCAGTCCTAACAGAGGCTGTATTAGAGATGGTCCCAGAGTCAGACTGGATTCCTGACAGACTTAAAAAGCAAGAGACACCCCCTCCCTGCCTCTGCTCCAATATCCTGAGTCAGAAATAAGCCCACTATAAGAAGCCACCAAGATCTGGGTCTCTTTGTTACCACAGCAAAATCAGTTACATCCTCACTGATAAAAGGCAAGTTCAAGACCCACTGTTACATTCCATTTCTTTGTCACTAGGTTGGTTTTTATTCTGCCTCCTAATACTATGAAAGTGCTGGTGAGTTATATATTCTAAATCATATGTGCTTTGGAGGCACATATATTAGACACCCACTGTTGTATATTTACACTAGAATCACAGACCAAGAGAATGTTTCTCAAAACCTCATCTTGAAAGGGCTTGAATAGGTGGGCTCATCCTCACATCCCGGCTACAAAATGCAAATCTAGACACGGTCGACCTGTTAGTCCTCATGGGGCTTTCGAGGATCCAGGATGAGCTATGCCTGTCATCAGAGAACAGCCCAGCACTTCACTTCCCCTGGTAAGTCACCTCCATTCTTGGGCCAGAGCCCTTCTAGAGCACCCTGGTCACCAGGCCCTCTGAGTCCACACTCTTCCCTGCCAGCCTGGACCACGGTGCTCTGCCTCAGGCAAGGGCTCCATCTGCTCCTTCTCCAGGAGTGGGCTTGCCTTCTGTGACGGCTTCCAACCACGAAGGGAGCACACAGCTGAGAGCCCACAGTCACACCAGAGGCTGGCCTCCAGAAGGCTGGGACAGGACAGGGCAGATCTCAGCTGGGTCACTACTTCACCCTCTTCAGCCTTTCCAGAACGGATCAGTAAATAAATGAATAATAACAAATGCAAATAATTACCATGATTATGTGCTAGGTACATAAAACATATTATCAGTAATATCTACCACAGACAAAGATTACAGAGGTCACACGGCAACACATGACAGAGTCTGGGATTGAACTACGCACACTCTTCTGATGATCTATAATTGTCCCACTTTTCACTCGACCAAACAACCTCTCCTTGTGCCTTTTCCTAGTGTTTTCTCCTTTCCAGGAAGTGAACTGAATTCCCCACAGAACTGTATTGCATCTGGCTTATTCCCGATATCCATCAGTTGTCTGTCCATCCTAAACTCTCCCTTCCAGGACTTACTTCCACTGTTTTGCTAACAGAACCAGCGCTCTGACTCTGGGCACAACCTAGCTACCTATTCTAAACTCCCAAAGCGCCACCGTGCTGTCTCTCGATGCCTCTGAACACAGGTCTTAAGGATACGGTTGCAGGAACAGCATCTGTCCACAGCTCAAAGAGTTTTCTAGACACTAGGTGACTTAATTAGCAGTTCACAGGTATGACCACCTATCTGCCTGGCCTCTTCCGCACCCAGACTCAAATGTCACCTCCCCAACAAAGCCCTACCCCACAAACAGACAGGAACAGTGCTTAGAACACAGGAGGCCCACAGGACATACATAATGAACAAACCAATAAAAGAATGAGAAGGATGGATGGATGGATGGATGGATGGATGAATGGATGGATGGATGGATGGAAAAACGGACAGATGGACAGATGGGTGGATGGATGGATGGATGGATGGATGGATGGATGGATGGGTGGACGGATGGACGGGCGGATGGATGGATGGACGGACAGACGGGTGGATGGGTGGGTGGATGGACAGACGGACGGACGGGTGGGGGGAGGGACGGACA
>NW_008328344.1:1247974-1274816 GCF_000622305.1 Nannospalax galili
ATGGATAGATGATGGATGGATGGATGGATGGATGGATGGATGGGTGGATGGATGAATAGGTGGGTAGAAAAGCCCTGAAAGTCATGTCTGTGGACATCCTGTCACATGAGCTCCATGCAACAGTCATAAGAAGACTCTTTTCAGTGTTCGTCCATGTTCTGAGGAGCAATGCCCACAGTAGACTCAGGGGAAATTGGCAGTAATGCGAAATAAACCCATCATCTCTATGCTTTTCCACTGAGTGGTGTCAGGGTCAGAAGCAAAAATAAATTCCTCAGCCTCCAGCTTCTCAGTAGGAATATCTGAAGTATCTTTAATCAAACTTTAGAGGCACAAATTGCCCACAGTTCTAGAAATGCCTCCAGTTACTGTGGATTTATCAGGAAGGAGAATGAAATAAAGAAAATTTGTTTCATAGTTAAAGCCAAGGCCACTCTATCCCAGATGTACTTAAATCACTAAGCGCTTAACAGAATCTTTAACTATAAATATACTAAATTTGGTAGCAGGATAGATTAACTACAAAGGGAAATTAACACTGCCTTAGAGAACACAGATAACATATTAAACCAATGAGAACTACTTTTGAGAATTATAGTGGGGGTCAACCTAACATTTTTAAGTGGGTATGAGAGACAAGCCACACACCCCCTCTGAAATGCAAATGCATTTATGTTCTTTAAGGAAAGGAGGGAGGAACCCAGTGTTAGAGGAGGTCTTCCATTAAAAACCTTAAATGTGGCCCCAAATGACTCCTCAGGAAGTGGGTCCCGGTGACTAAGCAGTGTCATTAGACCTCCAGAAAGAAAATACACAGAACTTAGTTTTGTGATGCATGTGTGTGCAGGGTTTCATCTGTAGGTGAATGGATGCTCTCCTTCCAAAGAGGCCAGCAGGGATGATCGAGTGTGCAGGGCTCTGTCATTAGCCCTGTTTGCATTCTCCAAAGCAAACTGACAGATTCGTGATGCAGTGCGTTAAAAAAACCTCAGCGGTATCGACTGTCTGAAGCTGGTGCTTCCCTGTTAAATACAGCCTAGCTCAATTAACAGCTCTTCAATACACTATTTAATTTTTCTTTCATCTTGATCCACAGCCCAGCTCCAAATGAGGAATGTGAGGATGGATGTACTTAGAATACTGAAGCTGGTCTTTATAAATAAACCTATCACGCTTGTAATGATTTCTGTCATAACATGACAGAACACATGAAGCTCAGTGCCTGCCACTTCAGCCCGCACGCCATTGCTCCAGCACCACCCCAAAACCAAGCCTATGCTTTTCTCCTTTTGGCTTTTCCCTCATACCCCCCTTCGCCCCCCACACCCTCTCCTGGTTATCTCCCAGTGGAATCCTGCTTTTTGACAAAAGTTTCTCTTTCTTCTTTGTTCCCTAACCTATGTGACAAATCTTCAAAAAGAAGGAAATTACTATTCTGTTACTTGTGTGTAAGGTAAGGTATGCAACTTATAAATGAATTATGAGGGTCTTACCCTTGGAAAGACATGCATATTTCATCACAGATGTGATCTGCAACACTTACTCCACATACAGTATTTATTTTTATGCACGATTATTCAAAGCTTTTTAAAATCTCACAAGTTCATACTTTCATAAGCAAATCCAGTATTCTCCTTTAACCTGTAACACACAAAACAGAACACATGAAAGAATTCTCGATTGAGTCCACGTGTGCACCTTCCCTTGTTGGAAGGTGTAGTAATATTTGCAATGGACACTGGGAATCCAGTGATGTCTCAAAGGCACAGAGCTTGGTATTCAAAGCTCTCCTTGTACTTGGTGTTTGTCTAAGAACCCGTTTCAGTGTGGATCAGACACAATTCCTTGTGTTTCAACACATCTGTAAAGACAACAAACAACAGCCAAAGCTGTGGCTAGAAGTGCACAACACTGATGTGGGCTTCTGACTTCTGCTTGGTACAGGGGAGCCAGGCCGAAGTCCACAGCATTTCACATCAGGTGGCTCCAGCTGGTCCCTTTAGGCTCACTGCTGAAGTGAGATGGCCAGCACATTGACACATGGGCTTACTTCAAACTTGCCAGTTCCCTTGGCGTATCTGATGTTGGCGTTATAACTTACAACCTACTTTAAAAACTCAAGATGCACTTCCTGTGTTTCAACCCATTCACTGCTTATTCAGCATGAAAGAGAAATCACACATTTTCAAAAACAACAGAAATTAAAGCAGGGAAGAGAGCTAACTTGGTAAAGTGTTTCCTGTACAATCCTGAGGACCTGGGTCTGTTCCCCAAAACTCTGGTAGAAAAGCTAGATAAAGCGGCACGCACTTAGAGTCGCGGTACTGAGAGGGTAGAGACAGGTAGATCCCCGGGACAGCCGGCTGGTCAGCCTAGCCTAACAGGCAGGTTCCAGGCCACTCAGAGATCTTATCTCAAAACACAAAGTGGACAACTCCCGAGGAACAACACCCAAGGTTGATTCCCGCCCTCCACATGCACTCACACATGTGCACATACACCCCAGACACACAGGCACACGCACAAAAGAAGCAACATGTAGACGTGCACACACACACACACACACACACACACACACCCCATCCAAATCAGGAAGTAACAACCCTGCCCAAATTCGGAGTACTTGTACGCCTTGCTCGCCTTTGCAGCCTGACTGCTACTTACACAGCCTGGGGGAGGAGGGGGCTGAACAAAAGCTCTAAGAGACTTTTAATTGTCAGAGATAGAACACTTTGAATTTAGAGTAATTAACTACTCATTATTTCAAATAAGAACATTAATTGGTATGTTCAGAAAATCTGCAGCATTGCAAAATTTAAAATAAACATTACAAAGATATCACTTACAGCTAATCTATATTTACCATTGAAGTGAGCTTCAAACTATATTTCTTTCTATTATGCTTTTACTGGCTAGAGCACACAGTAAATGGGGTGTGCTATGCACAGCTTCCTAAACACCTAAATTTATAAAACCCAATTACATAAATTAATTAGGAATGAACGCATACATTTATGCCTTTGTTTGAAACTGCAACACATTAAACATGACAAAATTAATAAGTAGACCCTGAAAGGGAAAAAATAATGCCACGTATTCATTTTCTGTAACAGATTTTTATGAGATTTAATTTGACTTATCTAGTCCTAAGGGTCATGATTCTTAATAAACATGCGGTTTCTCAACATTTCATATATATGTAAGGGTATGTTTTTATGGTTCCTGAAGGACCCAGAATGTATAAATTCAAGAGCATTTATTTCCAGGTCTGGAGAGAGAAGGGCAAAGAATTACTCAAATGTTATTTCTGTCTCACTTCTCTCCTATGTGGTTATCAAAGACAGCTTTTTTTTGGTAATTAGAGTGATTCGCCTTCACCTAGCTTATCATAGGAAACATCCATTAAAACAAGCTTAGTCTTAGTTCCGCCAGGGAATAGAACATTGATATATGATCAAGCCAGTCAGATGAACATAGCTGAAAACAGATATAAACGCAAAAAACCAGAGCTTCCCCCCAAACACCTTTAAATATAGATTTAAAATAAAGTAACTTTATGATACTGCTCTGCAGATGACACTTTCTTGCATGGAGAATGCTACAAGAAAAATAGTCTGATTCTGGGGGGAAAAGGTGGGGAAAAAACCCTAAAAGTAAATCATGGGTCCCATCACCGCCGCCTATCATGGGGCTAAGAGGATGGCTTGCAGGAGCCTGCAGGATTCCCAGGCTCAGAAGGCAACCCGACAGGAAGCGGTCAGGTGTGAGCCCATGCTGGTGCCCTGTGGAAAGCACCCTGACGACGGTGACAACAAAGTCGGGCCTATTAACATCTATGGACACAAAGGAGGTTCCAGTCACAGACTCCAGTGGGTGAGACCACGCCCCAGGCTCCCTAACCCATTGTCCCTCCTTACTGGAGGAGTCAGAGAGTCTGTCATTGGATCGCACACAAATGCTGGCTTCCTCCTCTCACTACACAAGGCGACATGATCCCTCTTGTATGAAAGAGCCTGACGTCACCTGTACAGTACAGACCCTCATCCCTGAATGCTGAGGGACTGAGTGGTGGAGGGGCCACCTCAACAGTCCAGGCACCAAATTCAGCCAGAAGCAACTCAGCGAGCACTCACCTCAGCAACGGATGGCCTCCTTCCCCTTGTCCTCCACAGGAAGCCAAGCCCCTTCTCAAGATGTTAAAGCTCTTTGTGCTCTACGTCCAGCCCTCACCTGGCTTCCATTCTCTCCCCGCACCACAGCCACAAGGAGCAACCATCTTCCCAATCTAGGTTGGGTGCACTCTCTGAATGTGATGACCTTTTCCTTATCCTCTCTCCAGCAGCTCCTGGTAATTCCTAAAAACCTAACCCAAAACTCACCTCCCCTAGCAAACCTTTCTTGATTCCCCACACTACTAACTGAGTTAGAGAATATGCTGGCTTTCAGACAGGACCACAGGCACTTTGACCCTTCTTAAGACCCTCAAAAGATGGAGCTTAGTTTCCCATCTTTTAGTGAGGGCTAACCTCAGTGATTGTGTTTAACAAATTGATTGGGACAAAAGTAAGAGTGGGTAACTTCAAAAGTGAAACCGTACTGTGTCCCTCACCTTCCTAGCTCACCCCAGAATCACCTGTACTGGAAGAACATAACTGTGGTGTTGTGAGGCTCTATATAGAGGTCCAAACCACAGCCACGCTCGGTTACCATCTGAGGTTGGGCTTTCTCACCAAAGCCGTTCATAGCTACCTAGAAACAAAACATCTAAATTCCTGAACCACAGAAGTTCCAAGAAAGAATGACCGTTCTGTTGGGGGGATAACTTTCAGTCTGATTTATCACACAGCATTGACTAAGCAAGACACATGTCCTTCCTGAGAGCATCCACTGCACCCTGAATGCCCCCTGTGTCTCCAGGACCAGGCACAGGACCTGCCACAGGGTCAGCACTGAATTCCTTCTAAGGCCATGTGGATGAATTGACTCAAGAACAAACGGATCAACCACGAGACCCGTGGATGCCATGGTATGGTGCTGTGTGAGGACCCACACACTAACCAGGTGCTGTGGTGCACCCCTTTAATCCCAGGCCTCGGGTGGTGGAGGCAAGTGGAGCTCTGTAAGTTCCAGGTCAGCGTGGTCTGCATATCAAGTGCCAAGCTAGCCAGGGATACACAGTGAGACCCTCTCTCAAAAAACACAACAACAACAACAACAAAACAGAAGTGCTCGAGCTCTGATGTGGACATACATTTCAGGTTCTCTTGGCTTGGAGTCAGCAAACCTCCTGTGCTTCATTTTTGGAGGAAGTGCCAAGCTATTACTGAAAAGATGGTTGAGACATTTTACAGCCCTGCAGCAACACAGCATGTTCCAGTTTCTCTACATCTTCTCCAGTACTGTTCATTAGCATCCTCCTAACGGGGTGATCTTATGGTTTTATTGTGTGCATTCCCCTGGGGAAAACCAGAAACTAAAATATAACTTCTATCCTGTGAAACTAAAGAGGCACTGAAGACAATCAAAAGAATGTATATTCCACTTCTCAATCGAAGAAGTACAATTAAAACAAAAATCCGCTTTAAATCTATAGAAATGGCAAGCCTTAGGCCAGGCGTCATGGCACACACTTTTAATCCCAGCCCTCGGGAGGGAGAGACAGGCAAATCTCTGTGAGCTTAAGGCCAGCCTGATCTACATAGTGAGTTCCAGGCCAGCCAAGGCTACATAGTAAGGCCCTGTCAACAAATATAGCAAGTGTTGCCCCCCAGACCAGGCTGGCTTTGAACTTACAGAGATCTGCCTGCCTCTGCCTCCTGAGTGTTGAAACCAAAGATGTGCATGCCACCATACCAGCCTTGAGCTAATTTAAACAACTTGACCTGCAACCTAGAATCACTGAGAAAGGAGTCTCAGTTGAGGAATTCTCAGATCAGACTGGCCTGTGGGGGATTGTCTTGATTGTTAATTGAAGTAGGAAGACCCACACTGAATGTGGGTAGTGCCATTTCATGACCTGGGCCTTTTGCAGAGGACATGGGTTTGGGTCACAGACTCACACGGTGGCTAACAACCATCCTTAAGGTCAGAATCTCTGTCAAAGACCAAATATCTTGTTTGGCAAACGGATGAAAAATGGGTTTCAAATTCCTCCATATGTACTCCTGTCCATACTAGTGGGAATGCAGACACACCCCATAGTCACTGTCAGAGGGCACTGTGATTGACTAGTGATGTATGCCACAGACACAGGAAAGGTGAATTATGGTAATGTCATACTGACACTAATTAGAAAAAAGGCTAATTGATAAAATCTGTATAAGTAACTCATCTATATTACTAAGGAAAAAAAAATCAATGTCCCTATTAGTCTGAATCATCAGTTTGAAAATTCAAAGGTCCCTGTATCTCATCTTCTTAGGAAAGGTAGACACACACATCTATCAATCACACAGACTCCAAACTTCAGCATCCCTGGCTTCAACATGCAGGTCAGTCAGCCAGTTCTTCAGGATTCATGTTCTCTGACATGCCATCCCATCTGAGCCCTGTGCACAGCAGACAGCTTGGACGTGAACTAGCACTTCGGAGCCACGTCCTGTTACTTCTTTCTTGTTTCCAACACTGTCTTGGGGGAGAGGTCAGTGAGCACCTGTGGAGGCCAATGGTCAACATCAGGTGTCCCCCTCAGTCTCTCTCTACCTTGTTTTTGAGAATGGTCTCTCCCAGCTCTCTGGGATGGCCAGCAAGCTCCACGGATCTCCCTGTCTATGCTCCACCCCACCAGCACAGTGGTTAAAATGCATGCCACCACCCCTGGCTTTCATGTGGACGCCAGGAATCCAAACTCGGGTCTTTATGCTTTATGCTTACACGGCAACCCCTTTACTGACAGAGCCCCGCCCCAGCCCCTCTTTCTTCTGATTCTCTCAACATCAATTAGAGTGCTAAAAACCAAACACTTGCTCACTTATTCACCTGCTGTACTCCAGGAATTATTTCAGAAATTCAATCGAAAGGTGAAAAATACAATAAATATCTTTTCTTAGATGTGTGTGTGTGTGTGTGTGTGTGTGTGTGTGTGTGTGTGTAAACCAATAAATAGCAAATATACTGATAGTCTGGGCTAGTTTTTTAAATAGGGGTACATATTACAGAGATAGAGAATTGGGGGGGAGTACTAGTTTAGATTGGGTATAAAAATTTACTTACAAATGCATTAATTCCAACTTTCTTATACTTGAATGGAACAAAATTTCTTTCCCAATAAGACTATATGTTTCAAGTGTTAGAGGCTAAAACACATCTGGATGGGAAAATATGCCCTGTCCCCACAAAAATGAAACAGAAACACAAAGAGAAAGTTGATCTGAAAAGATTTCAATTACTAATACAATTCATGATATGACTATGACCAAGGTATAGAAGGCCTTTTAATGACTGATTTAGTTCTTGAAAACTTGATTGACTTTAGTTAGGCTCCAACAGCTTATGGCTCAATATAGACAATGCTCAGATCCACTCAATTTTAGAAACTTAACCAGCTAGATCCCTGGAAAAGGGAAGAAAACAGAGGCAGAATCAGGAGGAAACCCCTCCTTCACACCAGAAGCTTGACTATAGCACGGTTCAGGAGAACAGCACCAGGCCCAGCCAGCCTTTGAAGACAGCTATCCTAGCCAGCCTAGAAAAGAAGGTGGGGCATCAGGCTGCCCAGCACGTGCCTGGCCTGGCCTGGAGTCACCAGGTGTTATGCGGTGGGAGGGTTCTAGAAATCCTGCAAAAAAAAAAAAAAAAAAGGCGGGGGGGGGGCGCTTATTGGGGTTTTTTAGCCAGATCCCAAAGGAAGAAAGGAGCTAACAGAGGATTGGTAAATGAAGGACAAGGTCTTAAGTAGGAAGAGAAAAATATTGACTATGTCAGAAGGTGTGGGGACCTAAAGGCCCCACCTTGCATAGGTCCAAAAGGAAGTTACTGGGACGAGGCCTGGCTTGCTTTGAAAGTCTGAAGAATACTTCCGCACTGCTGAGGAGTGCATGATCAGCACATGACCATCCTTAAGATAAACCCTGGGAGGGGGGGGGAGTTCCAGGTGCCTTTATAAGCTCTGTAACACCTGCAATAAATGAGTCCCTGCTTGACTAGACTCCCTGTTGCGTCTGAGTGTCCCGGGTATTGGGGGCAGCGTGGGCTGGCGAATGGAGTGCTTACTCATCCCCAATCATCACTGCACTGGGGATCGCTGGTTTGAACCCCCGGCAAGAAGGGATGCTCAGCAAGGAGCAGGGGACCAGACCAAAGGCTACAGCAGCCTAAGAGAGGCTCAGAAACAAAAGCACAGTCTGACGGACATGACTGAGCTAGCACCACTTCTAGAAGAAGCCAAATTGTTCTGGAAAACTGTTAACACCCATTGCTCTCTTGCATATTTTTCAGCCTGACATTTAACTCATCAAACATTTCTCATTTTATGTGTTTTCTACCAACATTTTGGGCTTAGAAAACAGAATCGCCAAGTTCAAATCATTAATTCACCTTCTCACGCTACATACTTGAAGCTTAGAAACTTCTCTGTGTGATGATGATGGATTCATTTGCCTGCTCTGTAGAGAACTGTCTTTACCACACATTTAGGATCCTAGTTGAACTCCCTTCCCTACTTCAATGATCACAGAAGAAATGGACTCTGTTGCCACATTAATGGGTATACTTTAACCCTATGATAAGAACACTGTATTTGGGAGTTTCTCAATAATCCTGTCCTTTCCATCCAGGGTGAGCTAACTGGAACATAACTAAAACCCAGCAATGATCATAGTAGTTTCTGGTCCAATTTCCCTCACAAATGCTTCTGTGAATGGAGAGCTGCTATCTGTTTGGAAGCCGGGAGTCAATGTTTGCCTTTCACTCGTGGGCTTTCCTTCTGTTTGCCGTCCCCTGTGCACTGAAGCCCACACACAAATAAAAGGGGAATGAATGTTTAATTGCATGAACTGAATGTGGGAGTGCTGCCTACTTCGCAGTAGTGAATGCGCGCAGGCAGAGTGCTCCCACCTGGAGCACAGACTGCAAAGGGCAGATCCAGGATGGAAGCAGCGATGCTCAATATAAACAGACAGGACCACCCCAGGCAAAGGCCACCATGCAGGAAAATTAATCCAGTTCTAGAGACAACAGAGCTTCCCTGGGGCGCCACACATTGAGAGGGATCTCCGAGTCCATGAACTAACTATGAGCCATCACTGAGGGAGGGCAGGCCCTGTGCAGTCACCTGAGAAGCCAAGTGCCTGGAAAGGGAACACAGCAATAATGAGGGCAGTAATGAAAACTCAGGGTGAGCCACAGTGTGATGGATCTGCTAAGCACTTCTTCCATGGAATTACCGGCCCCTGCACAGCAGCCTGCCGGGCAGACAGCAACACACTTTAAATGGTGGGAAACTGAGGCTCAGAGGTCAGATACCTGGAGTGATTTTTTTTTCTCTTTTTCTGAGACATGGTCTGACTCTGTACTCAAAGCTGCCCTCAAGCTTACAGCGATCCTCCTGACGCAGCCTCCAGCTCCCTGGGATTACAGGCATGCACCACTATGCCACGCTCCTTTCTTTGGCTTCCCTGCTCATCCTCTCTCCTGCCTCCCTCTCTCCACCCTCCTCTTCCTCCCACCTTGCCTCTTTCTGTCCTTCCTCCTCTCCTTGATTTCTCGCCCTTTTGGAACTGACCACTACAACCTTTACACAAAGTCACCAACAGGCGGGGGGAGATGAAAGCAGACCCAGCTCACTCACAGCAAGTGTGCCATGAAACAGGACAGGATGAAATGAGAGGCTGGGTGGGTTCAGAAGTCTACTGTGGAGCTGGAGAGATGGCCCAGCGGCTCAAGAGCCTTTGCTACTGTTGCAGAGGACTGGAGTTCAATTCCCAGCACCCATGCTGGGCAGCTCACAACTACCTGTAACTCTAGCTCAAGGGGATCCCGTGTCCTTTTCTGGCTTCTACAGACACAGACACACACACAGACACACAGACACACAGACACACACACACAAAGTAAAAATAAATCTTTAAAACATAAATAATAAATGCCTACTGAGTGCACAGGGGCACACGATCAGTACAGGTGTTCCGTTTTTCTAGTTCTACCATAGGCTAAAGGTCTAGCCTTAGAAACTTCCTGGCCAACACACATTAACTTAGAAGAGGAGATGATAAGAAATGGATGATAAGAAATCTCCTTTGTCCTTGCCATCCCAATATATTTAAAAGGAAAATTAGGTTGTTATGTTGGCTGCCGGACTACTGGTGACATTTCTGAAGTAACTAGTCTTATGGACCCATACATAATTCTTGTTCCTACTAGGAAAAAGCTTTGTTTGCATATATTAGTGTTTTTCCTCACACCACTGATGAGCCCATCCTGGAGCCTGCTTAGTCTGTCAATGACTATTGATGGTAACGTCTAAGTACACAAATGCCATCGACTGTCAGATTCAGTCTATAACTCGGCCCAAGCAAAACTACCCAGCTGTAATTTTTGGGTGGGGGTAGGGGTGACAGGTGTAAATAAAGTATAAAAAAAGGGTCACAACAAAGAGCTCTGAAATATCAGGGAAGTGAGCCAGAGGAGACTCAGACCTGCATCCCATAGGCCTCTAGTGAACAACAGCCATAAGGGCAGCAACTGGTGGAGCCTAAGAAAGGATACCCCAGGTGAGCCTCAGGTTTCCCAGGGATTCTGAGGGTCATGTTGTTGGAGTCCTCATGGAGAAAACAGAGGCATGCTGGTCAACCCATGAGGAAGAAACATGTGCAGGAATGTCATGGCAGCTGGAAGTATTGTTCCAGTCCTTTAGAATCAATCCTCAGATAATGCGTAAGGAATCTAATTACGGTAATAGAATGGGATGCAAATGTTATTAATCATGACCATGTAGAAATGTACACAGCAGAAATTTAAGGGAAAAGGAGCCAGGGCCGGTGAGCTGGCTCAGTGGATAAAGATGCTGCCGGCCTGTGAGTTTGATCCCAGAAACCCACATAAAGAAGGAAGGAGAAAACTAACTCCTGAAGGTTGTCTTCTGCTGTGGAGCATGTCCACACACACACACACACACACACACACACACACATCATAATACACACATAATAGTAATAAATCAAATAAATTTTTAAATAAATTAGTGGCACAGTTTGGGTCATCTATACCCTCTTCTCACAAGGCAAGGGTACTATCCAGAGTACCAGGAACAGAAACAGAAACGTATATACTTGCACATATACATAGTATATATATGCATGTATGTGTGGGCATGTACCCATATACCTATATATGCCTATACATGCAAAGATATATAAAATTGGAAGTTATAAACATAATGGGAGAAAGGAAATATAACTATTGACGGTGGTATAAATAAGCTAAATCTATATCCTTAACAACAAAAGTCATTAGTTGTTACCTCAATGACTGGTAAGTGGCACTGTAAGCTCTAAGACACATGAGAAGTTGCCAGAAGTAACAAACCAGAAAATGTTGAAGCAGCAGGCCTCTGCTCAGTGCTGCAAGCCAGCACCCCAAAGCCCATGGCACAGAACCCATTCCCAGTCATGACTGCTGACTGGACACAGTGAACAGAAGTGGGGGGCTTGGAGCACAGAAGAGGTGCTCTGATTTGATCTCTTTCCCCAGAGATTACAAACACTGTGTGGAAGAGACAAGAAATGTTTGGAAGGATTTGTTTGGTTTCATTTTTCTTATCTTGCTTTATTCGCTTCCCCTAGTAGAAATCTCTGCTCAGGTTCTGGAGGGGCAGAGCTGGGAATCTGAGTGGAAGGAAACAGCTACACTGTGCAGGTAGCCTGGGCAGACCCACCGATGGCATCAATTTGAAGATGAAGGAAGCATCTTGTAGGTGCCGAAACCAAAGCACCTGCAGGGAAGGAACTCTCAGTCAACCTCTGCCGGGAACAGTGTTGACTTTCGGTTCAGAAACAATAATTTTAGGCAAGTGCAAACTTTCCTTTTCTTCATAATGACTACAAATTTGCTATTAAAAAGAGGGGGAGAGAGATGAGGAGGAGGGGGGAGGAGGAGGAGAAAGAAAAGAAGAGGAGGAGGAGGGAGGAAAAAGAGGAGAAAAAAGAGGAAGAGGAGGAGGAGAAAAATGCTTTGAAAAGAAGAGAAAGAAAAGAAGAGAAAAGGGGGCAGCTCAGTGGTAGAGTGCTTGCCTAACATGTATAAGGCCCTGGGTTCAAGTCCCAGCACTCGGGGGAAAAGTAAGCACCAGAAAAGAAAAAGTACCAGGGACAGGACGTGAGGTGACCCTGTCACCTCGCTGTGTGGTTAAGACAGATGGGTTCCATTTACAAATCTGTTTGTGCCCTCAACTCAGCAATGTGGCCTCAGGCAAGCCCCTGCCCCCCCCACACACACACAACTGCTGTGCATGTGTCCAGGCACTGCCACTAGCCTCACTGGCTAAGGGGAGACAACCCGTTCATAGGGTTATTAAAGGATTAAATCAAATGACGCCTGTACACATGTGGTGTGTGATGGAGAGTCACAGCATCCCGTCCCTTCTCCTGCCTGCTCCTTGGGACAACCACTGAGAGAACACAAGGCTCTACGCTACATGAAATTATTCAAAGATTTCCTGGAAGGAGAGGACAAATGTCCACAGTGACATTATTAAGGTCGGGCTCAAACAAACACCGAATCAGAAGAAAAACAGCTTAAAATGGCTTCAGTGTTTTCACTGGGAGAAAAAATTGCAAAATATGAACATCAGTTGTTAATCAGCGAATTGGAACAAAGTATCCTAAGTACATTGCCCTTGTTGTGCTCATTCACTGATGCCATCACACCAAAGCTGCAGTCACACTGAAGTTGGCTGTAATGTCAGGTGTACGAGAGTCAGGTGGCTTTGCAGTCAGGTAGCTCTGAATCTGGGTCTTGACTCTGCCACCCGTGAGCTGTGTGACCCTGGCTGAGTTTCTTTCCTTTTTGTTTGTTTTTTGGTTTTTTCTTTTTGTTTGTTTTTTGGTTTTTTCTTTTTGTTTGTTTTTTGAGACAGCGTCTCCCTGTAGCCCCAGCTGGCCTGGAACTCACTACGTTGACCAGGCTGGCCTTTAACACACAGAGATCCACCTGCTTCTGCCTCCAAAGTGTTGGGGTAAAAGATGTGTGTCATTACACATGGCTGGCTGTTTCTTAATGTCCCTACCCTCATCTGCTTTTGCAAAAAGTCAATGGTGGCAGAGGCTCTGTCACAATTTGAATAGGCAATGTCCCCCAGCCTCATGTGTTTGAACATCAGCTGGGGACACCCTCTTGGGAGGCTGTGAACTTTGGGAGTGAGAGGCATGGCCGACAGAGGTTGGTCACCTGGGGTGGTGGACCTTGGAGGGTTAGAACCCAGCTCTGCTTTTGGTCCCATCTCTGCTTCCTGATGTATGGGATTCGAGAAGACACCATTGCAAACTCCCACCACCACATACTGATCCACTTCACCTACCTGCTGTGCCACCCACCCCATGCCATGATGGACCAAACCCTATGAACTGTGAGCCAAAATAAACCTCTCCTCCCTTAAGTTGCTTCCTTCAGGTATTCTGTCACAGATTGAACCACAGAGGTCAAGGGCCTGATGTAATTCTGGGAGAACCCAAAACTCACATGAACTGTCGTTATGTGCAATGCACTATTACCTCTTCCTTGTGGTTCAAACTGTGCCAGAGAATAATATTCTGTTACTGGAAAGACTACAGTATGAGCCATGGACATCAGAATTGTCTTTAGATCCCACTTACAACGCTCAAGACAGGCAGTGGTTAAGTCCGGGGGTTGATAAAACTGCCTGGTGGATGTTCCAGTGACTTTTGTCCAAAATGATCAGAAAGCACATTAAATCATTAGCAGAAACTTTGCTCCTGCTGATTTTACAATGCAGGCAATGAAATTCGTTGCAGAAGCAAAATAGGGCCAATAATATAATTACGGTGCTCTGCCTATGCAGTCAGAGCTAATGCTATTATTTGACATTGCAAGGCTGTGCTTTCCCCCAGAGTGTCGGTGGAGACAAGGTTCGCCCTAATTGGTTCCAATGCACAGCCTCCCTACCACCATCTTTCCTCAGGACCAGTAATGTTAATTTCCACACGACTGTAAATAGTATTTGCAAACAATACAAACACGGTGATAAGAGGCTAGGTGGGTAATTAATGTGGGTACAAAGTAGCTTATTTGCATTTTTATTTAAAAACCGGCCTTCTTTAAAAAGCAGCTCAGATTTCTCGCTGCAAAGGAAGCCTTGGTTAAAGAGCACAGCAGTAATTACTCTCTTTAGGGGTTCTTTTATATGTCCTTCAGGGAATTAGAATGAAAAGATAAGCAGAATTATGAGAGAATCATGTAAAGCAAGAAATGTACTATAAACACTTAGTAGTATACTTACCAGAAGGTGGGCATACCTTTTTCTTTAATGGAATATTTTAACCAGCAAACAATATATTTGGTTTCACTGTAGATGTGGTTAAAGGGTACAGTTAAACTCTGTTTTGTTGTCTTCAAGGGTGTATTATTTAAAGGCCTCAGATGTCCTCACGTAAATTCCGTGTGATCATGTCTGGCTGGTAAGAGAGAGGTTTAGCTTCGACCACTGGGAAGGGCACCTATGGGTGCTCTTCTCTAGTAAGAGGAAGCCGGGACTCTGAAGTGATCATCCCCTATGTCCTGTCTTAGCCGATACCTTGCATTTTGAGGGCCAAGAAACAGGAAGTGAGAAAACCAATTTGGAGCAGAAATCAGTCTTCCTCACTTCTCTTCCAGTTTATTTCGTTTAGTATTTTGTGACAAGGTCTCATGTCGCCCAGGCTCACTTTGAGCTTACATAGCTCTGAACAGCCTTGAACTTCTTTCTTGGTCCTCCTGCCTCTGCCCCTCAAGAGCTGGGATATCAGGTGTGTGCTTGTCCCATGTCTGGCTTCTCTCTATATCTTTTTTTAAAATATACTTTTTTAATTTTTTTAATTTTTATTATATGTTTATGAGCGTATTGCTGCATGTATTTAAGTACATCCATGTCATGCAATGCCCACAGAGGTCAGAGAGGGCGTTGGATTCCCTGGAACTAGAGTTACAGACAGTTGTTAGCTGCCATGTGGATGCTGTGAATCGAACCCAGGTCCTCTACAAGGGCAGCTTCTACAAGTGCTCTTAACCACTGAGCCATCTTTCCAGCCCCTTCTCTCTATATCTTAATATGTGGAAATTTCTGGAAGGTGTCTATGGTGTCAGAACACATAGTAGTTGAGATACCTGATATCATTCAGAGGTCATTTAATGATCACTTGCCAGTAGTAGGTGAGCCAGGAGCCAAGTCACAGAAGGCAAAGTCACAGCTCCATCCCTTGAGAACGTCATAATTTGAGTGGTAGGACTGTCCCACAGGGGTACCTATCAGGCCTAGGAAAGGGGCAGGTTCCTGTAGTGCTGCAGACTGGAAGAGTCTCACACAAGATACAATACTCAAGCTGACTCTCCAGAAGATGTAAACGAAGGGTCTGAACACTTGTGGGGTGGGCCACGCACAAGGATCTGCCAGACAGGGCCATGGCCCTGGGCCATGGAATAGCTTGGGGTGACTGGAGAAGCACACCGGGGCAAGCCCAATGGGACCCTGGTGAGCAAAAGGCTCACAAGAAGCAAAGTCAGCTGCTGGCCAGGCCACAGATGCATTAAACCATCCTTCAAGGAATATGTACTGTGAGCGGGCTGTTGTGGGAAACTGAACCCCATCAGAACTCAAGGATGGGAGGAAACCTCAGTGGTTGTGTGCTTGGCTAGCATGCATGAGGCCCTGGGTTGCCAGCACCACAAAATCAGAACTCAGTTCACATCCAACTGGGGACAGAGAGTCAAAAGAGAAACAGCACACAAAAGAAAACCAAATAAAACGTCAACAGGTTTTAAGTACAGATTAAAAAGGAAAGAGTAGAGATTTGAAGAGTTCAGGAGGGAGGAAAGTGGTGGTGAAGCCAGGCAGGGGTAGAAGAGGCAGGGATGGGGATCACCCCGCCCCGAAGGAAGCAAGAGCTACTCAGGCCCAGCAATCATTGCGTTCTCTTCTAATATTTGTAAGAGAAGTCAGAACTTTAGTCATCTTGAGTGAAATCTTGTGTTTTAACTCAATATCAAAGAAAAAAACAACAGAAAGGAAACAAAAAGTTGTTAAAGGGGTTCTAACCAACCTGTCCACAGAGCATCAGTGGAGCAAAGCTCCCTGAACCAAAAAAGACACTAGTATTTTGTTCAACAGATTAAATGGGAATTTTAAAAAAAGTATGTCTTTACTCTCATTCACCCAACTCTTCAAAAATTCAGAGAAACAAACGAAACCCCCAAATTCGTGCTGGCTAGGCCTGCCTCTCTACTGGGACGCATCTAAGAAGGAACATCCATATGGTGCAGCTACCTTTTCCCTCCAGTCCCACCGTCCTTCCAACACCCAGAGGCAGTTCTCATGGAAGTCTTGTGACACTGCAACTATCTAGGACCAGACCTACCAAAGACCAGCTCCTTGGCATTGTTTGGAAAATATTCACCCGGTTAAATTTATTTATGCATTAGATAGAATTCAGATATGGTAATGATGTTTTAAATATGATTTCCAAACACTTGAAAGAAGCAGAAAAGCAATGAAGTGGAAGCAAAGGATAATAAGTTTATGACAGTCAAGTAAATATATCCAGAAAACTGGGTCATTTATACCAGAGCTACAGTCTTTCCCGTTAAAATATGCAAACGACTGTATGAAAAATGGTTTGTGATTTTAAAGAAATACAGCAGTACAAATGTCAGCGTGAGAGAACTCAATAACACTTAATGAAACTTTGGATTTCAAATTAATTACTGATTGACTAAAGCATCCGAGGAGAAAACAGCCTCGATTAGAGGAGCTAGGATGGGCTATAAATCTGGATGGCTCTTTCGAGGACTCTGGGCTGGTATTTCCTGCTTGGGTCTAAGGCTAGGCTAATGGGGTGATGGGTGTCTGTGAAGGCCACTGATCGGATAACCAGACATCAGATCCGTGCAGTTTCCTGACTTGGCTGTGCCTTCTGTCGTTTTCTTCTTAATTATTTTTCAGTAATATTTAACTTGCATTTGTGATTTTAACTGCTTATAGGAGCTTGAAATAAAAAGTTAGAAAAATCTGAGGCGTGATGTTTTATTAAAAAGATAAATACAATAAAACCTGCATTTGGGCACATTTTTGGTCAGTGGAACTCAGTGCTGCCAGTCACTGCACCCACCCTACCTCTCTACCAGGCTTCACAGAGACAAAATGTAACCTCCCAAAATGGAGCCTTGCATTCTGCTGATGGTGGTCTTGACCGTGAGTTCTGATACAAACACATCAGTGTCTAAACCGAAGGCCCTTCCGACTTTTGCCCTCAGAAGTCCCTAGTCACGTCTCTAGCGGCTCAAGTTTTGGAATGGCAGGAGGAGCTGGGCCCAAAAAAGCCTAGCTAATTAGACTGTGGAGCCACAGACAGCTCTCAGCGTCTGAGGAAACAAGCACACGTTCCTGTAAGCCCTGGAGAGGCTGGAGCTGCTTGTTACTGTAGCAAGCGCTGATTGATATGGCATCATTGCAAGTTAAAAGGGAAGATTTTTACAAAATAATGCCACAGCTTTGTCTGTCACATAAGCTAAAAACTCAAAACACTCAATGAGAATAGCACCAGACCTACAGAAAGTAAAGTCTGGGGTACTTTTATGGTTACTGTTACAAAGTGGACAAATGAGATACTGTATCAACCACTAATTGCAGCAGGTTTCAAAGTAAGGAAGAGTCAGCAGTTACAGCATCAAGAAGCCAGGTTACACCTGCTTAGGAGGCACTAGCCTGGATCCAAGGGTTTTGTAGGCCCCCATGTCTTTCCCCGACAAGTCGGAGATAGTGGCCCTCCTTTTTCTTCCTCTTTCAGGTATGAGGAAATACAAACACCAAGAGGTTAACTAACTTGCTCCAAAGAAGAACTGTCCTTCCTTATATGATTCTAGGTCATACTTTATCAAATTTTAATATTCTCTGTGTGCCACACTTTCACTATAACCAAAACAGATTAATTAAAAAGTAGTCCAAGAACAGGCATTTCATCACTCAGGAAAAGTACTCACTCTTATGATCAAACATCCTATAAATTCTGAAACCCATTCTAATAATCATTGCAATTCATTTTCCATATAGAGGCAGTGCCTCTCTCTCTGCAATGCTGTTCTCAAATCCCCACTCAGATAAGAATTTCTTCCAAGGATCAAGAACTTGCCTTGCTCTAAATCCCCACCCAAACCCTTCCCCATGTGGGAAATCTATGTTAATTCCACCAAACTACAGCTATCAAACAGCAACCATGTATAGGAGTTTAAAAGGAAGGACTGAAATTCATAAAAAAAGAATTAACATATTCACAAGGGATGCCCTATTTGCTATGTACAAAACAGGTATGGAAGGTTCTAAAATGCAATCTCCTAAAATGTTAGGACCATATTATGACAGTTTACAAGCACACTGTCCTAAGCCCAAATAAATACATCAGAAATGCCCAGCGATGTGGTTTTCTATCAGCTGGTATCTCTTCTTCTGCTTGAAGGATAATCCCCACACTGCTGGGTCCAACTCCATGGTCCACAGGGCGCAAGGTGGGGTCGCATCCCAGCCTGCCCTAGTTCACCAGGGCATGTTTCCCCCTGGAGGAGCAGTGGGCCCCTGGGGGACAAGGCACCTTTCACACTTCTCACAATGGTGCCGTGTGGCTCAAAGCCCTGGTCTTAAAATATTCCATGTGATCTGTGATGGGTGATGATTCAGTGGGTCGACCTAGGTGCCTAATCCAGACCTCATCACCAGGGCTGGAGAGGGAGCCTGTAAAAGTAAATTCTACTACACAGTTCCACTTTAAAATGCAATGGGGAATAAATAGGCAATCTTAAAGCTAGCAATCCCATGTAGTATATGCACTTTTAAAACCAGAGGTGCCAGACCCAAGTAAAGACCCCAGAGAAAGCCAGGTGCTGATCAGAGTCTGACATCCTGGGCCCCAAATAAACAGCATTAAATGTATTTTGGAAGGACAATATAAAGTGCACTCAAGTAAGACAAACCTGTGCCACAGATGGCACTCTCTCCAGCACTCTCTACCCATTATCAGCCATGGGTACAACTCTATGAAGTATTGATGTCATCTCAAAGATTAATCACCTGGCTCTGGTTGCACATCCACTTAGAAACTGACCTGGGATTCAAACCAAATGGCTTCAACTCCAGGATTCAGTGCGCTTTCCCTGTCATGCCAGTGTGACTGCAGTCAGCCTTTGAAAGGACGCAGGACCCGAGCCAACCCATTCTAAATGGGCCTGGCTCCCTAGCCTCCTATATGTGAGCAACGAAAGAGGCCAGAATGGATATGGGCACTGGCTAAGCTGGGGTAGGAGGGAGACACTGAGAATGAGAGAGCCCACTAGGCACCCCTGTGCAGACCCAAGAGTCAAAAGTGTAGCACGCTGGACCAGCTTCACTGCACATAACAGAAACCCGGTTCACATCGCTTGAACCGAAAGGGCATTCATGAGTTGGTTAGACAGCAAGGGAAGGATTAAATACAGCCAAAGAAACTCCCTGGCTCAGCTCACCCTCACCAATCTAACTCCACCTCGCTAGTGTCCCGTATGTACATCCTTGCAGCGCCCTGGCCCACAGAAAAGAGAATGCGTTTCTCCACTGACTACGGAGGGCCTGGTCAGATTGACCCATGTGCTAACCTAACAATGACCACCTCCAAGGAGGGTATGTTGAACCATAATTGGCCCAAACCAGTTCATGCAAAACATCCCCAAACCCTTCATTCCCATAGTCCCCAAGATGCAGCCGTTAAAAACAAGAGTGGATAAGGGTGCTGACACCGGCTGGCACAGTGGGAGGACCAGGTGGGAAGCAAGCTCCGAAGAAAGGAGACGAGGAGTTCGGTGTTATGACATCAACAGCCCCTGGCTGCCAGCGAACGACTGCACCCCTTCTCTTCCTCAAACAAGTAACATGAGGGCGGTTACTCCAGTTTTACAAAGATACCTGGACTTCCATGCCCTTCATGAACTTGAACCAATAAGACAAAGGTGGAGACAGGAATCTCTGTACTATGTCACCAGTATACAAGTGGTGATCAAGAGCGGACCCGCTGGGATGGGGCACCTGGGACGCTACCACCACGGCCAAGGTGAGCCGAGGCCTGCTAATGTGCCACATCTAGCACTTTCTCATGCCACCTCTGTAACCAATATCTTCCTGGTCCTAAGAAGGCAGGTTGCTTCTGTTTCTGGCTTGACTCAGCCCCAAACATGCATCCTGCAGCACCATCTCCCAGATGAATGGCTTCCTCTCAGACACAGCCGGGATCAAACAGCAGTATCAACAGGAAACTCAGGCTGCCTGGTGCTGACCTTCTCTCTACCTGCCCTCCACAATTTTGCTTTCCAGCCCCTGCAACCTATGATCCCCAGTGACTCCCCTCCTCCCCACCCCCTTTAATAGCACATAGTACAATCTAATCTGATACCATATTTATTCATTTCTTACATCAGCAAACATAGGATCAAAGCAGGAGGTAGTACGCTTTGTCAAAGGGAGGTTCATCTTTGCTAGTGGTCCCAAGAAAAATTCCCACCTGTTCTTCAAAAAAGCATGTTCTGTGCCCCCAATACCAACAGAGTCTTAACACCTATGGATCTGTCCATAATCTTACCTCAGCCAGTGATTTTCTAGCCTGCACTCTCATAACAGCATGTGCCTTTGTGTCTAGACTCCACAAAGTATAGCTTGCTGTCATTCATTTCTAATACCAACTTCCAAACTTTCAGATTATGGGCTTACTATTTAAATAAAACTCTATTACTGCTAATCGTACCCTCAACCCCTCCCCCCATCCCACAAGTCTAGGTACGCAAACCATTCGACCTCCAGACATGAACACATCTCTCCATTGTGATCACTTTAACTGCATTGATTTAACAGACACTGGCAGGTACTAAATTCTATGGAAAGCAGTAGTTGGAAACCCACAGAAGATGCCATTTAATCAAGTGAATAAGCAACTGAACACTCCCAGGTTCTCATAACCCTACTGAGGAATCACAATGAAAGTACTGATGTTATATTAATTAAATTCTTGGAATGCATCCATAATGCTTAATGGAAATGAATGTTAGGAGGTTACGGAGCTTGGAAAACACCAATCACATCACCTAAATCCCAAGAACCCCTCCTCCACCGTGTCTGCCAAGGGATCTGCTTAATGCAATCACTGTTATCATTTTTTAAAAAAGAAGACTTGGAAGGGGTGGGAAATGGAGGCAGTAAAAACAGAAATTCACCCAGCTTTGGCACATTGTTTTGTTTGGTGACTTCGTTCTACATGATTCATTACGGATTCTCGTTTCTTTCCATCTAGAGGCAGAAAGCTAATTGAGACTGAAAAGGGCCCATTCATCCATTCACTCACTCCACAGGAATGAAGAATGAAAGTATCCACCCACTGAACACTTTAGGTGTTTTCGTTACACTTACACAACAACCAGGCAGATAAAAGCCAAGCTTATAACACCACCTCAGTGCCTGATCCACACTAAATAATGGATGCCTGAATACCAAGACAACAATTACTATGACAGCATCATTATCAGGCTCTTTAACTTGCACCTGTTGAAACTGAGGCTCAAAGAAATTGAAGTCTTTTGTCTGTCTTCACCCAGCCCAGAACGTGCCTCTTGCAATCCATCCCCAGTTCAGCTGCTTCCTCTGAGCCAGAGCTGCTCAGTTTTATGTTTGGAAACAACTCTTTTCCATTTGACTGATCTTTTGAAGATTTCCAGAATCACAACAGATCCTAAAGAAAGGATTCCAGGGGCTGGAAAGATGATTCAGCAGTTAAGAGCACTGACTCTTAGCCAGGGGACCCAACACCCTCTTCTGACCTCTGCATGACACAGGTGAGCTTACACGCATGCAGGCAATATACTCATACACATAAAATAAAATTAATCAATGAAAAAAACTTTAAAAGGAAAGAAAGAATTCTAAGGAAAATAAGCCCTGCAGACAGTATTCTGTTCTTCAGAGGGGGAGGAAAAGGGAAACATGCTACACTTCCATGTGACGTGTGGGAGTGGTGCTGGAGCACTCTTGTCCAACAGTTTTATTAGTAGTAGTGTTTGTGTAAGGTGGGGGGAGTGTACACATGCCACAGGGAACCTATAGGGATCAACAGTCATCCTGTGGGAGTCAGTTCCCTCCTTCCACTATATGGGTCCCAGGGATTGAACTCAAGTAGTCAGGCTTGGTGGCAATGCCTTTACAGGCTAAGCCATCTCTCTAGGCCCTTGTGTCTAAGAACCTTTTCAGTGTGTGTCTTTTTTTTTTTTTTTTTTTTTTTTTTTTTTTTTTTAAAAGTCCTTTGATGCAACCTTTGTAAGAACCTGTTTCAGGTACCTGAGAAAAAAAAAACCTGTAGCCCCAGCTGGCCTAGAACACGCTATGGAGACCAGCCTAGCCTCGATCTCACAGAGATCCAACGGTCGCTGCCTACCAAGTGCTGGCACTAAAAGGCCTATGCCACCACATCCAGCTGTCTAAGAACTTTGAAAGAAAAAAGGTCACGTGTATATAGCAGGATGTTATAAAGAGATGTGGGAGGCAGAGGCTGGAGAGATGGCTCAGTAGTTAAGAGTACTGGTTGCTCTTGCAGAATACCCAGGTTCAAACCCCAGCACTCACATGACAGCTAACGACGGTCCATAACTCCAGTTCCAGGGGAATACAACACGCTCTTCTGACCTCCACAGGCACTGCATGACATGGATGCACTTATATACATTCAGGGAATACATTTGTACACATAAAATTAAACAAATAAATATATTTTTTTAAAAGAGAGAGATGTGGGAAGACAGACAACGTCACAGGTAGTGCTCGGGTCCCTGTTTAGCCTGGGGATGATGAAGATACAATAAAATGTAGGAAGAACTGTCCTCTGCCTTAAAGACAAAAGTTGAATGTGAGTCTTGGTACATTAAACTTGGCATCAAGAAAGACCTGACACTTGCTGGTCAGCTAGTTTGGCCAAATCAGTAAACTCTGGGTTTGCTGAAAGACCATTTCTCAAAAAATAAGGTAAACAGCGAGCGAGGAAAGCACCCAACATTCACACGCTCACATGTGTACACACACACACAGTAATACACAATCAGAATACCAACTAAAGAACTAAAGAAAGGCTTGGTGACCGTGGAAGGCCGTCCTTGGCCACACCCTAATCATCCAGCCATTTGCCTCTGTCTGTATACACACGGTGGGAGGGCATTACATACGCCTTGAACTTGGAACTGCCAAGGGGGATGTGAGCCATGATGACAGGTGTCACGTCTGACGCTGTAACAAGGGCAAGCATGCCTCTTCCTTACCTACACAGCACCACATGGGCTGCACACTCCACCATGCAGAGCCACTCCAACACCGAAGGATACACATGCAGCCCAAATAAGGAAGAAACCTTGGTGGCTCTGAGCCCCGGAGAGTCTGAGGTTGTTTGTTGTTATGTCCTGACCTAGCCTGTCCAGAAACGTAGCTCAGATGTTGGTTGCCTGCGTGTGAATTCACCTATCCCATCCGGGGTATCTCTCTGAATATGAGAGCTTATCGCATCTGCTGTACAACCCAGGCTTGGTTTTATAGTGGTTTCATTGCCAACCATAAAAACTGGAACAGTGGAGCTGTATAAACAAACCAAACAGTGTTTTTACTGTAAAACATGAATGTAATATAAATATTTGTCTTTGCCTTCTCTCGGCAACTGTAATGAGGGCAAAAAATTCATGCCATATGTTTATAGTACAGGGGGTAAAAACAAATCTCAACAATTCATCCATGTGGGTACAGGCCACACTGTTTAATATTTTTAATCCATCCGTTGTCCTTTGCATATAAATCCTTTGTGAATCATGAACGCTTGCGACCGTCAGTTACTAAATTCAGTTATTTCTATAGCAGGCTCCTGGCTGAGGAGAGTGTGAACGTGGTGATAATGAGGCCCATTTCTCAGCCAGGATGAAAAAGGGCTACTCAACCCTTGCCTAGACCAGTCTGGCTCACAGACCAGAATATGAAACCACTTCCAGGAAGACCTACCCTACCTGGAGCTGCATGCAGGTGCTGCTGAGCACTGGGATCCTGACGGCTCCTATCCGTCCATCCTTAAACCACAGATGGAGAAGCACTGAGCATGCTAAGTGCATCCAGCCTGTTAGGACCTTCTGATACGGTAGAAGGGAAGGAATGTCATCACTAGGAAGGTCTGTGCCAAGTGCTGGATCCAGCTTTGCACGCAGAGATCGACGGGGGATGTTTTCATTTCAGAGCGGTGATTGAGCCCTTGATGTGAAGTTGCTGAAGCCTGCCCAGAGTGTTTGTGCAGGCTTTTAGGATGCAAGCCGGAAGGCGCAGAGAACGATTCAATTTTCTCCGAATTGGCTCACAGACCAGAGGTTTGTGGAGGCTGTCACCATCCTGCAAAATCCAATAGCACAGCGAGGAAGCTTTGCTTTGAACATGAAGCCAATCTACCCAGAGAATGCAGTGTCTGGCACTGAAGCCCACCCTGCTGAGGCAAAAAGGCTGCTGATGGGAAGAGGAGATGCAGTATGTGCAGGGCATGGAGAGGTGATAAGCAGGGGCTTCAGCACAGTAAGCTGGCACTGCTGTCCCAGTGACAAGCATCCTATGTGATACAAGCATCCTATGTGATTCCACAGCAAGAGGAAAGGTTCACTGTGGACCATGATGAATGGGATCACTACACAGCTAAGGGAGAGCAGAGGCAGGGTTACGGCCTACACTGGTTAGATTCAAAATCTCTATAGAGTTTGGAGGGATTTTTTTGAGACAGAGTCTCCCTGTAGACCCAGCTGACCTTGAACTTACTATGTAGACCAGGCTGGCTTCACCCTGTCTCCAGGATGCTGGGATTAATGCCATGCGCCACCTCGCCAAGCTCAAATCTCTGTTCTCAACCACTAACCAGCCTATTAATATCAATCAACCAGGCTCGGTAGTGTATGTGTATAATCCCAGCACTGGGGAGGTGGAGGCAGGACAATCAGGAGTTCAAGGCCAGTCTGGGCTACATGACTCGAAGCCCTTATCCAAGTATCACTAAACTTGGGCCCTAACCAGACCTCACCCACCCCTGCCTACCTGTGCGCACACACACAGACACATAGACACACACACACACACGCACACACACACACACAAACAAACACACATAAATAGACTGTCACGCTGTAGGTGTGATTATTCATTTACATGTCTGTCGTCACACTCAGACTCCACGAGGGCAAGGACAGTGTCACGTGTATGCATTCTCAGAATCCAATAGTATGCCTGCATAGAATAAAGAATGGATAACTGTTTGTTGACTAAATAAGGAGTTCATTGGACGAATGATCAATATACAATGTGATCAATGCTATGATCGATATATAACTTAAAAACCCAGTGCTAAAAGGGACAGGCAAGTAAAAGAGGGATTTTCAGGGATGTAAAAAGGGAAATGGGAGGGGTCACAGAAGGGGTAGATATGATCAAAGTATATTATATGCAAGTATGGAAATGTCCTAATGAAACCCATTACAGTTTTTAATTAATATATGCTAATTAAAATTTAAATAAATGAAACCAAAACCCAGAGTGGAAGCTGCTTGGAGGCAGGAACCTCTGCTTCTCCAGTACTTCCCACAGACTAGTGCATAGCAAAGCACCTTATTCAGAGGAGTGGGTGACAAGTACTTGCTTAAGAGAAGGAGGAAAGAAAGGAGAAGTGCAGGGAGGTGGACTTGAGCAGAGACTCACAGGATGCAGGGACACGTGGTGCATGGACAAGCTAGCTGAGGTCCTTTCAGGTGGGGTAAACACTGTGCCAAACTGTGCTGAGATGGGGAGGTTGCGGGGCACAGTGGGTCTGACATGTAGAACACGGAGTCGAAAAGATGGATGTGAGCCTGGTCAGGTGCACGGGGACATTCCACACAAGAGTCACAAGTGGGTTTTCCCCGAGTGTGTGTGTGTGTGTGTTTTGCAGGTATGTGTGTATGTGCTCACATGTGCACTTGTGTGCAAGTGTGGATGGAGGAAAGCTTGGTTGTCATTTCTCAGGTTCTGTCCACTTTCATTGTGAGACAGGGTCTCTCCCTGGCCTGGAATCCACAATTCATCTAGGCTGTTTAGCCAGTGAGCCCCAGAGACCCATCCAGCTCCACCTCCCAGGGGCTGGGATTACAAGTGTGTACCATTTTTTAACATGGGTTCTGGGTGGTGTCAAACTTGGGTCCTCATGCTTACAAGGCAAGAACGTCACTGCCTGAGCCATGTCCTGAGCCCCTTTTCTTCTCATCTTTGCTGGCACAATTCTAAGTGTTCAAATACCATTCTCAGGACTTTGTGAGCAAGACTTGAGTTAATGTTAACAAGAACCTGCGATTCAAGAAGTACTGTTGGCATGCCCATGTTGTAAGGACGAGGGGAGGACAGGAAGAGACACAAAGTGAAGGTTTCCAGGTCCCCTCAGTGGTAAAAATAAGGCTGGGACTGAGGCAGACCTCATCCTTGGACTTTTGCTGAAATCCAGAGAACATACTTTGTAGTTCAATCCTTTGAGACTGGTAAAGTCAGGGAGGTTGTGCAGCTCACACACACACACACATACACACACACACACACACACACACACACACA
>NW_008328344.1:1274843-1285909 GCF_000622305.1 Nannospalax galili
CAAGTCAAATACTTGGGACTATAGAAACAGTAAATGAATCTTTTGCAACAGCCATCATGCTGACCTGGGGAACAACATATCCTCCTAAAGTCTTCCTATACCTCAGTTTGTCCACTTACAAATTTAAAATACATACTTTTTTTAAAAAAATCTATATTTAATTACACAGCATCAGTGAAATTTCACTTGGGGAACAATAATCAAACATAAATGAATGAATCCAATGGGGGGTAAAAGCTGTAATTTAAAATAAATTACTATGTTAGTTGAGAAGAAAAAAAAAACTCACTCTTTTCATAGGAAGAAAAAACTATTATCTGGTATTAGGTATTCCCAATCAATTAGAAAATCACATCAAGAGCAAAGAGCAAAATAACAGCCCCAAAGTCCTCCTTTCCCATCACAGATTCCACTGTTGATACCGGCTACAGACTATGCCACCCACTCTGGCCTGACTTTCATTAAGGCTTAAAGTCAATTAAGCCACGAATTGGAACAATCATTCCTCCTTTGCAAAGTATTGATATTTTCCCCTCTGGCCGCTTTAGGGCTTTTCCAGCACTCTCAAAGAGATTTATGTTAGACAATTTCTTTCTGATTAAAACAAATCATAGCTCAACAATTCTAATTTCTTCCTTACAAAGCAAGAAATGACCAGAGAGCACAGAAAACTGATCAGGCCCTGCACAGGCTGGTCTTAAAATCACTCCTTAAGACACTGTCAGGAGTCAAGTGTGGCAGCACATGCCTTTGATCTCATTTTAATCTCAGTATTCGGGAGGCAGATGCAGACAGATTTCTATGAGATGGAGGCCAGCCCAGTCTACATAGCAAGTTCTAGGCCAACTGCGGTTACAGGGAGACCTTGTCTCAAAAAACCAAAACTGAAGAAGAAAAAAAAAAGCACAAAGATTACACGGTCAGGGAAGTTTCCCTTCTCTGTCTGTGTCTCCCTGTTTTTGTCTGTCTGTCTGTCTGTCTGTGTCACCAGCTCGCTTGCTCTCCTGCCTCTCTTTCTTCTCTAGGTAATAGATAGATAGAGGATGGATGGATGGATGGATGGATGGATGGATGGATGGATGGATGGGGAGATGGACATAGATGTATTTTCTCAACAGATTTGAAGATAATCATTTATTAGTCAAAATAGAGGGACATTAGAAGTAAAGACAACCCAGGCTGACTCTTCTGATCTAAGCAACAGGAAAGAAAATGGTTTTTATATTTACCTCCCGACCCTAATCATCTTGAGTCTTTTAAAACAGGCACTGATATAATCAGTAAATGGCATCAACAGCAAAGAACCAAATAGCTTCCTGAATCTTTACGCTCGCCTTGAGTTCACGATGTGGCCCTGGCTAGCCTAAAACTTGTGGCAATTCTCCTGCCTTAGCCTCCCATAGTTGGATCACAAGTGTGCTGGGCTGTGCCTGGCTAGCCTTTTAATACAACCCCTCAACTCTTGGGTCCTGCTAACCTTTTTACATAAAGATCCTCCTTCCTACTCCTCAAGGTCAAGCTGATTTGGGAGTCTACTTTCCATCAAGGTCAATCCTTCCCTGTCCAGAATGAATGGGGAAGCTAGTTACTGAGTATCCACAAATAAGGATTAGAAATTTCCAAGGAACTGGAATAAAATACTTTAACACAGTGCATCATAAATTACTAACCTTTCTTGAATGAGTTAGAAGCCAGTTGAAGAACTGGAGACCCAGTAGCATCAATAGGAAAATCAATTCACACGGCCTCGATATGTTTAAAACATCTAGTTATATAAACCTTGTGCTGGTCAGATTTCCAAAAGTTCACCAAACAAACTGTCCCTTCCTACAGAGTTCTGCCATCTGAGTTACAATAGCCACAGCATCAACCATTTTTGCCTCTCGTTCACTCTGTGGGTATTTACTAAATCCCTCCTGGTGCCTAAGCACTATGCTGTACACTGGGGAAGCAGCAAAGTCATTTCAGGACAGGAGGGGCTCCTGCCCCAAAAGTATTTCATCTCTGCTGCATCTGTGCTGTGTGAGTTTGTACATGGTCCTGAACATCTCCATACCTCAGGATCTTCATAGGAAAATAGAATTATAGCACTGGTATCCAGAGAGGGCCATCGTGAAGATGAACTGAACCAATGCACTTAAAGTGCTTAAACACAGTGACTAGACTACCATTTATTTCTATTATGATCATTTTACAAGGAGGCTCAACTAAGGACAAGCAAGATGGCTCAGCAGGTAAAGGCACTTGCCACCAAGCCTAACAACCTGAGCTCCATTCCTAGGACCCACATGGTCAAAGGAGAGAATGGACTCCCCCAAGTTGTCTTCTGACCTCCACATATGCACCTTGGCACATGCATGCCCACACACTAAATAAATAATTAGTAATAATGTAATTTTTTTAATGTATTTTTATTTTATGTATATGAAAGTACCGTCTGCGTGTATAAGTGAACTTGTGTCATACAATGCCCGAGGAGGTCAGAAGCGGGCATCAGATCCCTTGGAACTGAAATTACAAATGGTTGTTAACCTCCATGTAGGTGTTGGGAATTGAACCCGGGTCCTCTGAGAAAAGCAATCAGTGCTTATTTTAACCACTAAGCCATCTCTCAGTACCTAAAAATGTCATTAAAAAAAAAACTTTTTAAAGCTAACCAATATGAACATAAAGTAGTGGCTACCATATCCATGTCCTACAGGCAATTCTATGTTTTGGAAAAGATAAATGTGTATGTACGTGAATATACACACATCTGCTTTCTATATAATATGTGTGTGTATATAGATGTGTGTGCATACACACACACACGCACACACAATTTTTCACACCAGGTAATGGGCAGCACAAAAGGCACACGGAATCAATTGCCTAGGTTACCCTCTTTGGGCCTCAGTTTCCCCAAGTGGGGATTCTAAACTGGGTGATCTTAGAAAATACTTCCCAATCCCCAAATTCAACCCTTTGGTAATCATACTAGACCCAAATTCAATCTGTTAATTCACAGGGTAATCAACCTGTTAATTCCTAAAGGGACAACCACTCACCCACCCCTAAATTCCCCCAGACACCATCTTGTATGAATTTGCTTCCATCTCAGTTGAACCCTCAAACTAAAGGTAAAGCAGTTAAGCCAAACCCAACAGGTCATCACAACACAAAGGAATTGCAATGGAGCTTTAAAGTAATGCAGAATTACTTCTGCTTTTCTGGAATGCACTCTGCCAGGCCTACAAGGCAGTCAGGAGCAGCGTCCTGAGTCTGTAATATGATGATTGCCGTTAACATCACTGTTGAGTGCCTCAGCATCCCTCCAATGATACAAACCAACCCAGGGCCCAAAGAAAACTTTTGACCAGCTCTTGGTTACTCCATATGCAGATTAGACATACTGTGAACCATCCCAAACAGAAGGCTATCCTAAACAACTGCTATCTGGAGTTTTAAATATCGCTATGTGAAATGTGAACAGAAGTTTTTTTTATACAGTGAAAGGATCAGCTCAGTACAACATTAATGCCCGTTCTCCTTTCTGAGGTACCTGTCACTACCCATAAGGGAGGAATTCAGAAGGTTCCAGAAGGTTGAGGAAATAACATTGAAGAAAGGGTCTGGTCTCTAGACTGAAAATTTCACAGCTTGCTTGACAACAAGAGACCACCAGTCCTAGCCGCACATTTGCAGCTGTCCAAAAACTAGAGTCTGCTGGCCTGGAAGCATCTCTGGGAATGAAAACAGCCATATCTTAAAAGGAAACATGCTATGTAACTGGCGACAACCCCGAGCTTCAGAGACAATGACCAAACCTGCCTCCTGCCAGTCAGGCTGGACTGCTCCCGTGAGGTCTCACTGGACTGTTAAGAAACTGCTCAAAAACAGGCAGATCTGTGTTTTAGCTTTCTCTTACCATAGCAAACACCTGTGATGACCAACTTAAAAGGTCTGTTTGGGCTCGCAGTTCCGAGCCTGTGGTGAGGCAAAGGATCACTGTGGCCAGCACGTCATGGAGCAAAACTGCTTACCCACAGAAGAAGCGAGGCTGAGAGAATGAAGCCAGACATGGTGGCAGACACCAGTAGTCCAGTCCCAGCAGCAGGTAGTTAAAGCAGGAGGACTGCCGAGTTCAAGGCCAGCCTGGGCTACATGGCAAGTCTCAGACCAGCCACGGCCACATATTCAGAAACCTTGTCTAAAAACAATAACAAAATAAAAATCAAAAAAGGAAAAAATGAGGAAGATTAAAGTTGCAGTATCCCCTTCAAGGGCACACACCCAGAGTCCTAACAGTTGCTCTGAGCTTCCAGCTGCATCTGTGACACACGTGCTTTGACAGACATTCCAGGTCCACACTGTAACAATGGGACTGCCCCCCTGTCTCCTGATTCACACTTGCTCTCCATGATAGCTATGAAAGACCCTCCTCCTTTCACTCACAGCACTTCAAACAGCAAAACGTCTTATTCCTCTCCTCCTAAAAGAAGGCTGCAGGCAGGAGTGCACAATCCTAGTTTCAAAGTTTCTAAAAGAAAGATTTTTCTCAATAACTTCTTAAAGGCTCTTGAGAAGCCACTGGAAAGGGTGATTCATTTAGCCAATCTGTTCAGTATCTTAACATCCTTCTAGGTCAGAGTCGCCACTGTCCCCACTGTCGCCCAGGAACACAGCTGACAGTCTAGCCCGCCTGGGCTCCATGTTTCCATGCTCTAGTTCAACCAGAGCATCTGTCTGCTTCACTGCATATGGGTTACATCACCCACATGCAGATCCTTCCTTGGGATCTTCCTTAAAGATGGAACACTGCTTAAAGATTGGAACCTAAACTCCTGAAGGATCCAGCCTAAGATGACAGCAATCAGCCTTCTGCATACCATATCCAAGTCTGAGTATTCCTGTTCACAAGACAAACCTCACTCATCCTCTATCAATGCCCTTCCTTCCCCTTTGAAAGTACCATTGCCATTCCAGCCTGCTAGAGACTATTCATTCTCCTTCTTCAAGGACCCTGCTTTGAGGCACATGGAAAACCATCTTTCTGGCTCATGGGACTGTACACCCAGGTGCTGACTTGGGTTCCACTTTGGTGATATCATCTCATAAGCATAGTCCTTCCAAACTGTCTGCTGTCACCCACTGCACCTGACCCACAGCAGATGTTTAATGAATATTTGTATAACTTTTCAAATAGCCTGAAAATCTCTGGGATGAGTGGGCAACTGGGTTAGGAAAATACTTGACTTTGATAAACAAAGATAAAATTTTATGCCTGCCCTCTTAGGGAAAGCAAAGACCATGAGATTCTGAGGGCAGAGCTTTTGAATTTGCATGTATCTGGATTTCCATGAGAGATAGTCATTCAAGGATCACTGGGCCCCATATCCAGATACTCTTACCTGCTGGTTCTAGGCAGGACCCAAGAATCTGCATGTCTAACTCACACCTTGTGAGTTTCTGCAGCACTAGAAACCATAGAGATTGGTCAGTGAGACACTATGGAGACAGAGATGTGTCCTATCTTTTTTCAGCACCCTTTAAACCCCAATTCCACCTTTATTTTTGTCTCCTTGTTTACAATTTGGGGTAGATTTTAAGCATCCTGTAATTCATCAACTAATCTTCTCCTGGCTACACATTCCAAGTAATTAAAGTTCAGCAATAACTGATTCTTTCTGCTCCAGCACCTGCATTTCATTTGTTTATTTTCCCAAAGTCATAAATCTGAAGGGCTGTCAAAGTGCCATAATATTAGTGCAATAATCAAAGTTAATTAGTCCCTCTCAATAAACAACAACCAAGTCATTACAAAGATACACTGAAGTTTTAGCCAGCTAACCCAGTTTGCAGACTGACCGCTTTGTAGTCAGAACAACTGGAATCTCAGAACTGTTGAGTAAATAAATGCAGTGTCCCTCCATCATTTAAAGGAAGGCTGTGCCCTTGGTGCATGCTGATTCATTAACTCCAGGGAAGGCAGAGCAGGCCTGAGCTCCCACAGCTGCTGCCTGCTGCAGGACTGAGAGGCTGAGGTTCCCCAGCTACCTAGCTGGACCATGCGCATCCCCAGCTTCAATAATAAAAGAGGGACAAGGGTTGCAAAGAAATGAGAAGGGGCAGTCTCATCGCCAACTTTTAGTAACCTGATCGCTTCAATAACTTTCGATTTATTATTTAGGGAATTTGAGAGATGTATTAGTTGAGTTCTGAGAAGACAACAGCCAATGGAGCTCCAGGGAGGGGGTACAGATCCTGGTCTGATGGGAAGAAGATGTTTGGAGGAAGACACTGTCTTCATTATAAGGGAGACCCTTCTAATTAAGAAGTGTGCAGAAACAGATTGAGATGGCTGGGTTTATACCTCAAGAAAGGCGCTCATAGCTGGTGGTCCCTGATCTCAGATATCTTAAGGTATAAAGCACACAGGAAGCCAACTTAAGATGCAAATTTAAGATGCCTGGCATTTTGAGGAGCTCACTGGGCGTTGTGAGCTTCAACCTCAGGATCCCATCGTTCTGAGAGATAGATCCTTCTCCCCTGGAGGCCATGGCTCCCACATTCGTGGATTACTGCTACATCACAAATTTCCCCCAAAAACTATGGTTGGAAACTACACATTTTGCATCTAATCAAGTTTGGCAGGTCCTAGTTGGGTGGTTCTGACCAGGAAAATCACCACATGAATCTGCTTGGCCAGGCAGGGCAGCAGCCATTTGAATGCTCAGCTGGAGAATTCTGAGAAGGCTCAAGTAAACCACTGATGTGGCAGCTCGAGTGTCCTCTCAACATGGTGGCCCCAATCTCAAGATCCAAAGGAGTGTTCGGGAGGACGCTATGATGCCTTTGAGAACCTTTCACCTTTCTCCATCATCCCTACCACAATGAATCATCAAGAGCGAGTCACCAAGTGCAGCTCACACTCTGGGAAGGAGATCTAGGCTCCGCCTCTTGAAGGGGGGCTATCAAGGAATTTGTGCATAAGCTTTGTCACTATTATGAGGCACTTCTAAGTCTTCCTTTTATAGGGTCTTTAAAATGCAGTTACGTTCACAACCCCTACTTGACAGGGCCAGAGGCCAGTTCTGACGAATCCCCTAGGAACGTAGATAGGCTCTGCCAGTTCCAGTTCTGCACAGCACCAAACCTAGTCTGTGCAAGACCAGCCAGTTCCAACCAGGGCATTCTCATAGCCATAACAGCCTCCTCTCTACCTCCTGGTAATGGGAAGGAGCACCACTCCTTAGCTCCGCTCAGTATTGACGCTGTTGGGAAGATGAAAGGATCCTGTAAAAAGAAACCTTAAAAGTGTCTTGGGGTGGTGGCAAAGCCTATGCACCCCCCCACCTACCATTCACCCAACCTCCCTCCCCTTCCCTGCTCTTCACCATGAAAAGACAAACTGAGACGATGTAGATCTGTAAAACAGGAAGACAAACGTCAGCAAGAACCCAACCACACAGATGCTGTGATGTTCCTTGAGAAACAGATACAGCTTGAGCTACCCAGCCTATGACATTTTTGTAAATGGAGCCTGAACTAGGACAAAGAGGAAATCTGTTTCAAGATCCACGAGGGCATCTGTGTAGTTGAGGGATCTGTGTTGGACAAGGGCTCCCCTCACAGGGTTACCATTTCCTGGATCTGTATGACGTGTAAGGCTCTATGCAGGAAAGCTTTGCATGCACTTTATCCTTGGGATGATCTGTAGGAAACGAGTCAGGGGCACCATTGGGCAAGTGTTCACATCAGGATTCCTTCCCAGAAATCTAAAACTCCGAAGTAAGGACCCCCATACCACCCCCACCAGGCTGCCTCTGCATAAATTAAAAAGTAGCTCTAATTTAAATATCTGTTTAAGATAAATCTTCACCTTCTGCCATGTGTCCTGGCCAGCCTGAGATGCCTGCTACCTCCAGTCCTGCTGCAATGCTGTGTCTTTGCCAGGAAGGTTTGCTCAGGCACAAGCACTGTTTCTCTTCTGTTTAATCTAACACATGCTACATCTGAGACACTCTGGATGCCCATAACAAACATGAAAAACAATCCCAAGTATATTTTCCCCTCTTAAATAATGGAGGCTAAAAGCTGAACAGCCAGAAGTAGGGCTTTCAGGCTCTGGCCAGATACCATCTGAAGATGAAATCCATCTCTTCA
Organism: Nannospalax galili; assembly: GCF_000622305.1. NCBI lineage: Eukaryota > Metazoa > Chordata > Mammalia > Rodentia > Spalacidae > Nannospalax > Nannospalax galili. The sequence goes on from NW_008328344.1 coordinate 1,282,989, forward strand.
AGCTATGTCAAAATTACTTAATAAGAGCTCAGGGGACACCACACTATTGAAAGGATGCATCTGCTCTAAGAGGCACATGATTGGGAGTGACGGTTTGGAGCTAGCCACCTGTGCTTGACACTGGCCCTCTTAAAATTCTGCGGTTAACCACAGCCCTCATTATACAAAGTAGGTTTCAGTGGACATAAAGTTTGAAAAGATTGAGTTCAAGGCGGCCAACGGTGGCCAGGAAGGAAGACACAAAAACGCAGAAATGGTGATCAAAGAACAGGAGATAGCAGTCAAGAGCAAGTCAGTGCAAAATTTTGAGAATGAGAAATGAAATCAGCAACTTGGAGGATAAGGGCCAGGCACGATTTTCAGGCATTCTGAAGGCAGAGAAAACTCAGAATATTTTAGCAACCAATTATGTCTATAAGAGGATGAATAATTTATTATCTGATAAAGAATCTTTCCTGGGCCTGAGACAAGAAAGGTCAAACAGGCAACTTAAGCAGAACAGTAAATACACTACATAGCACTTAACAGGAAGGGAGGGGACGGAAGCGGAGATGGAGCTTCCTGTGACCGGTTCATCAATGACATCAAATTACAAGGAGCTACAGAGGGTCTCTTTGCTAGGTAACCACAGGTGCCCTCATGTTACTGACATGCCATTTCCTATTATGAAACATTGATTCACGTATAGACAAATCTCAAATACAGTATTAGACCGAGTCCTTTAAAATTCCAGGTCAAGACTGGGAGCTCAGGTGAGACAGACCTCGCCTAGCATTTATAGAGTCCTAGGTTCAATCCCCAGTACCACAAAAACTGGGTGTGATGATGCATGTCTGTAATCTCAGTACTTGGAAAGTGGATGCAGGAGGATCTGAAGTTCAAGGTTATCCTCCATACCAAAGAAAGAGACAGACAGAGAGACACAGAGACAAAGCGTGTGTATATGTGAAAGAGAGAGACCAAGTATGTATGTGAGAGAGAGAAAAAAAAAGAGAGGGGCAGGCAGACACAGAGACAAGGGGGGGTTCCAATATGTAAAGTGTGTGCCACGTAAGCACAGGGACCTGAGTTAGGATCCTCAGAACCCATATAAAAGCCAGACATGGTATCATGGGACTCTGTAACCCCAGAACTCCACTGGGAAATAGAGACAAGAGCTCCCAAGCTAGCTAGCTTGGTACACAAGGTAGCAAATAAGGCACCTCTGATCTCTAATATGCACTGTGGCGTGTATGTACCTTGCATGCACCTACTCTCACACATACGAACAGTGGGCACACACATACATGCACACACACACACACACACACACACACACACACACACTAAAAAGAAAATCCAGGCCAATCTTTAGGAACAATCCACACCAGGAAGTTTGGATTGGATAAGGAAACCTAATCATGGACTCAGGGAGACAAGACACAGTTTCCAATCTCGGGCGCGCCACTCATCTCTCAGCCGTGTGCACATACAGGGCCTGTTCCCTCACCCAGCCTCCACAGATCACCCATCAGATGGGTTCAACACTCAGTATTCATGCTTCACTTCTAATGTGACTCACTCTGTCTTGTTCCAGACACCTCGGTGTCACGTGCGGGTGACAGTAAATGACATCTGAAAATGTCTCAGGGAAGACCTTTACTCTTGTCTTCTGCTGTGGGTGGACACTTACTGATGTAAGCAAGAGGTTGCTGGTTCACAACTTGTTTAAGTCATACTTTTATTTTTACTAGAAATCCAATACTGTGCAGGAAAACCAGTTTTTAAATTTATTTATGTATTTTTACCTGTATGAGTGTCTGCCTTCACGTATGCAAGGGCACCACACACATGTAATGTGCTCAGACATCAGCATTGAATCCCCTAGAACTGAAGTTACAAACAGTTGTTAGCTGCCATGTGGGTGTTAACATGGCACTGAACTCTGGTCCTCTGGAAAAGCAGCCAGTGCTCTTAACCACTGAGGCATTTCTGGAGCCTCAGCTAACAATGTTTAAAACAAAGAAATAAGAAACAAATGTAGAGGCTGATTTAGAATGAACTTTTCCAGATAACATATTGATACTATTGTTTTACATTTTTGTTTAGCTAGGCTCATTCAAAACAATAGGGTTGAGCCTTGTACCTTGGATGCCTTGGATAATGATCACCTTTTCCAAGCCAAGCCACAACTTAAGACAGGCATGAGGTTTCTATGTCAGTCACCCCACATGTTGCCACCTCCTCCCAACACACAGAAACACATACACAAGCACACACACACAAACGTACACACACACACATACACGCAAGCATACAGACACACACACATACACACAAACACACACCACCTAATACCTTCCATCTGGAAAGGCAAGTGTCAAGCCCTTGAGCCCAACACAATGTCCCACACCAAGTTCTCTACATGTGAAATGACATAGAGCCTCTAGTTCGGATGCCTGTCAATGAGGCTGGCAGAGCACAGAGCTGTCAGGGCATCCAAAGGCGAGGCACAGACTTGGAACCCACACCAGCCCCAGAGCAAACTCAAGTAAGTAAACACTGCAGCATCAAACCGGGCAGCTATGATCAACCTCGCACGTGCGCTCCACAAAACGTATATTCTTCTACCATTGCTAATAAATCTTTGATTTTCCTTAATATTTTTTTAATTTTTTAGAAGAGGCATTTCATTACAACTTTAACATATTCAGCAACCGTTTCCAGAGCAAAGATACATCTCTTTCAAAAGTGGCTATAAAATTTTTAGGTTCGCTGTTGAATTAATACAGTTATACAATATTGAACTCAGGGTAAGCCCTGTAAGACATACAGCCCTGAATGAGTTTTTAACCTTTAAAAAAGATCTCCATTTCATTTAAAAATACATGGTTTCTTACAGAAAGACTCATTGTTTTTGCTAATAACACTGAGATGTTGGT
>NW_008328344.1:1290201-1310983 GCF_000622305.1 Nannospalax galili
TGTCAATATTACTTTGGATAAGATTGGGGTCTGCTATTCATTTTCCCAGTTCTATGCTAGGTTACTATCTGGGAATCGTTTTGGCCACCCTGGCCAACAACTCAAAAGAAGGTATCTCCTATCTGGCATTGTTGCTTGTTATGTAGCCTTTAGCTATGCATACAGACTCTTAAGAAATTATATTGGCCCCTTTAATCTTTGGTTATACTTTCCTTTTGGGTGTTTAAGGCCATACAGTTGGCCCAGATAAACCAATTTATTTTCACTCTTAAGGCTGTTTGAGGATCTGTTCCTCAGGGGTCACATGGGCTTGGGAGGAGCCCCTGGCTCCTTTCTTTTATCAGTTCCGCCTCTGTGAAGATTTTTTTTTAACCTCTTATCTCCCCAATTTTTCAATAACCATTCAGCTATAAACCGCTGCTTGCTGTTCCCGATGGCTGATCTCTTAATCATCTTTCTTGGATATATGCAAAGTGTAGTTCTTTGTAAATACAAAAGGAAAAGCAATCACATAAATAATTAAGATGGCTTTTCAAATGACAGTTGAGTACTAATATGAGGTACACTGGAAAATACTAATCAACAGACTAAATATACATCCATTAAAATGTAGGAGTCCAGATATATGAGGACAGAAAAACAGTTCACTACAAACCCGCTTAACTGGTGCTGATAAACACCTCCCTACAGCTCCCGTCCAGTCACTTGTTGAGGCTGATAGCAGCAAGCTTCACTGTTCTCTTCTTATGTAAGAGATTATCATTACTGCTAGTATTTAATTGAGCACTTAATCATCCTCCACCATGTGCTCATATTTTATCCACACACAGTCACTGTGTTTAATAATAAAGAAAAACCTTCAAAGGGACACTGTGATCTGCATTTTATAAATGAAACTGAAGATTACAGGAATTCCAAACTGGCCCAAGGTCACAGGGTGTATCTGTTTCTAATCTCTGACAACATACTACTGTGTATTTTAAAGATTTATCTCCATTTCTGATTACTGTGCATGCATGAGTGTCTGTGCAGGTATATGCAAGTGGCTTTGGAGGCCAGAAGAAGGTGTGGAGCTAGAGTACAGGCAGTTGTGAGCTGCCGGGCATGGGTGCTGGGAACCAAACTTGGGTCTTATGCAGGAGGAATATGCAATCTGAACTGCTCACCCATCTCACCAGCCCTAAAGCATTTTTTTTAAACAGTGTTAATGAGTCAGGAATTGTTTGCACCCCTAGGAATCATCTGATAATGTCTGGAGACATTTTAGTTGTCACAAGGGGGGTGTAGGATGGAGAGTAGGGTAGAGGAAGGTCTATTTGATATACTTTGGTCCTCAATAAGCTTAACATCAGATCAGCTCTAGGCACTGATAAGACCCAGTAGCCAGCCTGAAGTCAGTATACCAAAAGAATGCTACCCAGCGGACACCCTGACGACCCCCTGCCCTGTCTCTCTGGGACTGCTTAACAATCTTGGTTAATTTTCATTTTTAGTCTTTTAAATTCATTTATTTTTATTTTATGTGTATGAGTGCTATGGGTACATATGCATAAGTGCGCCTATGTCGTGCAGTGCCCGTGGAGGACAGAAGAGGGTGTTGGAACCTCTGGAACTGGAGTTACAGACAGTTGTCAGTCACCATGTGGGTGCTGGGATTCTGAGACAGACATGAACCCCACTTCCAGGAAGACTACACGAGCTTCCCTCTCCCCCTCCCCTTTAACCATGCTGAATAGATTTGTTTCTAAAACATCAATTCTGGTTCACTTCTTCACTGTCCACAGGATCCTAAAACTGTTTTCCTTTGTTCGCTTATGTCTGACCTCGGGGCATCCAAAACATCTTAGTAGGAATGCACTGAACCATGGGATAATTATTAACAGTAGCAATTATAGGCTCTTAGTAGACTTCTTTATGGACTATGTGTTCACATAGGTTACATTTTACTCAGTAGGTAGATCTCTCAAATTAAATTTGAGAAAGGCTATCTAAAGTTATAAATCCCAGCTAGACTGAGGCAGGAGGACTGTCACAAGTTCAAGGCCAGCCTGACTACATAGTGAATTCCGGGCCAGAATGGGTTACAGATTGAGAGCCCATCACAAAACAGAGGAGGAGAAAGAAGGGGAAGAGAGGAGGAGGAGGAGGGAGAAGAGAAGGAGGAAGAGGAGGAAGAGGAGGAGAGGAAGAGGAGGAGGAGGAAAAACAGGAGGAGGAGGAGGAAAAACAGGAAGAGAAAGAAGATGAGAAAGACTACATAGAAAGAATGGCACCAACGCCCAGGGCTCCACTGGGGTGGCTCAGGATGACTAATCCTGAGAAATGTATCTAATCCTGAAATGGACCATTCAAGCAGCATTAAGAGAACCTAAAATCAAAGCCTCAAAGTGGAAGGCTGAGGGACGCTTGGGCAAGAGGAACCTGCTGAGTTCCAAGGCAGATGGCGCAAGCAATCTGCACCTGAGCTCACCAGCTATGCGTCTCTGGACATATTCCTTCTCTGGCAGAGCTGTGGCTTGGGTCAAATGAAGAAGAGGCTTTAGATCACAATGGGCCTTGCCCATGGCACAGTACATGGTAGCAATTCCGTGAATGAGGGTTGTCAGCTGCTCCAACACAGTGAGTTGAGAAAAGCATTCCACTGCAAAGACGCAGACATGAAGCTTCGGGAACATGGTGATTAGGGAAGGTACACTGGAAAGTTGGAAGAGAGGCCCAGGAAGGGAAGGACAAGCTGGTTAAACAGGAAAACAAACTCCACCTCCAGAACCGAGCTAAGGATGCCACAGAGCCTTGGCACCCAAGGGCCAGTGTGGAGCCAAACAGCCCAGCGACTTCTGAATGAGCTCTTGCTGCAATAAAAAACCTTGGATCACTCTGAAAGCCTCCCACAAGGTGTCAATATGTCTCAGTACATCCCAGGCCAGCTATCTATACAATCCATCCCAGGTAGTGTGAACAGGCTCAAGCTGGCTCACACACTGAAAACCTGGAGTGGATTAAATTGACCTTGAGATCCTTTCTGATATGCCAGATAAGGTCCCTCTGCAGAGTTGTGGAATAACGAGAGCGTGGAAGAAATCAGCGCAGCAAAGTCACAGGTGAGCACGTGAGGACGGTGTGGACAAAACGCAAGGACGGTTACCACACCAGGGCTCCACACAGTGCAAAGACAGGAAATGGTAACAGTGGCTTTAGGTGCTAAAGCTGGGCATCTGTAATCACCATCTTGGGGGAGTGAGGAACACGGTACAACCAAACATAGGGAACGAGTACAGCAGTGAGGCTTGTCAGAGGGTTAAGTTTCTGCAGTCTAAACCCTCCGAGATGAAATCCCAGTGTGTGAAACTGTGTGGTCTGTTGTCCCTGATGCTTCCTGTTCCCAAGCCCCTAACATGAATGTTTGGAATAATTATTTCTGGAGGATTGCTACTCCACCTCAAGCGATTGTTCAGCAGAGCGAAGCTATAGTGATCAACTCTGTCACTAGAAGTTGGCTCACAGGGACAGAGCTGTGGCCTAAAATGCAAGGAAGAGAGATTAAATGGTGAGTTTCTAAGAGTATCTCGCTCGGTCTTCTTCATTAGAGATGAGGAAACCAGGAATTTCTGCCTCTATGCACCAACTTGTAGTTAAAATGGGCCAGGTGTAGAGGCTCATGCCTGTAACTCCAAACTTCTGGAAGCAGAGGCACGAAGGGCACAAGTTCAAAGCCAGACTAGACCACACAGTCAGGTCCCATCTGCAAAAGCAGTGACAACAGATGACAGACAGGTGGGTAGGTGGGCAGACAGATACCTGATAGATAGATGACTTATAAGTAGATTATAGATAGTAGTTAATAGAGACAGATAACTAATAAAAGCTAAAAGATAGATGATAGACATAGACAAATCAATATACGACAGATCATTTCCAAATGGGATAAATACAGATTAATCTGTTCTCATCTATAATGCATTCTTAAAAAAAAAAAAAAAAGCACAGATTTAAAGATGAAAACGCAACTGTGTGTCAGCAGTATCTTCCACACCTGGCTTCAATGTTAATATCATTGTGCAGTCAGGTTGCTACAGAATCACCAAAGCCAGTGGAATTCCCTGAGATGCCAGATAATGGCATCTCTTTTACATAACCAACAGGCCAGAACACGGTAGCAACGCCTAGGAAACTGGCACAAAGACGGTGGCTGCAAATTGATCCCAGTGAATGAAGGGACTCCCTGGCGAGATTCAGCGTCCCCCGCCCCATGCTCATCACACGGCAAACATAAATACCAAAAACATTCATATACTTTAGACCCAATTGTACATGAAATTACAACAGTGTACAGTATCACTGGTAGTGGCAAAACAATGCAAACCACACGCCTGCACCATAAGTGGAACACTGGTGAGAAAGGCGTGTCCTGGAATATTATGCAACTACTAGAAACGATGAAGACACGTGCTTTGAAGTCGAAGTGTCCCCTGAAAGGATCATGTGTTGCAGAGGTTTGGTCCCCAGTGCAGTAGTGCTCAGATGCGAAGTTTTGGTGAAATGATTAGATCACAAGGATTCTGACTTAACCCATGGGTAAGTCCACTGATGGATCCATAATCTGATGGTATCAGAGGTGGTGGAATTCGGTCTCTCTTGCTCTTGCTCTCTCTCTCCCTCCCTTTCTCCTTCCTCCCCTTCCTGACCGCTAGGAGGCAAGCACCTCTTTCCTCACTGTGCCCTTCTGCCATGATGGCTTTCGTGTCCGCAGGCCTAAAAATGCAGTCAGTCAGCTTTGAGCTGAAAACCTCTGGAGCCATGAGCCAAAATGAATGTTTCTTCCCTTCCCCTCAAGTTGCTTCTGCCAGGCACCGCACCCCTGTGATGCAAAGTCCATCTGGCCCAAAGTCCAGGCAGATGCACTGATAAAGAAAGGCCTTCTGCTGTACTCGTGGCCTGACCACAGCACAGAACAGCGGCATGCATGGCTTCACTCACAGGTGCAGCCCTTTTCTGGAAGAACACGTGAGAAATGGCCAATGTGCCTACCTTTCCAGGACCAGGGAAGACTTTAGCTTTTTGTTTTCTTACCATCTCATTTGGAAAGACTAGGGGTGAGAGACAGCTCAGCAGTTAAGAGCACTGGACCGGCTGCTCTTGCAGAAGACCTGGGTTTGAATCCCAACACCCACACGGTAGCTAACAACCATCTGTAACTCCAGTTCCAGGGGATCCAACTTCTGTCCTCCTCTGGCACTGCATGACACAGATCCACTTAGACACATGCAGGCAATACACATAAAATAAAAATAAAACAAAAACAACAACAAAAAAGATTTTTAAAAAAGGCTCATGTGTAAAAAAAAAAAAAAAAAAAGACTGGGAAGACAGGACCATTGCAGGTGTGCTGCGAAAAGACATCTGAGCATGACGTCACATAGGTACCTGCATAAGATCTCACAAGATCAGGACTTCATCATGGACAGGGGAGGAGCTCATGAGGTGCCCTCCCTCCCTGAGGGGACAGTAGACAGTTAACGGTAGTTGGGGGAGAAGGGCTGTTACTTTCTTCAGTGGTGTAACCACTGGTAAGTTGCCCAAGCTCCTGTAAACAACCTCCCTCCCACACTCATGCAGGCAGCCCTCATTAAACACAGCGAGTCGCACACAAACAGACATGAAGTGGGAGGTGACTTGCTGGGCAGAAGAATTTTAGCAGGTGGAGGAGGGATTAGAGAGGGTCATGGAGGGTGAAAATGACTAAAATTCATTATATACATGTATGAAACTGCCAAAAGGTAATAAAATAAACAAACAAGTAGCTGCAGAAATAGAAAAAATACCATAGGGCATTCACCCTCCCAGCTGTGTTCATGGGCACTGACCACATTTTATTTGTTTTAACAATGATTTAAATAAGCAAAACTTCTCAAACCTCTGAGTAGTAAAGCAGGTGACGCTGACAGTGAACTGTAAACAAATTCGTGGATGATAACTGCCCAGCTCATCCTTTATTCATAAAGTAAACAATGTAAAAATGACTTTAAAAATAAAGACATGATTCCAACAGTAATAAACTTTATGCACTGCGCTTAGCCCGGCATGCACACTGGCAACAAAAAAACACAGTCAAATGCTCACCCATTCTCCCAGAATCTGGGACACAGCTTCGTTGGCTCTTGTCATGTTCCTACAGGCCAGGATCACGTGTGCACCGTGGAGAGCAAAAGACTTGGCAGTTTCAAACCCTATGATTTAAAAGAAAAGTCCACATTAGAAAAGATGGACATGTGAGTCATGCTAAACGGCCTACAGGGGACACCGCTGGCACGGTCAAAGTGGTTCTCAACCAGAGGTGATTTCATACCGCAGGGGACAGGTGCCATGTCTGGAGACTTTTCAGCGGACAAAACTGTGGGGTGGAGTGTCACTGGCTTTTAGCGAGCAAAGGAATGTGGCAGATAAATATCTTAGGATGTATAGGAGATGCCTGGCCAGGAAGGTCAACAAATGAAATCAGACAATGGGCACAACAGGTAGAGTGACTGCAAAGATGAAGGCTGAGTCAAAAAAGATTTCAGGCCAGGGTCAGCCCCTTTACCACCAGTCATGAGGAGTAATGCTCTGTGATGGTCCCAGGACTGATCAGTCTAGCAATGGTGGCCCTGGTGTCCTGAACCCTCCCTCTCACCTTCCTCCTGAGAACAATGAGAAAAAAGCTGGAGAACATATGGTATACACATGAGAGGGTTCACACAAACATGCACCATCATACACACACATGCACATACAAATACACGCATACATACGCACACACTCACATACACACACCCATCATGCACACACATATACACAAAGGCATTCTTGTTTGAAATTCTTAGAGAAGTTCCATACAACTGAGAAGTTGGGAGGCCAAGGTTTGGGGAAGTCAAGAGGCCAGCACCTAGCATGGCGAGGCCAGCACCTAGCAGGGAGAGGCCAGTACCTAGCAGGTTCTGTGGTGCCTCCCAAGTCCTATTCCAGATGGACAAGTGGCCGAGAGTCTTAGAAGACTGGTTGAGCTCATGGCACTTTTACAGGAAGAGAAAGACACAAACGTAAGCTCGAGGACCACGAAGAAGAGGCCCTGGTAAATTCATTGGGGCTGTGTCCCTCACTGGAGTACCTGTATAAGTCCAGCCTTTCTAGAAACTCAGGTTCAAGCCACTTAGTCACTGGCTGGTCACCTCATCCAGAACCTCAAGTTCTCCCTGCAATTACCTCACATTCTCAAATAAAGTCTGTGGAAGGAAAACAAAAATAACAAGGCAGGCAAGAGGACGAGATGTTACCCAAAGCCAGAGGAGAGGAAAACAGAGACAATTGCACTCCAGGCCTGAATAATGAAGTCGTCAGAAAGGGGGGCCCAAGAGCACTATGGCAAGGTCTTCAGGAAGTGAAAAGATGAGATGGGGAATTTTGTCAAGGACTTCAGAACAGAAAAAAATAGGTAAAAATCGGATACTATGAAACAAGCCTAAGTAAGGAAAACATACAGGTTTAAGCCAGGCGTAGTGGCCCACACCTTTAATCCCAGCTCTAGGGAAGTGGAGGCAGGTGGATTTCTGTGAGTTCAAGGCCAGCCTGGTTTACATAGAGAGTTCTAGGCCAGCTGGGGCTAGAAGGAGACCCTGTCTCAAAAAGACAAAGAAAATCAAACAAACAGACACAACAAGCCTAAGTAAGGAAAACATACAGGTTTAAGCCAGGCGTAGTGGCCCACACCTTTAATCCCAGCTCTAGGGAAGTGGAGGCAGGTGGATTTCTGTGAGTTCAAGGCCAGCCTGGTTTACATAGAGAGTTCTAGGCCAGCTGGGGCTAGAAGGAGACCCTGTCTCAAAAAGACAAAGAAAATCAAACAAACAGGAAAAAAATACAGGTTTAATAAAAGACACAGTTAAGAGAAGACAAGTCAAAAATTTCCAAAGTGAAGCATAAATGATTTTTAAAAAAAAGATGATTGCACCAAGGACTTAAGATGCTTAGGCACACTGTCACTGTAAACATATCAATGCTTATCTGTAAAACTGAGAATTGCAAGGTATTACAGTGGGTATTACATACAGTAGAATATTATATTAACATAGTGTAGATGTGATATTATTCTGCCTTAGAAGAAAGAAATTCCACCAATTACAGCAAAATGGAAGAACCCAGAAGACATCTGCCCAATGAAACAAACTAGACTCAGGACAAGTACTGCATGACGCCCTTCTGTGCGGCTTCTAAAGCTACAAACCCAGAGAAGCAAGAGTGCAAGGGTAGTTCTCAGGACTGGGGAAGGAGAAAAACAAGAAACAATTAGCCAAAGGGGGAGAGATTTCTACTCACAAGAGGATAAAGTCCTAGAAAGCTAAGCCCACAGTCAGCATGAGCGTGCTGCATATTTACCAGCTTGTGAAGAGGGTAGGGCTTCCGTTACACAAAGTATTCTTATCACAAACACACATGTGCGTGGTTTATATATGTTAAGGGGCAAGGGAAATTTTTGGAGGTGATGGATCTGTTTCTGGTATAAATTCTAGTAGGGTCTACAGAGAAGGCTCAACAGGTAGGAGTGCCTGCTGCTCTTTCAGAGGACCCAAGTTCAGCTCCCGACACCCACATATAACTCCAGCTTCCAGAAATCTGACACTCTCTTTCAGTCTCTGTAGGGACTGCACTCGCATGTACAAACCCACACTCAGACACATATAAACATATAATCTTTAAATAAACTTTTTAAATCTTTATAAATTGTAATGATAGTCTGGTAGATAAGTTAGGTTCTGAGTCCTTTTGAAATTTCTGAGTCAAAGCAATGACCATAAATTTCTTTAGCACATTATCATTATAGGGTATTAAAGGGGGGGAAACACAATGTCGGAAAATGGGAAAGATGATGGGCATAATTCACTGTCATTCCCTAGTAACTGTTTGGCTGGGTTTGGTTTTGGTTTGGTTTGACTTTGTATTGTTTGAGATAGGGTTTTGCTATGTATTCTAGGATAGCTTGAAACTTACTATGTAGCCCAGGCTAGCCTCAAACTCCCATTCTCCTGTCTCTCTACCTCCCAAGCACTGGAATTACACATATGTGCCGCTATACCCAAAAACAATTATGTAATTAAATAATCAAAAGGGTATCAATAAAAGCAAGGCAAGCTGGAGCTTTATCCAACTCCCCAGATTATCAGTCAACTACTTGTTCCCCATGCCTGTTTATCTCTTGCACCCAGCTGGATTTCATAGATCTCCAGGAGGAATAAGTGGTTTACACAGACTGCTACTAAGAAGCCACCACAGTATGTTGCTTTGAAGTAATCTCCCTTATTTTGAATAGCAACCCTGATGGCCCTGTAACTTCCTTTTCAATAATGAATAATTTTTAAAATCCTGTGAGAATACTGCTCACTCTGGTTTCAAATGTCACTACCTAGAAATCTGTGAAGGGGAAAAACATACCCTTTTCCTATCCCCTTTATTTCCTGAAATGAACCAGTTAAGTCAGGCTAGCACACTTGACAAAATGACCTATGGCAAAGAATCCTTTATTTCCAAAAGTTGTGCCTCTGATGTAATGGCAGCACACACAGAAGACAGGAGCTTCCGCCTTCTCACCTCACATAACTCCTGACTGGAGCTACGGCTAAGCCATCTGTCTCTGTGTCTTCTACAGTTATTCTCCAGGACTTACAACACCCTTTATCTAAGCAACACGGTACACATGGCTAGTCGACTTGTTTCTACCGCCTCTGGAAAACAAAGTGGGGATATTTCAAAAGATGATGGTTTAACAGGGAAGACAATAACGCTTTTATAGTAAACCACATCTCCAGAGTAGGGAGTTTTATAAATTAAAAAAAAAAGTTTAATAACATTACCTACTGCTAAGTCCTGCAGAAAGCCCATGAGGATGGCATCCCTCACTCTGGTAGCACCACGGCCGATGGCCAGCTTAATTAGCTAAGTGTAGTAGTGCTAAGCCAATCCTGCATGGTGCCAAAGTTGGTGCAAAATAATGAAGGTAATGGTTTAGTAAATTTAATAACCTGATTCATCTTATAAAAAATTAACTTTATGACAATGTTTAAATTGCAGTAGCTTAACAGTGTGGGGATGGCAAGAGCGGGTACAGAGGAATATATAAGCTAATAATATGAAGAAAATAAATAACAGAAGGCATTTCTAAACAACGGGCAGCAATGGTCTCCTCACATTTGTAACATGGGATCCAATCAGAAGCACTAAGTGGCCATGGGGGGTTAATATCTCATGGTCTCAGGTTTGAGCCTTTAAATACAAACACCCAAGTGATGTAAGACGGGAAATAGACACAAAAACTTAAATGCCCACTTACCTTACACAAGTTTTCATTCTCCAGAACAGAAGTTGCATATGATAATTACAGCCTAAATCAAGTCCACAGAGTACCTCAGTTTGGCTCTCCCCCTCTCTCCTTTCTATCTTCCTGCTCCTTTCCTCTCTCTCTCTCTTTCTCTTCCCCTCCTTCCTTCCTTCCTTCCTCCCTCCCTCCCCCCCCTCCCTTTCCTTCCTTCCTTCCTTCCTTTCTTCCTTCCCTCCCTTCTTTTCTTTTCTTTTCTTTTCTTTTCTTTTCTTTTCTTTTCTTTTCTTCTTCTTTCTTTGGTTTTTTGTTACTCTAACATTTTTCCATAATTAATCTTTTTTAGTTTTTGTATTTGTTTTCCTGCTCCCTCCCTCCCTTCCAACTGAATTAACCACCATCATTTCTATGGCCAGGGAGACCATACAAGCCAGGGCCAGGGTCAAGCATCTCTGAAAGAGCTCATGATGGGAGCACACTTGGGCTCCAACCCACATGCAGACACAGCCAGGTGACTGAGGAGCATTGCTAGACAGAGGGAAGAATTAATGTCTCAAGTTAGCCACAGTCAGCTGCCACCCATGCTGCTCCCATTGCCCATCAGGACACTGCAGAAACCAGATGCCTAGATCCTAGCAATGGGAACTCATCTAGCAGCTGCTGATACCCATGGGAATCCAAATCAAGCTATTCTGTCTTGCCACATAAGCCTGGCTAACTTTTAACTCATGATCCTCCTGTGTCGGCCTCCCAAGTGCTGCCCTCTGTGATGGTTAATAATGATTATCAACTTGACACCTAGGATCAAGTTATAGAATCACCTAGGAAACATCCCTCTAGACATGTCTGTGAGGAAGTAGGTTAACTGAACTGTGAAGACCCACCCTAAATGTGGGTGGCACTGTTCCATGGTCTGGACTTAACAAAAAAGAGAAAGTAAGCTGAGCATGAGCCATCACCACTCTCTGCTTCCTGACTGCAGATACGTGTGACCTGCCACCTCACACCCTTGCTGTGGTGCCTTCTTTGCATGATGCTGATGGACTGTGTCTCTTCAAACTGTGAGCCAAACTGACCCCCTTCCTCCCTTGAGCTGCTTGCTGTCAGGGATCTGGCCACAGCAACAAGTAAAGTAATTAATATGTTCTCACATCCAAATCTTAAAGAACATTTCCTATCAGCCTGCTTGAGATTTTATTTAATCCACATCAAGTTCAACTCTGCCAAGTGAGAGACTGGGATTCCGGCTACGCCTGGGGAAACCCAGCAGCGGCACAGTAAGTCAGGGACCTGCGTGCACTGGGATCTATTACAAGCTCCTAAATGAGTGAGTGGCAGCAGAACCCTTGGGCCAAGAACTGCAGAAACAAAGAAAGAGATGCACAAAAAGGTGCTGTGAATGACCAAAGATTGTAGAAGAGCCTCACAGAATGCAGTGTGGAGAAAGGAATGGGCAGTAAGGTGAGGACCCTCTGAGAGGAGAGTAACACCAGGTGTTGTTATTACTATTTTATCCAATGACAGCCACTCTGACGGTCATGTGTATAATGGAGTCAGTTAAGACAAGGGAAGGCTTGTGATCAGCCAGGAAGGACCCTCTTAGGCTGAGTGGCCAAATGGATACATTAGAATAGAACTCAGAAAATGAAAACTCTAAAAAGCATGCTGATTGCCTAACTCTAGGGTTGAGGGAGCATCTAGGAGATCCTTGAGGTGCCCCTGGTGCCATGGGTGAGCCTAACAACTGGTTTACACAGACAGGAAACAGATAGTGAGGATGGGTCTGTGTGTGGTAGTGAAGGGGCTCAGAGCAAGTGGTTGTCCAGATGGTGACCGCGGCTGCCCCCAGATTCCACAGGCACAGAGACTCCAGGGTGAGAAGCCAGTTCCAACAAACCCTGACAAGGGAGCCAGGGGCATAGGCAAAAAAAAAAACAAAAACCGAGGCTTCTTTCCCCAGTGCCAAGAATATTCCTTCTGGTTGGAGGTTTTTAATTTCCTCCATATTGTGGATGTACTTGGGCAGTGTCCCCATTTACTGTAAATTATGGTTTTAATTACCATTTTTATTAAGATGCCCAGAGGAGTTGGGACTTACAATACCCGTAATTTCTAATGGGCTGTTATTATTAATTTATAATTGTGAAGCACTGAGGACAAATGCTACTTGTAACTGCATGCCATTTTAAGGCCACAGAAATGGTGAGCCACTTCCCCACATACACACACACACACCAAGAACAGACAACTGATGTGATCTTTAGGAATCAAGCAACAAGTTACAGAATCTTTCCAACTCGTGTCCTCGTGCTCCCCAGAGACCCCCATGATATGCAGAGCAGAAGAAAAGCCTGTGTCCTTCAGGTGGAGTTAGATTTGGGGATAATTCAAAGCTTGGCAATTGTTATTTGGGTGTGGGTGTGTGCACGCTTGTACATACCATTACACACATGTGGAGGTCAGAGGACAACCTCGGGTACAGAGGTCTCTTCTTCATAGTTTGCCACTGTGCATGCCAAACTGCTGCCCCAAGAGCTTTCAGGAATTCCCCTGGTTCTGCCTCTCATCTCACCACAGGAGCATGGGGATTACAGACACATGGCATCATGCCCAGCTTTTATGTGGACTCTGGTGATTCAAATACAGGTCCTCACAGTTGCACGGCAAGCACTTTACCCACTGAGCCATCTCCCCAGCCCCTGGAGATAGCTTTTTGTGTGAATAAACCACTAGTTTGGGCTAGGAGTGTCCCTCAGTGGCAGCATGCTCTCCCAGTATGTGTGAGGTCCTAGGTTCAATCCCAACACTGGAGAAAAAAAGAAAAACACAATGAATTTAAGGATGTGAGTTCCTTTATATCCTCCTAAATAGGCAAAGACCATACTTTCCAAACTAACCTGATATAAATAAAATGACAGCGACATGACACTGACCATGAGAGACACTTGAGATAAAGTTCTGGGACACAGTCATGGTGACAAGTGACAGTGACCAGATAACCCACACTGTTGATTCTGCACTTTAATTCTCTACAAGCTCACATTTACAATCCACACCATTTCAACCATGTGGCACTGATTCTACGGAGCCAGACAGCACTCTCGCTGAACACAGTCCACACCTGCCAACTTTTAAGAAATTACAAGATATGCAGATCTCTCCAGAGGAAAATAAGTCAAATCAGTCCTTCTCTGAAAATTAAGCATCAATATAGCCAGAGACAAGTACCTTACAGAGCTTCCTAAACATCCTTCATAACATAACTGTGTGGCAAATGGTACTTACCAAAAGAAAGATACCAGTTTGCAAGATGAGAATGCAGAGGTTTAGAAACAGGTCAGTCCACACAGAATATTTTTTTATTTCTTCATCTCACCAGGCTACATCTCTGTGATTTGGGCAGTACAAGACAGTAATATTTTGCAATGCTAGATAATAAATTCCAAGATCTCTCAAGAGGCAAGACTGACCCCCAGGCTGGCTGTGAGCTGCCACTGTGCAGGGTGAGTAAGTTCTCGTCTGACCTGCCAGTGACAGTCCTGGTTAGAAATCATAGCGAGAAAACTGCCTAAAGATCACAGTTCCCACAGTCCTAGACAGGCCATATGAAGACACATTCTCTGAGGGCAGTCAGACTGAGCAGCATCTGTGCCAGAGAGGTAGGGGGAACCAGGCCACCCCATGCATGAGGTATGGGATTTGGGGGACGTAAACTGGCTCCAAACACCTCTGAGGACAACTGGACCTTATCTACCCAACTGTAAATGGCCATGCTCTTTGGCCTAGATACTCAATGACTAGAGATCTGTTTTACAAATTGACTCACACATGGGCAACATACTGGGAAAGAAAATTCATCACATTGCATCAAATGAAGATGGCAATCAACCTAACTGTCCTTCCATTAGGCTAAGTCAACCAAATGTCACACAGAGAATAAAATACTAGACTGCACTTAAAAAGAATGAGGTGGAGCTGGAGAGATGGCTCAGTGGGTAAGAGCATTTGCTGTACAAGCATGAGGGTCTGAGTTCAGATTCCAGCATCCACGCAAAAAGCAGGATGTGATTGTGAGAGCATGCTTCTAACCCCAGCACTGACAGGGCAGAGACAGGAGGATGGCTGGGGCTTACTGGCAGGCAGCCTAGCTCCAAGTTCTGAGAGAAACCCTCTCTGAAGGGATTGAGGCAGAGAGTGAAGCCCAACATCTTCCTCCGGCCTCTATGCATGCAACAAGTAAATGCATTCACATAATACATGTGAGCATACACCATACACAAACACAAACACACACACACACACACAGAGTGAGGTGAAATGTTGGGGAAATGCAAGAAAACATTTCTAAGTTACACTACTAAGGACAAAAGTTGGCTGATTTCTGTTCTGGTTTCCTTTTCTGTTGCTGTGATAAACACCATGACCAAAAAGCAACTAGAGGGGGAAAGGCCTTACCTGACTTCTCCAGGTCACAGTCTATCACTGAGGAAAGTCAGGGCAGGAGATCAAGCAGAAACCATGGAGAAATGCTGCTCTCTGGCTCACTCACTGGCTCACTCTCAGCTAGTTTTCTTCTTTTTAATTTATTTATTTTTATTTTATGTGTATAACTATTTTGTCTGCTTGTATCCATGCATGCAATTCCCGAAGAGGCCAGAAGAGGGCGGCAGAGCCATAACTATAGTTATGAGCTGTTGTTAGGTACCGTGTGGGTGCTGGAAACTGAACACAGGTCCTCTGTAACCACAACCAGTGCTTTTAACCACAAACTAGCTGTCAGTCATTTCTCCAGCCCCCTCAGCTAGTTTTCTTAAACAGTCCAGGCCCACCTGCCTAGGAATGGCAACACCCATAGTGGGTTGAGCCCTCGCACATCAATCATTAATCTAGACAATCCCTAACAGATACGGCCATGAACCAATTTGATCAAGGCAATTTTCAACCCTCTTCCCAGGTGACTCTAGATTTTATCAGATAGACAATAAAAACTAACCAGGACAGCTGGGATTGTAGGTCAGCTGCAGAGCACTTGGCTAGCATGTGTAAAGCTCTAGGTTCAATATTGCAAGAAGAGGAGGAGGAAGAGGAGGAAAAGGAGGATAGAGGAAGAAGAGAAAGGGGGGAGGAGGAAGAGGAAGAGAAGAGGAGGAGGAGGAAGATGGGGGGAGGAGGAGGAGGAGGAGAGTAAAAGAAGTAGTTAGTCTGGGGATTATAGGCCAGTGGTAGAGCACTTTCCTAGCATACACAAGGCTCTGGGTTCAACATTCGGCACCACCAAAAAAAAAAAAAAAAAAAAAAAGACCAAAAAAGCCAAAGTGCAGAATGGTCTGCAAAATGCATCATAAATGGGGAGGCATGTGTGTAAACAGCACTGACACTGATGACTCCTAGGGAGTGCAACTGGTTGAGAGCAAACACTCACTGTGTGTGTTATAATGCATGCCATTTCAATTTTTAACACATGCATATTCGCCGGCTATAGTAGGAAACTAAAAATAACCACCTGAATGACATCTAATTGATAATTTATGGGTCTTTATGAATTTTAATACAGAGCAATCAAGGTGAATAAGAAAGGGAGGAACCAATTCCTACTCCAAAGGGTACGTTTTCAGAGCAGCCTGACTTGTAGAAAATACTGTTCAAACATCCAGGTAAGGAGGAGGAGCTGGGAAAGCTACCTTCTGCAGGGCACCAAGCCAAATGCTTACAAAATACAGGAATTCTCAGGTGCTTGTCAAGGAAACCCTGGGAAGTATTACTGTCATCAGTTCATAGAAGAGAAAACCAATGATCACAGAGGTTGAGGGACTTACAAAGGCAGAGAGCCCTGATGGGCAGTGCGGCCAAAGTTCAGAGCAGATACAGCCCACCACCTAGACCCCAAA
Organism: Nannospalax galili; assembly: GCF_000622305.1. Taxonomy (NCBI): domain Eukaryota; kingdom Metazoa; phylum Chordata; class Mammalia; order Rodentia; family Spalacidae; genus Nannospalax; species Nannospalax galili. Next base: position 1,306,432 of record NW_008328344.1, read on the forward strand.
CCACCTAGTGCACCTTGTCACTGGGATGTATGACATCGTGGAATACTATGAAAGGTATACGTGTGACTAAAGCCTTGGAAATTTCCTGAGTGGTCAAGGTTAATGGAGAATCTCAAGGATGCTTAATGCACAGCCACTGGATGCTGATCAGTTTATGCTGATAAAGGAGTCAGTCTTAGAGGATGGTGCTGGCTACAACAGGAACCCACAAGTGACTAGAGGGCTTGAACTCTCAGTCTCCCCAACTTCCCTCTTTTACTCCACACACATCTCCAGGAAGTAGGAGGAGCTGTACCCATACTGACCAGTGATGCAACCATGCCTACATAATGAAGCCTCCCTCCATAAAAAGCAGAGCTTCTAGGTTTGTAAACACACAGAGGTAATAGGAGAGGTACAGCCGGAGGAACGTGCAAGCTCTGTGCTCCTCCTATAATCCACCCTAAGAATGTCTTCACTTGGCTGCTCAGCTGTGCATTCTTTTTTTGGTCTTTTTGAGACAGGGTCTCCCTGTAGCTCCAGCTGCCTGGAACTCGCTCTGTAGACCACTTTTTAATAACCTTCCCAACGAATCAGCAGTGTAAGGAGATCTTCCACTGAGTTTTGGGGGCTATTACAGAAAACTATCAAACTCAAGGAAGAGACTGGGGGGGGGGCTTCTCCATTCACAGTCAGTTGGTCAGCAGTACAGGTGACAACACAGGACTTGGAATGGCATCTGAAGTAGGGACAGTTTTGGAACTGAGCCCTTCACTTGGGGTCTGTGCTAAGTCTGGAAGAATTGGAATTTTTTTTTTTTTTTTTTTGGTCTTTTTGAGACAGGGTCTCCCTGTAGCCCCAGCTGTCCTGGAACTCACTACATAGACCAGGCTGCCCCTGAACTCACAGAGATCCACCTGCCTCTGCCTCCCAAGTGCTGGGACTAAAGGTGTGTATCACCACACCCTGCAGGGAAAATTATTTTATGTGTAGAAAGAAACCAGACGTGTTGTGTCCTAAGTATTCAGGGCGTGCAGTTAGTGTCTGCACTCATCCCGCCATTAGTCATTGCTGTGACAATATTCCTGAGAAGGAAGTCACCGGCACACCTGCTATTCGTACAACATAAGTGAAATGACTTCAGCAGTTGTCCTTCTCAAAGAAAAGGGGTCCCCACAGTTCAGGCTTCAGCGTCAATAGTGTCTGGTGCCCTTTCACTGTGGTTTCTGTGTTACCAGGTAAAGGCCAAGAACTGTGGTCTCTTCAGCGATCATGTTACAACACACCTGCTTTATGGACTCTCCCCCTAATTGTGATGTGCTGCCATGTTTTCCTCTTTCTTCTTTAAGACTTCATCATGGAACACAAAATTAACAACATCCTTTGCTGTCAGACACTTTTCTCTGTGTAAGGCCCATGAAGGGGGCCAGCTAACCGACAGGAATGCATGGTTTGCCAAGGCCAATGACCTCAGAGTTTCAAACTTAACGTTCCCTTCAAGCTTTAAACCAGTGCTGGGCAATCTTAATACTGTAGCTGTTGCAAGATATGCTCACATTTAATTACTAAAAACTTTCAAATCCAACTTTGAAGGAATATCTTTACTGAATCAAATATAAAGACCACTGCTTACCCCCTGCCTCCTCCCAAAAGAACAGTAACTCCACACTGGATTTTTTTTTAAGCAGAGTACACAAGGTACTGTTGCCATTTCTTCCAGAGCCTTAGATCAAGGAGAGAGAGAGGAGAGAGGAGAAAGGGGAGAGGAGAGAGGAGAGAGGAGAGAAGAGAGAAGAGAAGAGAAGAGGAGAGAGAGGAGAAGAGAGAGAGAGAGAGACAGAGAGAGAGAGAGAGAGAGAGAGAGAGAGAGAGAGATTAAAGAAAACAAAGGCCTCCTGGTAAAAACTGTTCTAAAATCCAGCCTCTTAGATGTAGATTTCCTGTGCCTTTTCAAGACAGCATTCTGTAGTCCCTGGCGTTAGGATAAGCTGTGTTTTGGGAACACTCTGGATCCACAATCTCATACTCTGTACACATGAGTTTATGTTCTTTGGATGTCAAGCTCTTATTTTAACAGAATACACACACACAGACACAAACATGTGCACGTGCACACACACACAGACACAAACACACATACACACAGACATGCATACATACACACACACATGCACACACAAGCATGCACACACAAACACACAGACACAAACACACAGACACAAACACGCATACACAGACACACACACATACACACACACACACACACACACACACACACACACACAGCTCTTGCACTTCACCCTCACCATTATCTACTAAAAGAACTAAAGTGCTTCTGCTGTTCAGAAGTGGAAAGATTTAGCCCGAAGCTTGGCCTTTTGTACTTTGATACACTCGCTAACAGCCACTTCAAGAGCAGAGGGGAAACCCAGCACAGTCTGTGAGCGGCTGGATTGTGTTACTGAGCCTGTACTGTTTGCACAGCTGTGAATGGGTTGCCTTCACTGCCAAGATCTCTGATGATCTTTCAGAGCTGCTCGAGACAGAGTTCCATATTTTGCAGAAGTCACTCACTAGGGTCCTGGCCATAGCTCATGCAAAGACAGATCCTGCCCTTGACTTTCTTAGTGACCAGTGAGGCTGTAATCAGTCCATCTCCCAATAAAGAAGTAGTTAGGACAGAACTAAGGAAGAGGAAAAGGAGGGTGGGGGACAGGAATACACAGGAAGACTGGAGGAAGAAGAGGAGGAGGAGGGGGAGGAGGAGGAGGAGGTTGGAATTACCTTAGGAACAACCCCCAAGGCCATCTTCTAACTTCCAAGTGTACCCACATGAAAAAGTACACACCAAAATACACACACACAATAAATAATAAAATAACTGCATGCATTGGTACCTGCTCTTAAATGGAGATACCAGAAGTGGAGGAGGCGGAGGAGAAGGAGGAGGGGGAGGAGGGGGAGGAGGAACGCTCCCTCCACTCCCTGAGAGCTCTCAGCAGTGAAAATCTGTTCATTGTGTCCCATTAGTCTGAAAAGCACACCACTACTATTCTGATTCGAGCACATATTTTCTTAAAACTCGGGCCAACCTTGACTCTTGCCTTTAAGAAGGTGGTGTGTCACTTCTACTCTTAAGAAGATTAACTTTTTGCTCCCGAAGCTGTGTGCAGGTGCTCAAAACACAATGTTGGACCTATTCAGTAATTTCTGCAGCTCACTTTTAAAAGTGCCCAAATTCACTTTTCATTATTCCTCACTCCTTTTTAAGATGCATCTTCTCACAAACAGGAATTAAGTCCAGTCTCCCAGGCTAGATCCACAACCAAGGAGTTCCATTAATGTTGTGCTCTCTGGACCAAGGTGACCTGACCCCAAACCAATGGCTCCTAGGACTCCAAAGGAAACTGGTAATTGAGAATTTCCTGTAATTGGCTGGGAGTGATAAGAGCTAAAATATAAGATCTGTACAAAAAGTAAAACAAGGCAACTAAGTGTCTGTGGTGGTTTGAATGAAAATGACCCCCACAGGCTCCAAGTATTTGGACATTTTGTCCCCAGATGATGGCATTGTTTTGGGAGGTCTTAGAAGGTGCATGGGGGTGGGGTTAGAGGGTTCTTAAGCTTTGCCAGATCTCCAGTTGTTCTCTTGCTTCCTGTGCCTGCAAGATGACATGAGAGCTTAGCTTCTGTTCCTCCTGCTCCAGCCACCTCCAGCCACCATGCCTTCCTGCCATGACAGACTGTAATTCCCCTGGAACTGTAAGCTCAAATAAACTCTTCTTTCTATAAATTGCTTGGGTAAGTGTTTCTATCACAGCAACAGAAAATTGACTAATACAGTGTTGTTGGGGGGTTTTTAGGTAAAAGCAAATTAGGCGCAATGCAAAAACATCTAATTAAAAGACCATCTTTGCCTTATAATCAGTTTTCAAAAGGTATCTCTGGTAATTTAAATAAACAGATTGCTGGGGCTGGAAAGATGGCTCAGCAGTTAAGAGCACTGACTGCTCTTGCAGAGGACCCGGGTTCGATTCCCAGCATCCACATGGCAGCTACGAACCGTCGCTAACTCCAGTTCCAGGGGAATCCGAAGCCCTCTTCTGACCTCCGCAGCATTGCACGACACAGGTGCACTCACATACATGCAGGCAATACACTCATGCACATAAAATAAAAATAATAAATAAAATACTGAAAAATGAATAGATAAACAGATTGCTGTCTTAGATAGTATCTTTAACATACAGTTTTGAGTTCTGTAAAATGCATCAGCGGCTTAGCTATGTTGGTGGCAGCTAGTCTGCTGTAATCAAACACAAACATGGCACTACCTCACTTCAACTTGAAACAGAAAAACTGTAAGTTTCTGCTTTGACTGGGTTCTCTCACAACAGTCAGACATACACAACAGTGCCATGTTTGAGACGGCGGCAACACTACCTTTCAAATGAAGAACCGATCTGAGGTCTCTGCCTCACTTCTTTCACAGGCTGTGACACGCAGAACAAAGGACAAAATCATTATAAGTTTTAGCACACCTTTTATGTGTATGCTTGTGTCTTTTATATAT
>NW_008328344.1:1311036-1330456 GCF_000622305.1 Nannospalax galili
TATATATATATATAATATGTTGGTATGAGTGCACATGTGTGCATGCACACGTAGGGAACAGAGGTTAATGTCAAGTATCTTCCCCAATCACTCACCACCTTATTTTCTGAGACAGGGTCTCTCACTGAACCTGGTGGTAGACTGGCTGGCTGGCCGTTGAGTCCCAGGGACCACACCCCCACTTCTCCACCTCCCTAGTGCTAAGATTATAAACATACCCCACCACGCCAATATCTTCAGGTAGGTACTGGGGATCCAAACTCAGGTCTCCATACTTGTAGAGTAAGCACTCTACCTACTAAGCCATCTCAGAAGCCTGGCACACCTTTTTGACATGACACACCTGGCGATTACATCATTGGATCCCAGCAGAGCATCCAAATGCTGAATGAAATTTCCCACCACTTTTTAAACAAGCTCAGACCTGCTTGTACAAAATCACACTGATTTAGGAGAGGAAGATGACAAGGAGTGCCGAGTTCAGTAACATGGTTTTAGACTATAACCAGACTCTAGCGAAACGTGTCAGCTTTAAAATCTATTCCCCTCAAGAGCCTCCCAATCTAACCACTAGTTGTGATCAGGCATCTGCTTGGCATGAATTTCAGGGAAGCACAAAGCACGTTCTAGCTGAGGCCAATTTCTGCCTTCTTCCCGAGGCTCAGCCTGCTGTGCATTTTGCTTGGCTCCCCTCGGCCCCTGCTGCCTCTGGCCCAAGAAGTCTCGGTAGAAATTTCTAACATCGGTATAACATGAATGATTAGAGGTTACACTCAGCTTCCATTTAGAAAGGAGAGAGGGTGTGCTCCGAGCTAGCACAGGCATTGGAGTCCTGACAGAAGATCCCATTTTGCAGGGAGTTTGGTTCAAATTGCTTTGTAGGAGGGCTTCTGGCTCTCAAAAGCTGGAGCAGAGGCAAATGTGAGATTCTACAGAAACCCTCGTGGAGACTTTCCACTGTCGACTACACAGCTTCAGGAAGCAGGCTCAACTTGGCTTTCTCCTTGGCTCATACAGCCCTGCAAACACACAGCATTTTAGTCTCTATTACCATAAGGTACACTCGATTTTCTTCTATACTGAGACAGATATAGAAAATGAGCTGCAACAGACAGAAAAGCAAACACATAGTTTGGTATTGTTTTTTGAGACAAGGTTTCATGTAGCATGTAGCCCAGGTTGGCCTTGAGCTCCTGAGCCTCTTGTCATGGCCCCCTAAGTGTGGGATGACAGGCAGGCACCACCATGCCTGGTTCTTAAAGCAATTTCTCAAGTTGAAAAACACAAGTCTTATTATTGGTCAGTGTCATCACTGCTCTGACCAAACACACCTGACTGAGAAACAGCTTATGGCAAGAAGGGCTTACTTTCAGCTCATGGTTTCGGTCCATCGTGGCAGACAAGGGAGGAAAAATATAGGAAGGGGCCAAGGCAGACACAGCCCTCCAGAACCTGTGCACAGTGCCTACCTCCTCCAACAAAGCCTGAGTGCCACTTTTCATCACATCCCCAAACCATCACGATGGGAATCCATCAGAGGATTAACCGCTCATGACATCAGAGCCCTCGTGATCTAACGGTCTCAGGGAACACCCTCTCTGATAGGCCCAAATGACTGCTTTACTAATCTCTCAGGTATTTTTCAACCTAGTCAAGTTGACAATGCAAAATTCACACGCTGAAGCCTTAACCCCAATGGGATCTAAATTGGAGACTGAGGCTTTTAACGAGATGACTAAGGGTAACTGAGGTAAAAAGGATGGATTCCTAATATAATGGGGCTTGTGTCCTCATCAGAGGACAGGATGACACTAGGGCACAGCGCAAAAGGGAAAAGGCCATATGAAGATACAGCCAATTATGGTCCCCTCCCTGAAAACATGACTCTCCAATTCAGCTCCCACTGGGGTTAAGGTGCCAACATGTGAATTTTGGAGATTCAATGACTATCAATTCGACTAGATTGAGAAATACCTAGATTAGTAAAGCCAAGGTGAGACGCCCAGAAAAACCAGCCCCAACTACACCCTGATCTCAGATTTCCAACCTCCGTACTGTTGGAGGAAATGTCTCTGATTGAAGTCACCCAGTCTGTGGGTTTTGCTATGGCAACCCCAGCACGCTAAGACACTGGTGTCTCAGCCAGGTCTTTGTTATCCAAAAGGACAAAAGACAATAATATCCTCCAAGCTTCCTGACCTCAACTACCATGGAAGCTGGATCATAGTATCCGTCATCCCTAAATTAGAAAAGTAACTGAGGAGGATTAAACAGAATTTTCATCTGACTTCTTCAAAGTTCTCAGGCTCTTAAGAAAACTCAAGAGCAGACTGCAAATGAAAAAGGTTTTCTGTTTCTTCCTCCTCTTCGGGATGTGGTACCTGCACCAGCAGACACATCACATGGGGCTTCTTAGAGACGCAGATCCCTGGGCCTAGACCAGACCCACCGAGCCAGAGGCTCTGCAGATGGAGCCCAGAAATTGGTGTTATAAAAAGCTCTGCAGGGGACTCAGACATTCCCTCAAAATTGGAAGCTGCTTGCTCTCATCGTTGTGACAAAATACCTGACAAGAACAACTTAAGGGATGTCCTAGTGAGCTTTCTGCTGCTGTGAGAAAACACTGACCAAAACCAACTGAGGGAGGAAAGGGTTTTAGGCTTCCATGTCCTGATCACAGTTCATCACTGAGGGAAGTCAGGGCAGGAGCCCGTAAAACCTCCTCTTCACAACCGGTCAAGATTGTCTCTCGGAATGTTGGTTTTCCCAAATCTCACAACAGAAGACATGAACACAGCTCTGCTTAACACCATCATAGAAAACCACAAGCTATAGTGATTTAATTGCTCCGTGGTTGGAGTCACAAAACGAGATTCTTTAGTTGTTGCTTTGCTAAGTTTGGTTGGGTTTTGCTTTGGCTTGGTTGGTTGTTTTGTTTCATCTTGTTTTGTTTTGAGAAAACAATAACTCATGCAACTCAGGCTGGCCTTGAACTCTCTACGTGGCCAAGGCTGACCTTGAAGTTCATACCCTCCTCTGTCCACCTCCCAAGTGCTGGGATTGCAAGTGCGCACCACCATGCCTAGATTACAAAATGAGACTCTTGAGAGCAGCATGCGGCTAAGTGGGACCTAAGTAAGAACTGTGTCCCTACTGCTTCCGGGGGAAGGAGTCACGGGTCGCATGGTGACCTTCTCCCGAAGATTCTGATGTTGAAGTCCTTGCATTACCTCATTACCTCGGAATGTACCTTACTAAGATACAGAACCAAAAAGAAGCAATCAAGTTAAAGGGAGGTCACGAGTGGGGGCCCTGCTCCACTATGGCTGGTGTCCTTCTAAAAAGGGGGCGTTTGGATATAGCACACAGAGCACACACCATGTGAATGTGGACAGGGGTCCTCAGTAAGAGCCTAGCCAACACCTTGATGTTGAACTTCTGGCCTACAGAACTGTAAGGCAAAAAACTTCCACCCAATTTATAGAACTTTGTTACAGCAGTGCTGGCAAACTAATACCCTTCGCTTTTACGAATCCCAACTTCCCCATCTGTAGAAAGAGAAGTCTAACAAACCATACACTTCCAGGTTGTAAGGGAAATTGAACAGGAATACGGAGCTCTTCGTCAGCTCTCAGCACGTCGGGCTCATTATTAATACAGCATGCGCAAAACTGCTCTCCGGGTTAGTTATGCCTCCAATTCTCCCATGAAAATGTAAAAAATCTGTACAGAAGGCTAGACAGAGTGAATGAATCTTTGTGCATTACCTATGATATTCAGTCATTAGTCATTCAGACCCCCAGCAACTCTCAAGAATTATTTTTAATGTTATGTAAAGCCAGAGGTGGTGGTACCCGCCTCTAATCCCAGCACCTGGGAGGCGGAAGCAGGAGGATCAGGAGTTAAAAGTCATTAGCTATCTAGGGAGTTTCATGCCAGCCTGAGCTACATATGACCCCGTTACAAACCAACCAACCAAAGGAGCTGGTGTGCTGCCTCACACTTGCAATCCCAGCACTTAGGAGGCAGAGGCAGGAGTGCTACAAGTCAGCCTGCTCTACAGGCTGATTTCCAGGTCTGCCAGAGCTACAGAGGCCCTGACTTGAAAGAAAAATAATAAACCCACAGTGTAATTAGTAAACACCCACATAAAAAATATTTTTAATTACTGAACTTTCAGTGGTTGCCTAGGGCAAGGGATTGGGGGACAGGAGGAGGATTTTTGTAGAGAGAAAAATTTTGTAGAGACATCCTATCTTGATTGGGGTAGGGGTGAGAGCCATGTGCACACATCTTACCAAGTCATTCAAATACACAAACAAAATGCACGGGTTTTAGAGCAGGTGAGCTAGTGCTTTTCCCACTTTGGGCTCATATCAAGTGCAAGGTAGTTAAGTCACACCACAAAAAGTAGAGGTTTTTTTTGTTGTTGTTGTTTTGTTTTGTTTTGTTTTTAAGGAATATGTGTACCCTTGACAAGAAAAAAAGTTCATCTATCAGGAACCTAGATTAAGTCACTCCCTTTAGGAACCTAGATTAAGTCACTCCCTTGAGCACTTCAGTGTGAGTTCTGAACATCCTGGCAAACCAACACAAAGAAAGAAAATCGAACAGTCACGGTTTCCATCTCATTAAATGAAACGTAGCACAGTGCTTCTTTGGGCGCAGGCTTTGCTTTTCTGAAAACTTATCAGGACTTCTTATGAGGAAGGTCTCACACTATAGCCCTGCATAGCCTCAAACTCTCCACAATCCTCCTGCCTCAACTTCCCAAGTGCTGGGATTCCAGGAATGTACCAACCACTATGCCCAACTTCAGAAAATCTTTATATGGAAAGGTTTCCAGAATAAACCAGAAGGTGGCAAATGTTTTCTGTAAAGGACCAGCCAGTGTCTTGGGTCTAATGGACAAGTATTCTGTCCCAACATCCAGCTCTTCTGTTAGACTGTGAAAACATCTGTAGAAAATATGCAAATGAGGTGTCCTTATGTGCCAAAAATACTTTATTAGAGTGAGCATGAGGGCTGGATTTGTTCTACATGTCAGTTTGTTGACCTGTGGAACAGACAGTGCATTTTTAACATTCAGACTCGCATGAAGGTGACCTTGACCTCTAGACAACAGCCAAGTTCAGGACTCCATGTATATGATAATCACAGAAATTTTAATTTTGGACAACTTACAAACTTCTATTTAGAAAACATATCTGAAGAGAATCTCATTAAAACAAATAGAAAACACAATGTTTACACATCCTATTTGCATCTGAATCTCATTAAGCTGCTTTACCAGGAGGTTCATTCAACTTACCAAGACTACATTGGCTTTTCATTGCAAAGCTGGATGTTTAACTATAAACTACATTCTGCCTCTCCCTTTGTGTGTAAAAGTGACAAATGTGGCTGTTTTTAGAGCCCAGAATTCTGGAGAAAACCAACTTAAATGAATTAAGATAACTAATGTGTTGATTCTACTTCTAATCCAACAAGATGCGAATGTGTGTAAGAGTCCATGTCAGAGGGTGGTATATGTTTTAGTTCAAATTTAACAAGGCAGCCTCTCAGTAAGTCACTAAGCTAAAAATATTTCTTCAGCATGGCAAGAACTCCATCTTGTTTAACTAAGGGGAAGTTTGAACAATTTTGCTCATAGCAAATAAGACACCAGAAAAGCTCAAGCCCCCATCCTTCTCGATGGTATGGGTTCTGACTTTCTGCAGAAAGTCACACCATGTTGTTCTTGAAATAGATGGATCCATTTAGAGTTGGTTACTGATAATCACAGCTTCACCGAAAGTTCTACACACCACAGTGGAGGAACATGGACTCATCTGGCATGCAACCTAAGCAGTCACACCCAGTTTGAACCACCAACATGTCTCGGATACTGTGAGGTTGACAATCAAATGCTTCCAAGTGTGCAATCCCCACAGGGGACCCGCAGTGCTAGTTATCTCCAGACGCCATAACGCCTTTACAGATGCTTCCGCTGCACTTATTTAACGTTGGCTGAGCTCCGTGGTTATCCCACACTACCACACGATTTGGTTTTCAACAATTAACATTAGCGTTTCATCTTGTAGAATTTGAGTAATTGCTAGTTCCACAAAGGCAGTCATCATTTCACTCTTTTCTTAATCGTTTTTGTTTTTTTTACACAGGGTCACTCTGTAGCCCCAGCTGGCCTGGAACTTGCTATGTAGACCAGGCTGGCCTCAATGTCACAGAGAGCTTCACGCCTCTGGCTCCCTGAGAGCTGTGATTAAAAGTGGGCACCACCATGCCTGGCCCCTATTTCCCATTTAAAAGTTGTTGAAGGGGAGACTGCTCTTGCAGAGGACTTGAGTTTGGTTTCCCAGCAACCATGCTGGATAGCTCCTAACTGCCTGGACCGCCAGCTCCGAGGAATCCTCTCTGGCCTCCAAGATCACCCAGGCACACGGCATTCACTCATACAGATGCATACACATAAATAAAATTAATTAAAAATAAATCTTTTTTAAAAGTTATTGAAAGTGCTGCAGATCCTGAACCTGATTCCATGAGTGTTTCCCACATATCTTCCAAGAATAAGATACTAAGGCCTTGGATGTTCATCCAAGAGCAAATCCTTCAAATTTTCTTAAATTAATTGCATGTATTGGCCACCAAAGGAGGGAACTTTACTAATTGCCTTCATTGTGAATATCAAATTTGTTAAGAGATTAGAAAATAAGGAAATCAATAATTAAGGGTTCCCCCTCTTTCAAAAAAAAAAGGAATTTTAAAATTTTATAAGGAAGAATTTAGAAATCCAGGGTCTAGATATGGAAACTACACAGAATATATGTATTTTGCCCCTAGGTTTTAGATTCAACCATGACAAGCTGTCAGTGAGTGAATTTTTTTTTCATTACCTGCCAGCTATTTAGGAAATTTCCATTGTTTAGCAAAGTATAATTTTAAAATCAGTAATACTTTATTAATTACACACCAATAACCTTCTATTAGAAAAGTGACTATTAAGAAAGAGTTAGGAAAAACATTTCTAAGCATATTTTCAATCCCAATCCTATTCAATGAATTTTTGTGGATAAAAAAGACTGTAAAGCAAATGTATATATTTAACCGTCACTAATGATTATAACTCCCAGAAAGTATCAGGATTACTTAATTCCATATCCAGGAACTATCCCCTCCTCTCCTCTAAGACTGTAAACAATGGCCTGACCATGAATATGTCCAGTTTGCTCTTACGGAGAAAGGACAGAGTTATATTCTCAAAGGAGTACCAAGATGCACAAATAAATTTTTACAAGTTAATATCCAATAGTTTGGAATGATTTTGAAGCAGAAACCTACAAATATACTCTGTCCATTCTTCTGAAAGCCAAATGAAGTCAAGTGCCCAGTAGTCCCTATGTGCAGGCAGTCACACCATCAATGCACAGATAAGGGACTGCAACCATCACATACCCAAAGTCCAGCCTGGCAGTGAACCCGCCTTCCCAGCATCCTCCATGAGCAATGGCAGAGCTTTCAATAAACACCTTCTGACTAGGAACTCATCTGCCCAAGGTCTGCTATTAGAAAGCAAGCAATTCCCCACTCGGGTCCTAATAGGTGATAAAACTAGACAAAGGAGCAACTACTTTCAAAAATCGTGCTCCATAAGAAAGCCATCTCCACAGGGGCAGGAACATTGTGCTCATTGATGAGTCCTTAGACAGGATTCGTTACATAACAGGCACTCAATAGGCTGCGTTTTGCTGCTGCTGCTTCTGTTGCTGTTTTGATGCTGGTGATTTAATTTTTTGAGACCAGTCATATATATATATATATGGAGCTCAGTCTGGCCCAGAACTTGCCATGTAGCCAAGGATGACCTTGAACTCTTGATCCTCTGCCTCCACCTGGAATACAAGGATTCCAGGCATGAGCCACCACACCCACACCTGGAATATTAGTGTTTGTTACAGGGATGACTCACTGGATGACTGCAGTTCATCTGATGCTCAGATGATGCAGAGCAGCATCTCCTGTACTACGGTTGTTATGGGCTGAACTGTATCCCTCCCCAAAACAAACAAAGGAACACAAGAGATGTATGGAAGTCTTACCCTTCAGCACTTCACAGGGGTAATATGGAAATGGGAGGTTTAGAGAGTTCAAATGAGATCATTAGGGGCTGGAGAGATGGCTCAGCAGGTGAGGGCTCAGCTCCCAAGGCCCACAATATAAAAGGAGAACCAATGCCTACAAGTTGCCCTGACCGCTTACACGTGCACTGTGACACATGACACATGTGCTCGTACACACACACAAACACACACAGTCGAACAAACTCTCTCTCTCTCTCACATATACATACACGCACATTAAATAAATAAATGAAAATAATTTCTAATGAGATCATTAGGATAGGCCCTAAGCAAGTGTAACTGGTGTCCTCTTGAGGACATGGAGACATGGAGACAGACACACAGGCAAGAGAGCCCGAAGGGAAACGGATGCTTTGTGTAGACAGGCAGAGAGTGAACTTGCTACCACAAGCTGAAGCATATTGTTGCAAGGGGTGGTCAACCATTTGAATCCTCTGGGCCACACTGTCATCTACAAAGTTCACACTTAAGAACTTCACAGTCTAGTTCCAAAAAAATCTCACTGTTTTAAGTTCACAATTTTGTATTATGAAATTTGTTTACAATTTTGTGTAGGGCCACATTCACAGCTATACTGGGCCACATGTGACCTGCAGGACAGGCACCTCATCGCGTCTAGAACAAGAAGAAGCTGGAAGTAGCCAGGAAGGACCCTCTGCTACAGGTTTTAGCTGGATACTGGCCCAGCACATCCATGGCTTCAGACTTCCAGCCTCTAGAACGTGAACATAGTATGATTCTGCCAGAAAGAGTATCGCTTTCTGGCACTTACACCTGTCCTCACAAACAAAACAAAAGAGCACAAGGGTAAGGCCCCAGAACCTATCACAAGCTAGGACTGGTTTATTTATATTCCTGACAGTCCTTTAATCTTGGGGTGAACTATACTAAACAAGGCAACGGGGCAAGAGGTGGGCTGTATTGGTCATCTCTCTCTTACACCACTTCAAATCATCCCAGTTCCATCTTACTGCTACAACCCCCAGTGCCTCAAGGTCTTCAACTGGCTCCACACAATAGTGTGGCTCCCCCTTTCCTGTTCTGGAAATTCCTAGACACTGGAACATGGGATGCCTACAGAAAGCACCTTGGCACTAGCATACTGGTAAAATGCTGGAACAGCAATACCTGTGGGGCCACAGTAGCCTTAGAGGGATGAAAGCCTGTGGATAAATACCTTTCAAGCCCCAGGCAGCTCTGCAATGCACTTTATAACGCCCCTCAGAAAGTTCCGTGTATCTGAGTACTAGCTCTCCATGGCAGTGCACAATGCAGTGGCACATCCTTAAGTTGCCTGCCCCTTTAATACTCTCCCAGTCCTCATCAATGGCTCTGAAACCACACTATGATTTGCAAGTATACCTTTATCTCAGGTTCTCCCTCTGGGGGACCAAAGTGAAGACAATAAAATGAACCAAAATAAAACTTCTTAAACGATTTCAATACAAAAATACTACCTGGCTTCACACAACCTGAACCAGTAGAAAAGCCTACCCCCACAAACACACCAAACTCCAATCCCTTGGATACCATCTCCTGGAAAAGTATGTCCATCCTTCCTGGGTCTGTGTCTTAGAGAAAACTAGGTATATCTCTCTCCTAAATAGCTGTCAGAAGAACTAATCTATGTAAATCTCCACTTCTATCAATCCCTAGCCATGTACTCTTCCCAGAACAGGAACGTGACTGGAAACCTCAACCAGCCTGCAGCTTGTCTGTGCCTCATCCAGAACTGAAATAGATATTCTAAAGCCAGGTGCAGCGGTGCATGCCTTTAATCCCAGCACTCAGGAGGCAGAGGCAGGGGGGGCTCCGTGAGTTCGGGGCCAGCCTGGTCTACATAGTGAGTTTCAGGTCAGCTGGGGCTACAGGGAGACCCTGCCTCAAAAAGATTAAAAAAAAAACCAACATTCTAGATGTGGACTCTTTACCATTCTTTGTATTTTTACATATGTGTATATGTGAGTATATACCCCATGTGTGCAGATGCCTGTGGAGACCAGAAGAGGGCGTCAGATTCCCTGGAGCTGGAGTTGCAGGTGGTATTGATCCGTCAGATGTGGGTGCTGGGAACCAAACCCACGTCCTTCAGAAGAGCTGCAAGTACTCTTAATCACTGAGGCATCTCTCCAGCCCCATTACCTTCCTGTCCATCCAACTGTGATGGTTTCGAGAAGTACGTACTGGAAGTAAGAAGGGGTTATCTGTAGACAGATCTGTACACAGGCCTCCTTGCTGGGAATGTTGCGAGTTGCCAAAGGCAGTTGCACTGTGGAAGCATCCTGGAGGTGACAGCTTCCAAATGCTGATTGTGCCCCAAGCCAGCTCTCTCCATTTGCTCCCCCACCAGTGGAGAGGTGCATTAAGCACTTCAATCGGGCTCTCCTGCAGCGCTGCGCACATGCTCCTCACTAGCCTGATTACTATCAATGGCAGTTCGGTGATTGCTACTGAGTCAGGCAGACGCCCACTGGCTCCTCAGGGTGGGCTGCCCCAAATGTGTTCTATTGTCATTTGAGGGGGAAAAATAAATAACTGTTTTTAAAGCTCCACACTCAGAGGTATGAACCCCAGCACATATTTATTTCTTGAAACTATTCAATGAGTCTGCAACGTTTCCTGTTTTCCCATGCCGAATCACAGACAGCAGCACCGGTAATGGCTTTGCACTTGGGTCCCCACTGAAGATCAGGTGTCAGATTCAGCCCTGGAATCTTGCTCCCTTTGGTCTCCACATCCTTATTTTTCACCAACTAGATCGCACACATCTTCACTGCTCAGTGAGTTCTACTGAAGCATTATAAAAAATAAAATGAGTTGCGTGCTTTCAACATCTGTTGGTAAGTATCATAGCACAGTTCTTAATACAAAAAGTAAATTTCACAAAATTAAAAGGAAATATTTCACTGAAGACAGAATAATTAAAAGGCATACTGTGCTGTCAGCAAAACTCAGCTGGTTCCCCTGGGACTGTCAGGGGGACTGATGTCGGCGGCGTGATGGTTTTCAATTCTCCTCTCTACTGTCAACCATGATGGAGCAGCCCTTCATCCGACTGCCAACATCAACCGGCCAGACTGCTTTCATGTCTGTGACCACCTGAAAACTGAGCTTGCCCTAAAGCATTCCTCTTCCCCTGGAGCTAAGCTCCCTGTCCAGGAGACCAGGACTCACACACCCACCGTTTCCTGTTCTTCCTCTTGTGCAGCTTTTATGTCCACACAATATGGACAAGATCCATCTCTAAGGATTAGCATTCAAGACCTGCTTGGACTACAGAGTGAGTTCAGGGCCAACCTAGCAACCTAGCAAGGCCCTGCCTCAAAATGCTTCCATGTGGGCTGGGGATGTAGGTCAGTTGCAGAGTGCTTGCCCAACATTTCTGTTAGAATAGAATCCAATCCCCAATACTGAGAGAGAGGGGAGTATGGCTCCTTCAAGTGCAGCATACAGGACCACAATCCCTCTCAACATCCACTAGCAATTTTCTGCACTCAAGTAAAAAAGCCAGTATTTACTAAAATGCCAAAATGGCCATGACAATTGTAGAGCTGTCCCTCGGGTGGTGGGTCTATGAACCTAAAACTGTCGTGAGCGTTCCCTGTGTTGTTCCGGGTGCGTCTTAAGCCAGTTTGTTCCTGGTGCTGTTGTTTAATGTTAGGAGTGTTTTGCCTCCTTGTAAGTACATGCATGCAATGCCCATGACGGCCAGAAGAGGGCATCAGATCCCCTGGATCTGAAGCCACCCAAGTCCTCTGGAAGACCAGCTGGTGCTCTTAATCACTGAGCCATCTCTCCAGCCCCTTTTTCATTTTTTTAAGAAAAAAAAGAACATAATTCTCCATACGTTAGCATATATTTGAAATTGTCTACCATAAAAAGGCAAGAAAAAAAACTAAAATTTTTATCCTAGAAACAAAGCAAGAAACAAAGAAACTGTTCATGAACAGACAGAAGCTCAAGGGGCTGCAGCAGGTGGTTTGGTTTTTGTGAGGTTTTGTCGCGTGACTTCTCCCAACTCCATCTCGGTGCTGTCCTGGTCTCCACTTCTCAGATAAAGAAACTAAAAATCAGGGGACTAGAGAGATGGCTCAGTGGTTAGGAGCACTGACAGCTCTTGCAGAGGACCAGGGTTAGGTTCCCAGAACCCACACTGTGGCTAACAATTGCCCGTAACTCCAGTTCCAGGGCAATCCAGCACCCTCTTCTGACCGCCGCAGGCACTGCATGACACAAGTACACTTACATGCATACAGGCAATGCATACACATAAAGTAAAACAATAAATCTTTTAAAACTTTTTTAAAAGAACCTAAAACTTGGGAATAAAAAACACAGTCTAAAACCTGAGTTAACACGCTGTAAAGTACAGAAGCCACAAACAAATACAGATAGCTAGAGTGTCCGAGAAGACTGTACTGGCATGGTGACGCACACCTTTAATCCCAGCACTTGGGAGGCAGAGGCAGGCAGATCTCTGTGAGTTCAAGGCCAGCCTGGTCTACATAGTGAGTTCCAGGACAGCTGGGCCTACAGGGAGACCCTAGAAAAGACTGGAGAGCCAAACCCAAAAGCAAACTCAGGGATTGACTCCCCTTCTTGCTGCAGCCTTACCTTCCTAAGATTTCATAGGGTTAACTCTAGTTCTACTTGGTGGGGAGGAGGATAAGGCAGCTTTCCATTTCAGACCCGTTGTTCTGGGTGCTGAGATCTCCATTTGCATCCTGAGCCTTCTCTGTTCCTCAAGGACTCTAGCCCATGGGAGACAATGCAACATAGGCAAATTGTAATCCTGGGATAACCAGGCAAACAGCCATGACTCTGGTTACAAACAGCATGCATTCTACCAGAGTACATGCTACAGGGAGGGCTCAGCCCTCCAGGAAGCCCAGCACTAAGCCCCTCACCCCGTCTAATTCTAGTTCAGTACTAAAGACCTAAAAAGCTGTTGCTATAAGACACGTTCTCCGAAGTCAACGGCAATGGTGACTCAAAAGACATTTTCTTCCTCCATCTGACTTATTGCTGGTCTTATTTTTCACTTTTGGTCCTAATTCAGGAAGAGGAAAGTGTGCAACACGCCAGGCCCCTCAAACCCTCTGAGTTGTTAACTTAAACTTCTTATGCGTTAACACACCAACTTGTGCTGGGATTTCTCCAGGGAAAGCAAAAAGCTCTATGCTCTCGGAGTCTGTAATTCAAGACTAGCGTGGTTACACATTTCAGGTCAGTCCAACACTGATACTGTGGTGAGGTGGCAACATTGTCAGGCTGTGTCCCCTGGACCCCCACAGGATCACAAGCCACATGATTACTCCTAGGTCTGGGAAGACCTGAAGAAAGACAGTCTGTACACAGTAACAGTGTCCCTGTCTCCATCTACTCTAGAACTCAAACACGCCTATCACCAATTAGCAGCTATACCACACGTGAACACTTTCTCCGGGTGTAAGTTAGTCCTTGTTTCACGGTAACACTGTAATTTTTAAGAATCAGAGGCACATCATGAAATCCCATGCTCTATAAAAAGATTCCATTATCAGAGTCACCGTTATTGAACCTTTTAGCCCAGATGTAATTTCTTACATGTTACAACAAGTTTGGCACGCATTGTGAATTTCAGCCAAGGTTGATAAAGTTCAATAACTTGGCTAACCAACCGTGTGTACGACTCATTATAGAAGTAATAAATAGATTCATCAAAATGGACGTGAAAAAGCCGTAAGAAAATCGGATGCCCTTTCCAGCCTGCCTCATAAAAACACCTCTTGGACTGTAATGTAATTTTATATGTGGTTGTCACACCCACCCATCATTCAGCACCAGGTGTATGTAAAACAATCAGCCCACCACATCTGTATGCAGAACGCATCCCAGTACAAAGGTGGATTCTCTATTCCAGAGATCTCAAAAGTCACATAAATGGACCCAAGCTACAAGCTCACTCCCAAAACAAGTCCTACCAAGAAGAGAATCTGACATCATCGCTTTTCTTTGCTATTATCTTTTCTTGAGTTAATTATAGTGAAATCTGTTTGGGCTTTTTAAAATAAAATCTGTATTGATAAATAATTTACATAGCATACAGTCTGCTCACTGACACAATTCGACAGCTTTTAGTGCGGCATATTCATAGGACTGTAAAGTCATCAAGGCTTTCAATATTAGAATGATTCTTTGACAATTTCATACATGTACACGATGTGATCACACAATGTAATTACAGTTCGAGGCTGATGAGAGCTGGAAAATACAGTGGCGAAAAAACTGACTTAGATACGGTCATGGGTAGACGAAAGAGATCTAAGTTCACAGAGCAAAAGAACCCTGTGGGGCTGGAGAGACGGCTCAGCAGTTAAGAGCACTGATTGCTCTTGCAGAGGACCTGGGTTCAGTTCCCAGCACCCACATGGTGGCTAACAACCATCCATAACTCCAGTTCCAGGGGATCCAATGCCTTCTTCTGGCCTCTGTGGGCATTGCTCGACATGGGTGCACCTACCCACATGCAGACATTGCACTCCTACACACAAAATAAAAAATATTTTTTAATAAAAAGAACCCTATGGTCAAACGCACAGAAGTTAACAAAGGCCTCAAATATCTGAACACAAATAACAAAATTTAACTCACTCAGTTGATAAACTTGAATTTATGTAGAACTGAAAACCAAAACTCTGATTACTGTGATTCTCTTTTATGATCCTAAAAGGAAGCTACTACCGCCATCCAAGAGAGCTCAAGCCTGCCCTTCTGAGGAACCATGGCACACGGGCCAACCTCAGGGGAGCTGACCGGGCTGTGCTCTAAGCCAGGCACAGGAAAGGCACGGGGCACATTTTGAACACTGGGCTGTGCTTGCGACTGCTCTTCTAGGTATGTAAGTATTCATGAGCTGGTGCACTGTGAGTTTCTCCTGCATCCCAGGAAGGGAAACCTGAAGGTAGAGTATGTAGCCTCCATTTCCCAGCAAGCCCCCCGTCCTCATTGACAGAAGACACATAGCACTGTCTCGCATACAGGCAACACGTTTCTGTTTGTGCAGCTTCCTGGTCCTCTCCCAGTAAGCTGTGCTACCCACAGCATATGTCACCAAAAACACACTCTTGCTGCAGTTCACTGCTTCCTCCTCGACTTCCCTTTCTCCACAGTGAATCGCAGTGTGACAACGTTATTAACATCCTCAGGCTTGCCTGGTTCTTTTCACGTCTAACACAGAACAAGAACATGATCAAGTTTTCCAACACCAAAGCTATCAGCTTAACTCAGCAAGGAAAATACTCCACGCGATTCATTCTAACAGCACCTAAATTATCACAACCTGAGTCAAATACTGTGAATTTTAACTTGGCAGAAGAACAGCAGATCAAGGAGTTAGCAACTGCCAAAATCTTCTAAGAGCTTAAATACCATAATGTCAGACACTGATGAACAGAAATTCAAATAATACATGAAGCACTCTGAACATCAGTTAAAAAGCACCAATGATCATCATGACAAAGCGAAAGTGAAGCAAAACTAAAGAAAGAAGCATTTGAGGCTTCCCAAAAGACTGACAAGAAAGTACTAGGTACCCAACAAGGAGGGTTGGACTCTACACTATTGTTTACAGTAACACCCGGCATTAAAAATACAGTTTCCTTTCTAAGTCAAGACTTCAGATAGCATTCACAAGAGCAGCTGTCACCAAGTTTAAAAGCAAATCATCTCTTAGAATATAGATCCTGACCTCTCAGGCTCACATTCAAGCAAATACTGGGGGGGGGGGGAGCAAATCCTAAGGGAAACAGTGGAGAGGCATTTAAGAAAATACATATGGCACTCTAATATCTGAACAAGAGCCACACAGTCCGCAAGGAAGATGGAAGGAATTTACAGCCTACTGCCTGCACATTTGGCAAGACTTATTTCTAATGCGCCAACTCTGTAACGTGTTGTTCCCTTGTAAGCCCAAGCTGGGCTCTGCTTGCAATCCCCCGCCTTTGTGAGCTAGCCTCCCTGCTCTGAGCCTCCCGTGCGGACGTGCAGCCCAGGAGCTCCGGTAGAGGATATGTCTGTTCATTTAAATCCAGCAGTATTTGTCCCATGGGGGATTCGTGGAGATGACTTCACTCTTAGACACTTGCCTAGCAACGGTTTAAACAGAACATGGGATATTGAGAGTTTTTTTTTTTTAAGTTTGAAAAGTTAAACACTATTAAACTCTTCACACAAGACCACCTTTATAACAACTAAAATATGAAAACCGCAGGTCACTCCTTAAAGATTGAGTGTTCACCCTCCTTTAGTTTATCTTTCAATTTTACATATTAGGTCAGAAAGAGTTTACTTGGAATGTGTGATTCCAGGCATCATCCAGAACCATGCCCTCCTTCCCCAGAGCCTTGACAGAATGTAAAATCCAAGTTTCAGCTACAAGCCTCTCCCTCCCGCTTCAATGCTGTGCTCTGCAGCAACCACAGCATTTGAAGAGCTAGGAAATGCAGGGGCAAAAAGAAGAGTTACGGCAATTAGAAACCTTCCTGGGTATATACCACCAGACCAATAACCAGCATTAGCAGGGCTTAGCTAAGCCATCAGGAGCATGAGGAACACAGAGCCCAGAGCTAAGGGAAGTCCTGTCACAGCGTGAGGCTTGGGAGCAACCCAGAGGAAAGCAGTCCACAAAGTAAAATCGGTCCACTCAGGCTGGCTGCTCGTTTTCAGCACACACTAACTGCAGAGTATATACACGCTCAGGTCAGAAACAGGAACACTGAGCTGCAGGTAACCTTTAAAAAAAATTATAATATGCCTGCATGCTTATTAATGTGAGGCAAGGAAGGAATGGAACTGTGATTAATACAAATTACAGAATAAGCAATTACACTTGACCATGGATCCACACATTGTTCAAGTTGATGGTGACTTTGTGCTCCCTGTACCTGTCATAGGTTCTGTGCTAAACTCCACTGTAGGCACTCAGAACATACACACGTGAAACAAAACTTAAGAAAAAACAGGCACTAACAGTACAACTTAAAGAGCAACAGCTGAGACAGCAAATTTTCCCTTTAATTAATAAGAGTATATTTAGTGATTTGCCTGTGGGTGTCTCAAGTATGAAAAAGGTGCATCCTGTCTCTTTAAATACAAGCAGGAAGATGGGGGAAGAATTAGAGACCACCCAGAGGCACACATGTGGGCACGGAACATGGAACACACAGAAATACCAAAAAGCAAATCAATTTACACACTCTCTACAAGAACAAAGATCAAGCAGCTAACAAACAAAGTCTGCAGCTGCTTCTACACTGAAGTCTAAGCAACTAGTACTCAGCAGTTGAGAAATGTATGCTGACTGCATAAAGGACTAAATAAAGAGCGAGTCTGGAGCAGCCTACAGGGGGTAGCACTGGGCAGCCTGTGCACCATTAGGCTCTACTGGTAGGCACTGGATCCTGTGTGCGGGCACCGGACCCTGTGTGCAGGCACTGCAGTAGCAAATTGCCACAGACTTAAACAGCCAACAGCTTTCTCACAGATCACACTGAGGGAGAAGTCCAAAGTCAAGGTGCCCAGAGAGCTGGGTTTTCAGAAACTGGTATCTCGTCCTGGCTCCAGGCTGACTTCTCAGACCATGCCCTCACTGGGCGGAAAGCAATCTAGCTAGCTCTCTGGCCCCACCCTGCAAGGGCATTAATCCCACTCCTGCTGTCCCTCAGGACTCAATCACAACCCCCAAGGTCCCACCTTAAGGTCATACAGGAACTAGGATTTAAACACATGAATTTAGGAACAGCATGAGCATTCATTTTAAACCACTAAATCTGATTGTTAAAGATCTTCAGAACTCCAGATTTCTTTTAAATGAAATATCCTGATTTTAACATGTTGAAAAGGAAAAACAAAACAATAGGTCAACAGTTTGACTTGTCCTGAATGTTACCTGGGAGCTCTGCTCTTAACCAAATGCCCTTACATACATATACACACGTGCACACACACGCACAAAAGCGGACAGGTAGGCACACGATCACCTCCATCAAACACTGTCAAAGTATTCCAATGGACTCAGCAGTAGAAATGCAGCAAGTTTCTAATGATCGGTATAGACCCTCCAGCTTCAGAAAAACTCAAACTGGTAGAGTTGGGATGCCAGGGAATTGTTTCCAAAACTCAGGTCACTGAGAACTTCCTAGACCCATTTAGGAAGGGAAGAAGTAGAGGTCAGCGGCTCTTGATGCTGTGCCAGCCTGAATGTGAACTGTCCCCCACAGAGACATGCCTGCACACCTGGGTCCCCAGTTGGTGGTTCTGTTTTGAGAGGTGTTGAACCTCTTGGACATGTGCCTCCCTGACAGGGGTAGGGGCGGTCCATCACTAGGGGTGGGCCTGGAGGGTGATAGCCCAACCCTGCTCCTAGCCAGAGGTCTCTGCTTCCTGATCACCAAGGTGTGAAGAAGCCACAGAGCAAACTCTCCAGCTTCCATGGTGAACTGCACCCTCTGAAACTGAGAGCCAAGATGGACTCCTCCTTCCAGGCTTCCATGGGTATTTTCTCACAGGGATGAGAAAAGTAACTAAGTAACTAATATTCTAACACTGAGAGAGTTTCTGGGATAATTCATTACTTTCTGTCCTCTGCACAGTGAGGATGCCCACATGCCCCAAAATGCCCACATTCTGACCTCTGGGAACATCACCTAACATGGCGAAGAGGATTTCACTGATGGGGCTAAATGAAGGACCTTCAGATGGGGGAGTTGATCCTAGGTTATATGGGGTGGGGGTGGGAGGGTGGGAGGTGGGGAAGATCCTGAATATAATCACAAGGGTCCACAAGAGGGAGCCGTTGGAGGGCTAGCTCACACAGGAAGAGGTGGTAACTGATGTGGAAACAGTGATGGCAGTGATGTGCTAGGTTAGAAGGCAGAGGATTGAACCATGAACCAAGGGACACAGGCACCACTAGGGGCTTTGGGAAGAGGAAGGAAATGGATCCCCCCTCCCAGAGCTCATCCCTCGACCAGCCCTGCTGACACCTTGACTTTAGCCCAGTGAGACAGATATTAATTCTGACCTCTAGAGCTGTGAGCAAAGAACCTTGGTTTGTTTCAAGTCACCAAGAACATGATGATCTTCCAGGGCAGCGACAGGAAATGAATACTAAATGAACAGGGAAGGCCCAGACGAGGAACAGTGTGCATGTGTACAAAGTCCGTTTAGCCAGTTTCAGAGTGCCCTGTGACAACACACAGACACAACTGGCTCCTCGATGATGGGGGGGGGGGGGGGGG
>NW_008328344.1:1330478-1333519 GCF_000622305.1 Nannospalax galili
ACTACGTGTGTCGTTACAAAATCCCGTTTGAGCGCTTTCAGAGCGCCCCTGTACAAACAAACAGCCCAGCGCGGCCCCGGGGGGGGGGGGGGGGGGGGGGGCTACAGGACACTGGCCAAGCAGTAATTACTAAACTTGGTGGAAAACAAGACGCTCATGCAGTCAGATAGCTTTCAAGTCAGTGCTTCAGGCAGAAAAGATGGTGTCCCTTGCCAAAAATCTGCCTCTGCTCCCTGGCTGAGACGTCTCCTGGCCTGGATCCATTACAACACTCTCCACCCTGTCAGACACTCAATCTGGGAACTGTACATGAACTCAGAACTGAAACTTCCACCACTAATAGATAAAGTGGTAATGGCATTTTTTTTTAAATGCAGTGATGATCTCTCAGCTGATACAAGCTTCTGAAACTCAGCTGCCGAACTGAGAAGCCACAGCTGCCTTCACTGCACAGGACACAGAAGAGCACAGGGCAGTCAGAGACATCATACTGGGCCACAAAAGTATGGAGAGCTCCTCCCTACAGACATGGGTGGATGACACTGGGGGCCCTCTTTTGTCTTCTGTTTGCTTTCTTTTTACAGGTTCATGCATGTGTATGTGCATGTTTGCATGTGTGTTAGTACATGCACAGGTGTGTGTGCAGGAGTGAAGGCCTGAAGCTGATGTCAGGAATCATCCTCCATCACTCCTCCACCATGTTCACTGAGGTAGGATCCCTCAATCAAACCCAGAGCTCACCAATATGGCAAGTCTCAATTTTGAGGCTGAAATTATGGGTGGGCCACCATGCCCACCAGCATTTACCATGGGTTCTGGGGACATCAAGTACAGCCTTCATGGTTGCAAGGCAAGCGTTTTAACCAGAGCCATTTCCCTAGTCTCTCAGGACTTTAGGACAGACAGCTACCACAGCTGCCTCTGCAGGACCCCAAACCCAAGAAGCACGGAAAATCCCACACTACTTTCAGGAGTCACCAGCCCGGCTTCCCGCTGCAGAAATGGTGCAGGGTAGGTGTCTACAGGGTGAGCACGAATTCCTCTCCTGAACAACCGAGCTGAGGTGGAAACATCCTCTGCGCAGCACATACCCGCGGGAGGAAAGTCACCCGGCCCCAGTGGCTCAGGTGGGAAGCGATGGGTGCAGGCTTGGAAACTAGGTCATGCCTGTTTCCAGAGTCAGAATTCCTCGTCTGCCCCTCTCCAGACGGAAGCCCGCCACCAATCAGGCCCGCCCTGCCTGTCAGCAGAGCTATTTTCAGCCATGGTGCAATTTCACTACACAGGAGCCAGGCTCATCACATGACAAAACGCACGGGAAGGCTCCCACGTGGTGTTGCTGGCTTTGATAGATCTCGGGGAAAATTGCTGAACCCAAAGCACCAAGTCCCAGCTGTTGTCATCCTGGACCTCAAGCCCCCCTGTGAGTGGGCCAATGCTGAGCCTGGGCTTTCCCAGCGTTCCCTCTTGCACACAGTGCCCGGATGTGAGCGGGAGCTGGGGGGCTAGGCAACGGTTCACAGAGGCAGGCTGGGACATCAGGCCGGCGGCTCTACAAACTGCCTCTTGATCATACGATGGAATATGTACTTAAAGGAACAGACACTTTGAGATAAATTAACTTCTAAGAGAAAAGGACGTTTTGAAAATTAAATTATACTGCATAGAACGAGCAATCAATCAGCAATCAATATGTATCCAATAGGCATGCATACAGAATGAAAAGGCAATTCATAAAGGAGTAAGTACCAATGGCCATCCGTGAATAACGGCTCCATCTATGCATAATCTGACGTGAAGTGAACTGATGGTTTAAAAACATGCTGTTTCCCGAGGTTGTCAGGGACATAAGGGCAAAAACGGGCATTCAAACTGGTACAGCATTCTGGGGGTGCATTTTGACACATCAAGATGTTAAGGTTAGCAAGAAAATCTATTTGGTAATTCTCCTTCCAGAAAATAAACCTAAGGAATGTCACAGATGGGCACAAACATTTAATTACAAAATGTTTGTCTCCATTCCATAGCTATTAAAAAGCTGGAATCCACCCAAATGTGCCACACTAGGGGAATAGTTGGAACCCTGTAGAATAGTATACAACCATTTAAGGGGTGGAATATTTAACAGCAAGGGAAGAGTCAATCCATAGGGTAATAGAAGATCACAAAAGGAAAGGAAGCAAATAGTCACTCATGCTGAGCACTGAGGGTACACTGCTAGCTGGCAGGGACTCTATGTTCTTCTCATCCCAATTCTCCAAATTTCCCACAGGGAATATATTTAATAACAGTAAAAATAAATTTAAAGTGCCTTAAACAAGAACATACAGAAAACTAGGTTGCCTAACACCTGGACTGACATACACTTGATACTCTTCCCCCAGAATTCAATCCCAACATCTGTCTCACACCACCATGCCCGGTCCACCCCGGGTTTAGAAACTGTGCCTACCTCAGACCACCCTCCAGGTTAGCCCCAGCCTTCAGACTGCAGGCCTTGGGGTCAGAGGGAAGGAGCTTGGCAGGAGCTGAGTAGTATTATTTCTCAGGGCAGGACAGTGACAGGTGCAGTGGCCAGAACACTGGCAGGGAGTCAGAGGTCTACACCTGTCCTACCTGACCAAGGACTGTGTGATTTCAGGCAAGGTACCTCATCACACTGAGACGGCTGTCAGCACTGTGGTGAGAACACACAAACAGGCACAGAATCGTCCCGGGTTTTAAAGGCTTCTCAACATAACACAGTATTATAATGATCAATAAACACTAATCAGGAACAATTATGTACAGTTTAAAGGTAAGAATAGAAATATATGGTCTAAAGTTTCTGAACAACCACACCAAAAAAATCCAATTTTGTTCCTTCTTATGAGATTTGTTCAACTTGCAAATCATCCTCCACATAAGTAAACAGTTACTGGTCCCCCCCCCTCTCTCTCTCATCTTTTGTAAATGCACATCAGCTTAGAGTCTGGTAAGGAAACCTTAATGGTTTACAATGACAGCTGTCAGAATACAGCTTCAAATAAAAAAAGTATAGG
>NW_008328344.1:1333577-1458396 GCF_000622305.1 Nannospalax galili
TAGCCAGCTGGGACTAGAGGGAAACCCTGTTTAAAAAAACTGGAAGGAAGGGAGGGAAGAAGGGAGGGAGGGAGGGAGGGAGGGAGGGAACATGGGAGAGGGACACACAGCCTCATAAACAGACAGCAAAGACCTGCAGCCGCCAGCCCAGACCATGCCCCCTCACACTTGCTCTGGGCCCCGCAGAGTTGGATTTGGCAGCTTCAATACTGGGCTTCGTGAAATGTACTGTTATTAACGCAGGGGAGATGGTCAAGGGAGAAAAAACACAAAACTTCCAACTACTGGAACGTAGTTCTTAATAAACCTATGGCTGTCGTCATTTAAGAGATCCTTACAGGAAGGTCCTATTGCCCCAAATGCAGTTCTGGAAAACATCACACCTGGGCATTGCGCTTGACTGAGCAGGTACAAAACAAGACAGAGGCTGCCTCGCACCACCTAAGTGACAGCCACGGGGTCAGTCCCACCTTTATTATAAAATCCATAATTCCCAGCAGCCATCTAGTTTGAACAATTTATTTCTTAAACGATGAACACATTTGTGTGTGTGACCAACATCTTTACTCAGGCGAAAGTTTCGCAACCCTACAAGTTTCGCAACACTACAAGTACAGACTCAATGTTTTCAGGCTGTCCCATTTTCAAAAGAGAAAAGGAAGTTTCTGAGAAAGAGAACAACATACATAAAAGTATATAAAGTACATTCATCCTGTCTCCACTTAAAATTTGAAAACAAGCAATTTATAAAGCCAAACCTAAGTTATTTTGTTCTGGGCCAAAGTTCTGTTTGACAGCTGAAATTGGCAACAAATGGACTGCTCAGATTTTAGGGGCAACGCCAAAATAAAAACCCCTCCACACCATGCAGAGCACTGGTCGCCTGCTTCGCAGTAAGTGGCTTATGCAGCCTCTTATTAAGAAACAGATACTAAGCCCTAAAGGACACATTTTCTTCTAGCACCAGAATGCATCGTTCATAAACAATCTAATTAAAATACATCATATCACGCTAGATAAGGTTGGTGGACAAAAAAGAGTAAGACATTCTAAATGAACCTTAAACACAGGCATTAATATTTAAATATTACAATCTCTACTTGGAAAAAGAATCAGATTATTGATAGGCCAGTACACTCAAAACCAATAATGCCGAGAAACACTGTCCCTGTGTAATTTGGCAGAACAAGCTGCTCCTGAACACAATGGGCCTTTTTATTAAATGGGGCTCTTCATCCTTGGCATTTTATACAAACAAAACAAAAACACAAAGCCGAAAGAGAGAGACAGAGAGAAAGAGGACGCTGGTCTCAGTCTTCAGTCCTGAACTCTCTCCTTGAGACAGACACGTCCTAACAGATTTGTTGGGCAAGGAGAGGTGCCTATTTAACAAAAGCGAAACCCAGGCCAGCAAGAGGAAAACTACTGTGAAGACGCGCTGTTGGGTAACTGTCTCGAAGAGCAGCAGTGCCCCCTAGTGGGAAATAAAGTGAACTAGATAAATACGCAGCTTTTAGGTTAATTACAGAAAGTCGCAATACTTTTCGTTACAGTTCGAATTATGCCACAGCACTATGTAAAGCAGAAAATGACAAAATTACTTTAATAAGATCCTTATGTAAAACCACCTCCAAATTTCAAATGTGGCATACCACCACAAAATGTTAATTGGGTAGAAATCAGATTTTCAAATATTTTCTTGAAATTTTGAGTTCGAGACATTTGCTGCCACTATAAAAAAATGAAGTCAGTCCTACTCACAAATATGAAATCCAACTGAGGCCTTCACAGGACAAGTTTCATGAGAAACTGGCCAGAGGGGTGAGTGGGGACATGTATACAGAGATGATGAACTCATTACACATAAGCAGTACACACACAGTCTATACAGCTATTGAGTTTTACACAGGGTCATCAAACTGCACAACAGGGAGGGTTACAACATCTTCAGCTGGTCACTTTTAGGTATTAAGTTTCTCAAATACTACAATCATGTCATTTCCAGCAAGAACATTCACATGTGAAACGGCTGTTCAACGCCTCACGTACCAATTCTTAATTTTTATGTGAGGCCAGTCAAGGACTTTTCTCAATACTGCCAAAAATTTCCATAGTTTCCAGCCAGCATGATGGCAACATCCACCACCCAGAAGGGTAGGACAGGAGGACCTCCATGAGACTGAGGCCTACCGAAGCTATGGAATGAGACTTTGTCTCAAAGAAAAAAAAGTCTTCAGTGGTTTCTCAGAGTGAAATAATTTCAAATAGTTTTAGCTTAAGAGAATGGCTGTCACAAAATATTTTAATTAATTCCTTGGGGATTGTTGTGATTATTTAGGAACTTTCTCTCTACTTAATGAGCAGCAGGTTCCCAAAGAGAAGATAATCCCACGATCTCAGCAGGTCAAATCTCATCAACAACTGGAAAGAAACCAACTGGGAATTCCAAGGTTCCAAATGCAAGGATTCTGGGCTTTTCCCAGGAAGATGGCTAAAGCTACAGTAGCCCATGGCCATGGACTCAAGGAACCTTCTAGGAATCTTCCACAGTAAAGTTAAGAAAAGATTAACACCACTGTGAGGTCTTATGGAGAATTCAGTAACATTTAGGTATGGAAAGACAACAATCACAGAACTCACAGGATTTATGCCAGACATGAATTCATCATGATGACAATCTGCACGTGATATGGGGACAAGACCTCAAGTTTTCAGAAGTAGGCCCTCTAAGCCAATACATGTATGATTACTATACCAACATTTCAGGATTCCCTGCAAGAAAACCTGAGACAAACCTTTACTTTGTTTCAGGGAGAATAATTTGGGGGTGACTAATAACCTGAGCGTATACTTTTTATATCACTAAGTACATGAATTTGGTATGTGTGCGAGAATCTCTATAGTAAACCCTAGGGTGATGGTTATAAAACATAAATACCTGGAGCATTAAAGCATACTAAAATATTCTGCTTGTGTTTACTAACACAGCCAGCTCATTATTTGTTCTGGTGACTGGGGAAAAGCCAGTTTTGTTTTTGTTAATGGGTCCTCTGGCTCAAAAATCGAAACCAGGCCAGGCTATTTCAGATTGAAACCACAACGCCCAATGCAGCTAGACATTATAAAGGTTCAGAAGGTGAAAGAAACTTTTCATTCTGACTAAGCTCTGAAAGGAATTTAAAAGTCAAATTTAAAACACTACTAGGCTAAGATTGGAGGAAGAAAGCTTATTACCACCAAACACTAGACTAGAAATATCTAATCTGCTCATACTTATTAATGGGTTTTGTTTCTTGGTTGGGGGGCTGTTTGTTTCTGTTTATTTCTTTAATATTTTATTATTTTTACTTTTACGTGTAGGAGTGTATTGCCTGCATGTAAGTACACCCATGTTCTCACCATGGAGGTGAGAAGAGGGCATTGGATCCCCTGGAACTGTAGTTACAGACAGTTGTTAGCGGCCATGTGGGTGTAAGGATTTGAACCCAGGTCCTCTGCAAGAGCAGACAATGCTCTTAACTGTCGAGCCATTTCTCCAGCCCCATCTGTTTGGGTTTTTTTGAGACAGGGTCTTCCTGTAGCCCCAGCTGGCCTGGAATTCACTATGTAAACTAGAAAGGCCTGCCTCTGCTACCAGAATGCTAGCATTAAAGGCATGTGCCACCACACCCAGCTGTTAATAGGTTTTAATAGGTGTTTGATAAAGGCTGGTAAACAATGCTAATCAATCTGTCTCCTAGTAGCATCAATCTGTGTGGACATCAAATGCTCCTCTAACGAGCAGGGCAGTTGCTGTTCCCTGCCTAGGCACCTAACTAGTCCCTGCTAGGAACGCACCTGTCTGACCAACAGACGACTGTAGGTTCAATGAGAGCAGTTTACACTCAGCTATAACTTAAACAGCCACATCTGCTCAGTGGACAAGTTTGGTCTAGAAAAATCCATGGGCCCACCATGGTGGGAGACTTCCTAGCCTAACACGATCCCTTTCCTGAGACTCCCCAGCACTTGGATGCAGTCATCACCGTGTTGAAGTCTTTCCTTCCTTCTTAGAGATTCAGAACCAGCCAGCAGCTAACTCCAGAGACCCTCCTGCCCAGCTGTGCTGTGTACACAGCAGTGAGCTCTCCCTCGGCTACTGGTTAGCGGTCGGGGTGTGGGCTGTGGGGCTCCGGGCTCTTGATCTGCTGGATGAAGAGATGGCTCCCCCTGGAAACTGAGATGCTGATCTCCACAGAGAGGTCCACAAGCTACAGCTTTCAACCTAAAGTTCTTCGGGTTCAGAAAGCTGGTTAAACAAAGGTCAAGAGGAGAAGAGCGTTAGTTCCCAAGGAGACAACATCCTAACTCACAGCTCACTAAGAACAAGGGAGAACTGAGGCTGGGGTAGGGGTGGGAGGTACATCTTCGCAGGAAAACCTTGGCGCTTACAAGACGCATTGGCCATCCTGTGTGGAAGAAGTTCCACATCCTTCCTGCAGCCCGGGGCATCCCATTATCCCAGCTTCATGTAAACTGTGGCAACATACCGAATGCTGAGGTGCCCTTGCTTTTCGTAGGACTAGACCACCCAGTGCAGGAGAAGCTGAGGCTTTGGGTACAGAGCCCAACAGGAAATACTTCGGGCTTTGGGGGCCACATGATCCCAGCTAGAATTACTCAAGTCCTGGTGATACACTAAATGTGCATGGCTGTGTTCCAACAAAACCTTACTTAGAAAGTCAAGAAGGTCAGATTCTACATAGGGGCTATAGTTTATCCACTCAATCTAACGGCTGACTCCAGTCAAAGGGAAAGCTGGTTAAAGCTGGTAATGAGGAGGAGCACTTGGGAGGCAGGGGAAGGAAGGCCAGGAGTTTGAGGCCAGCCTGGGTTACATAGCAAGCCCTAGTCTCAGAATATAAAATAGCTAGGTATGGTGGCACATGCCTTTAATCCCAACACTCAGGAGGTAGAGGATGGCAGATCTCTGCGAGATCAAGGCCAGTGAGTTCCAGGCCAGCTGGGGCTATAGGAAGACCCTGTCTCAAAAAATCCAAAAATAATACTATAAATAAATAGATAGACTCCATGATCCCACTGCACGTCTGGCACTGCTTCCCCGTCCTCCAGCATTCCAGAACCATCCTGACTTTTTCATCCTGAGCAGCAGAACTGAGAATTTCTCCAGTTGCCTTAGTGGCATCAAGTATCAAAAACTCAAAGCTTGGCTCTGTGTCACTTATGGCCGGGGAGACAGAGATGGTGACAGAGCACAAGCTGCTGAGTGCTCACGGCCTGGGGAGAGCCGGCTGGCATGGGGAGACGTGCCCTGGTCCTGCAGAGCATTGCCTCACCTGGTGATCCCACCTCTCCAGCAAGGCAGCACCTCACAGGGAATGTGAATGGGGGCAAGGCTGCCACACCAGACTTACAGGAGGACTAGATGTCCATGTTCCCAGAATAAGCCCTGCTGTGTCTTGTCACAGCCCACTCCACTCAGAGACAACCAGCTCAAATAGGCAGAGGACTCAACTGCTGACACACAGACAACAGCCTCCCATGTGTGGCCCAAAGAAAGGGCAGCTGACGCCAGTCAAAGCCTTCACAGACGGTGGCACTGTGGTCTTGGGAGCAGACGCCCAATCCACTCACTCGGCCATTCCATCTGGAACAGGCAGATGAAAGCGGTGATAGCAATTTATAAACTAGCAAGCTGCGTGCAGGGAGAAGGAAGCTTTATCTGGAAGCCACAGACTACCTGGGAGAGGGCACGTTCTGCAACAGCCTGGAAGGACACAAAGCCGAGGAGGCTGTGACAGCGGCCGTGCCTGCCCAGCTGCCGCCTTCCTTTCTTTAAGCCTGATATGCCTGCTGAAGAGGGGGCATGGTTGGTAAAGATGTGACTGCCTGGAATTTGCAATATACTATTTCAAATATCAGGAAGAAGAATCTGTGGCTCTAGGACAGATTTGTGCTTCGTGGTGTGAAGGGTGAAGAGGAGTGACGGGCACAGTCAAGGGCAATTCCTGAGGGGAACGGGAGCTGTGGACACTGCTGGCCTTGCAAAGACCTTCCTCAATCCATCCCTCACCCTGTGACCAGCCACGGCAGCAGGACCATACCCATCTCCTGCAGTGTCCACAGAGTGACTGGACAGGAAAGAGGAAGAGTTAACAGGAAGAGGAACCGTGCAGAGGCAGTTTCCACCTTTGCTCGGGGGCTGAAAGCCAGTGGCTGTTTCTTTGTTTCTTCCTAACTTCAGAAGTCTCCTTTTCTCTCTGTATCAGTAGTTAGTCACACAGGGCCCTTCCTGTCCCAAGTCAACCTGAAGCTCTGCTGCCCAACATCAGACACAGCAGCTCCAACAGGAAATAACCACGCAGCTCACACGTTAAAGAAAAACTGTCTAGCTGAAAATCAGGAGAATGAGATCTTTTCATTAAGCTCTTGGTTAGCCAAGTGTTAAAATAATCAAAGATCTTTTTCTTAAGTCCTCACACCATTTTTTTTAAGTTATTCTACAGGACCCTCGGTCCACACCCTCCTCCATAACAGCAGTCAGCATGCTCTACACAGCACACTGTGTCTTGGACCCTGAGGGGCCGGCTGTTATTACTAACTCTCTAAGTCCACTTCTGACAACAGGATGATTCTCCAGAGTTTACCGCAAGGCAGAGGTTGAAAAACTCTGGACTTGATGTATTCTGAGCCCAGGATGAAATCTTGGACCTGATTTTAAGTAAATTGTTTTCTGTTTTTTAAAAGATTCCATTTATTCCTTTGCCTTAGCAGGAGTGCAGTCAGTCAAAAGACCTACTCTGGGCCAGGCGTGGTTGTGCACACCTTTTATCCCATCATTCAGGAGGCAGAGGCAGATGGATCGAGGCCAGCCTGGTCTACCTAGTGAGTTCCAAGCCAGGTGGGACTACAGGGAGACCCTGTCTCAAAAAGACCTACTCTAGGAATGCAGCCCAGGAACTCAGTGTGCCTGCCCTGCTGCCCACTAACTGTCCTCTAGGGCACCCTCACCCCTTGTGCCTGATCTAACACACGGAGAAGGGATTCTGGGGGATTCTTTCAAAGACAGTGAACGGTCAAAAGAGAGGATGAAGCTCAGAAGAGAAGATGAAACTCAGAAGTTAAGAACGGGTCCCTGTGACAGATGGACAGAAAGAGCCTGCCAGAGGACAAGCGAGGACAGCCAGGTGTGATCTAGTCTTTCACCCGAAGATACATATCCTTTCTCAAAGCCATTCAGATACTGATGTAAATGGACCAAAACAAATAAAATCCCATCGCACAGGATGGCACAAGGGCCCTCTGCGGCCCTCAGAAGCCTGGGAAGTGAAGGGAGCCGCTGATCTCACGATGGTCACTGTGGTTAAACAAGGCAATTAGGGGGTGAGTGTAGAGGTGAGGACAAGGACTGATTCTCTGGTTTTATGAAGAAATAAGATACTGTTCCCAAAAGAAAGTGATAGGCCAGGTGACCAGGGAAAACCTGCAGTACCCTTGGTTCCAAAGTCATGATATGTTGTCCCATATCCCATTACCAATCAATTTGGGTTTGAATAACCCAGGTAATTGGAATACATCCATACACCACACAGACCGGGTCAAAAACTCTTAGCCGGAGCCTGTCGTCTCCAACCCCTGAATACCAAAATAGCCTCGGCCTTTTGCTGAGTGTTCAGCTTTCAGCAACTTCAAGGTCAGCCCCACACAGCCTGCCACACAGCACTTGGAGTGAAAGAGAGGCTGTGATTGTCATGAACGATGGCTGGAAAGGCTATAAACAAGCTTTTAAATTAAAGAATCACTATAAAAATTTCACTACCGTAAGATTTAAGTAGATTCCATTAGAACAGCCACAAAAAAATAAGTGAGTAAAATCAGATGACGGTACATGAAGGGCCTACCTATTCCTGAACTTGCTCCAGTAACCAGGACCACCTTGCCAGAGAAGTCCCGGCCCTGCAGGATTTCCATGGCCGTGGTGCTCCCGTCGTATCTCTGTCTGGCGGTTGGCTTCGTCGGATTATCATCCACAGTAAACGCCAATCTTGGGTCCAGGTAAGTGGTTCTTTTATTTATGTGACTGTAAAGAAGAGGGGAGGGCAATGAACGCTCAGCAGCAAGGACCAGCAGTTACAAACACAAGGCGGCCTACTACTTCAGGCAGACCCTCTCCATTGCTCATGCACTAAGAGGCTTACTGTTAAACGTGAAAAGAACCAGGACCTGTCTGCTCT
This sequence comes from Nannospalax galili, assembly GCF_000622305.1. Classification (NCBI taxonomy): domain Eukaryota; kingdom Metazoa; phylum Chordata; class Mammalia; order Rodentia; family Spalacidae; genus Nannospalax; species Nannospalax galili. The sequence goes on from NW_008328344.1 coordinate 1,341,812, forward strand.
ATTGTCCAACCTGCTGCTAGGAGAAGACAGTCATGGGAGCCTCTCCTCAGAGCTTCCGGTAACAACAGCCTGTGCCTTGGGTCTCATAGGCAACTTCCAGAGAAGACCCTGGATTTCTACTCAATTCATGTAGATGTAAATGTGCCTGTAAGACCTGTCAGCTACTCTTGTTAAATGTCAATGAAGCCTCACTGTCCTGTGAAAGGACCTAAGAACAGTTAGGTCCGTAGAAAACTCAAATGATGGAAGCCTTAACAACGTATATGAACATATATAATGAGCAAAGCTCCAATGATTTTCATTTCAAGACCATGACCATCCCTCATATAAGCACTTTAGTTTTCATTTGGAGTTGATCTAGAACTTACAGAAATAATATTAAAATATATTGGCACATATGAATTTCTAAGTTACTCCTTATAACAAAACCTTTACATTTAAAATGTATTCTTGGGCTGGCGAGGTGGCTCAGCAGAGTAAAGGCGCCTACCACCAAGCCTGATGACCTCAGTTCAGTCCCTGGAATCTACATGATGGAAGAAGAGAACCAACTCTTAAAAGTTATCATCTGACTTTCACATGTATGCCATTGCACACTGGCACACATACTCGCATGCATACACATGCACGTGTGCATACATACACACACACACACAAAATAAAATGTAAGAAAAATTAAATGTATTCTTGAGATTTGAGATAAAAAACCTCAAAATGTCATAAACATATCTCTAAAATTACTAAGAACCCTCCAGAAGTACATGAAATAGCATAAAATGTATTTGTGGCTAGGCTCATAGCAGAGGCCTATATTCCCAGCTACTCAGGATGGTGAAGCAGGAGGATTGCAATTTCAAGGACAGTCTGGGCAACTAAGTGAGATACTGTCTCAAAATGAAAAATAACAAGAGGGTTAGGCATTTATCTCAGTGGTACGGTACTTGCCTAGCATGCTCTAGATCCTAGGCTCAACCCCCACAAGCAAATAAAATTCAATGAAATAAAATGCATGTATGTGTCTATATAAAAAGTTTAAAAATCTACACTGACAAGGGATGGAAAGATGGCTCAGCAGTTAAGACTACTGGCTGCTCTTCCAGAAGACTCAGGTTCAGTTCCCAGCACTCACACAGCAGTTAACAACCATCCCTAACTCCAGTTCCAGAGGATCCAACAAACTTTTCTGGCCTCTGCAGACATTGCATGCATGTGGTGTACCTCATACATGCAGGCAAAACATTCATACATATTTTTAAATTAGTAAAAAGTAATTTTTTAAATCTACACTGAGCTGTGTGTAATGACACATACCTACAATCCCAGCACCTGGGATGTGACTGTCCTAATCAAGAGTTTAATATCATCATCTGCTATGATGAGTCTCTGAGGCCAGCCTGAGCTATAAGAGAGCCTGTCTCAAAACAACAAAACAGAGAAAGAAAAAAATCTATACTCATCACCCTGCAAATTCTAAGACCCAAGAGCAATTTTATTTTAACTATCATCTCCACCTGCAGATCAGCCTCAGGACCCTAGTGCTAGCCACTGACGTCAGGTGGACCACAGAAGCCCAAGGTGCACCTCTCCATTCAGCTCCTCAGTGACTCCACCTTGCTAACTTGAAACTGGCAGGGTGCAAGTACACGTACCAAGGAAACAAGTCTGCACCTCTTTTCCGTAAACTGCCGGCTGTCAAGCACGTATCAGCACACCCTGGCAGTAGACTGGGAAGTGGATGGCCAGCCAGGGGAGCCATGTGCTAGCTTGCCTTCAAAGTCCTTGCTCGTTGTACATCAGACCAGCAGCTGGCCTATTTCTATAAAATTCTCCTGGAACACAGCAACGACCATCACGCCTGTATGATCTATAGCTACTTTGACACTACAATGGCAGACATAACAAACAGAAACCATGTGGTCCACAGAGCCTAAAACATGTTATCTGGCCCATTATAGAAAACAAAACAAAACAAAAAAAAAATGGTAGAACCATCTCTAGAGAAGCCCAGTCAAACCAGCACAGGCTGCCACCCCCAAACACACATGCCCCTCTAAGCTGAGACTCAATCTGAGGGCCTGAGCACACGTATTTCTACTATGTTTCCAGTGCTGCTGATGCGGCTGGGTGGAGAACCACACCATGGAACCACTGCTCTGGGTCAGTGAGGATAGAACCACTCAAGAGGACAGCAACTAGTGCGCAGGGGACACCTACAGAGAAGACGGATGACACAAAGCTTGAGAGCTGCTACAGCTGACTTTTTAAAATAAAAACAAACTTAAAAGAAAACTTGGAAAAAGACATTTGGAACATGTAACTGAAGAGCTGATATCCTTAATTTGGTAGGGGAAAGATTTTTATAAATCAAGGAAAAGTCCTTTATAATCTAATAGGCACCTGCCAGGCAGGCTGCCCTGGTGGGGCTGCCCATGACTGTTCAGAGACTCCCCAAAGCAAGCCCTGGCCAGCCCAGTCCCAAAGCTGGAGATGCACCAGGCGTTCACTGTGTTTGCTGACAAATCACTTACGCTATGTGAACTTTTACTATAACTACATTATTTTATAAACTATTACCATGTGAATGGCAACAGTGAGGTGAGGCTAAAACACACTGTCCCTGTATTTATAAAAATTTGGAAAATCAGATTAGGTGGCTCAGAAGTTAAGAGCACTTGCTGCCCAATCATGAGGACGGGAGTTTGGATCCCAGCACCCACATAAGGAGGCAGGAGTCCCACACAGGCACAATAGCAATCCTAGCTCCACAGGTGGGGCAGAGACAGGGCCACTGCTGGGGCTTGCTGATCTCCACCCAGGTCCCAGGTTCAAAATGAGACCCTGCGTCAAAGGAATTTGTAGAGCGATGCCTTCTTCTGGTCTCTGAAGTGCGCACAGGCACACTCACCTGTACACAAACGTGCATGTGTGTGCGCGCACATGCACACGCACACGCACACACAAATACATTTTTTTTTTAATTTTTAGGACACCTCAGAGGCAATCAGTTTAAGAAAAAAAAAAAAAAGGTGTGGTTCAACAGAGTTGAGTCAATGAAAAATGGCACATCAGAAAATTCCATGAAAGGGTAAGTCTTGCTTAGCCTTAAGGAAATGACGGTAGAAATTGCAGTCGCTACACCAGCAGTGAACTTGCAAAGAAGCCCACACTGTGATTCACATGTGAGGAGCAGGTCTGACCCCAAAACCTCAATGTCCCAAAGGAAAACAGGTGACCAGAAGAAAAAACTCCAAGCTAGGAAAAGTGGTCACTTCTGCTGACAAAGTAGCAGGCGTATATGACGTCGTATGTTCCTACAGTTCGTGCAGGACATGAAAACTCCCCTCAAAACACAAACGAGGGACTAGAGAGATGGCTCAGCAGTGAAGCTCACTGGTTGCTCTTCCCGAAAACCAAGGTTCAGTTCCCAGCACCCACATGGCAGCTAACAACCATCTGTAACTCCAGTTCCAGGGGATCTAATGCCCTTCTCTGGCTTCTATGGACAGTGTACAACATGGGTGCACTTACATACATGGAAGCAAAACACTCATACACATAAAATACACACACACACACACACACACACACACACACCCGTGCTTCTACACAGATACTTACTCCACAAAAAACACTTGTCCATTCTCATCAGTCTCTTGTTCCCATCCGTATGGCAAATCTGAAACACAGGAAAGATTGGCAGGGGTATGTGTGCTGTGATGATCCCAAACCCACCCCTAGATCAGGAAGGAGAGGTGCCATCCCTCCAAGCCCTTGCCCCCTAAGCCCTGGGAAACAGCTTGCTCTGCTCACAGGATCCAAGAGCAGCAGCTACAGAAAGCCCAGGACCCCATGTGAATTCCGTATCCTGCCTCCTGCTTTATGCAAAGTCCTGTCACACTCCTGCCCACTCCAAAGTGCCCCACTCAGCTCCTGTTTTTACTCTGAGGCTCAGCAGTGCTCTGACGAGTGTGAATTCTTGCAGCCGATGTTTGCAGGTACAGCGGCACCCAATGCCAGTGAGGGCCCACTGTGCTGCCTGGGCCATGTTACAGAGCCAGAGCCATCCCCTCATTTTCAAGCACAGGTTTCTCAACTAGACCCTAACCCTACTGAAGTCAGGACCGCCAGTGTTTTTTTTTCATCCTATGCTTCCTTTTATTTTTTTTTTGTCTTTTTGAGACAGCATTTCCCTGTAGCCCCAGCTGTCCTGAAACTCACTCCGTAGACCAGGCTGGCCTTGAACTCAGAGATTTGCCTGCCTCTGCCTCCCAAGTGCTAGGATTAAAAGTGTCGGGCCTCATCCTATACTTCTATTCTAAGGACTGTATACTTGCTCAGAAGCACCAAAAAGTCCTGGCACACTATGGAATTCCACAAAATACTGACACATTTAATTGCATAGCACACACCAAAAGCAATCATCCACATACTGCAACTGCAGAGGAACACAGTAAACTGAGTCACAGGCCCCCATATAGTCACAGTTTCTTGTCTAAGACAGGTAAGACATCCTCCTGTCCGTCTCAAAATCTTATCTCCTCTTTATACCAAATCCCACAGAGCTCTTAGAGTCTCACTCCCTGATGGTCACCCACCAGAAAGCCACTCCCGAGTGACAGGGCTAGCTCACTGCTACCTTCCCTGCCTAATTAATGTGTCACACATGGGGGCTTCTTCTGGCAAAGCATACACACCTCCTGCTACTCGTTTTCTTTTTCCAGTTTTTGGATGTTCCCATTGAGTCTTTTCCTCAGTGTGACTGTCAAAAAAAAAAAAAAAAAAAAGCCATAACAAAGTTAACATTTCAAAAAGTAATCAACTGTATTAAATTGCTTCTTACCCAGATAATACTCCATCAAGAGTAGTAAAACAGACCCAGAAAGAAACATGCAGACCACAAATTGCCCTGATTGCATCAGGTCAGAGGTCCCAGGCTGGAAGGCGATGCAATCATGAAGGATTCTCCTAGAGGCCAAGTGGAGAGCACTGGGAAGGAGGAAGAGGGGACCCGACCTGGCTGGGGATCAACTTCAGAAAGCTCCACGAATCACAAGGAGCATCTCACAGCCTCTCTCGATTTCCTTTTCACTTTATCCCAGGATTTATTGACAAAACCCAGTGTCTATTTATAACACTAATATTTAAATAATAAATATAACTTAAACATAGCATCAATCTTTTTTTTAAATGTTTGTCTTTTTGGTTTGTTTTTAAATTTTTATATTATGTATATGTTTTGTCTGCACTTATGTAAATGTACCACATGCCTGCAGAGGCCAGAAGGTGTTGGATCCCCTGGAACTGGAATTGCAGACAGTTGTTAGCTGCCATGTGGGTGCTGGGAACTAACACTTGTCCTCTGCAAGAGAAGCCAGTACTCTTATCAGCTGAGCGATCTCTCCAGTCCCCACATCAAACTTTAAAAATGTATGTTCTTGGGCTGGATAGATGGCTCAGTCGTTAAGAGCACTGACTGCTCTTACAGAGGACCTGGGTTTGATTCCCAGCACACAAGGTAGCTAATAACCGTCCCTAACTCCAGTTCCAGGGGATTTGACACCCTCTTCTGACCTCCATGGGCATTGCACAAGTACACTTATATAGATACAGGCAATACACTCACTATACATAAAATAAAAATAATAATTTTTTTTTAAATGTGTATTCTTGGCCAGCAAGGTGGCTCAGCAGGTAAAAGTGCTTGTGTGCAAGACCCAAGACCCAAGTTTGATCCCTGAATCCCACAGTGGAAGGAGAGAATCAACTCATGAAAATTGTCCTCTGACCGCCACAAACACTGGCATGCGCACACACGCTAATAATAAATATTTTTTTTAAATGTGTATTCTTCCCACCATGTAACTTTAGGTCCTAACTGCTCCCAAGAGGACCTTAGGAAGATAGTCGCATAGGTCAGCTGGTTATAACAAGATAGCCACCAATCTAGGACCACCAGATCTGACAAGACAGACTCAGTACACCACTAGGCAACGACCCACCCCATGTGCAGAATGGAAACAATCCTAGTGATGATCTCAGGGGCTGTTGTGAGGACACTGTGTCCAAACGGTCTCACACAGCAACTATTATAATGAAAATAGTAGGATATCATACATGTTATATTGGTAAATTGTCATGTGCTGTTTAAACTTGTTGAGAGTAGTCTCTGGGAGTGAGAAGGCCTTCTCTTGTCCCAGACTCCAGGGAGTTTATTCCAAGTGTCTTCCAAACAAGGTGCTGACACTTAAGACTTGCTCTATACACCTGAATGAACTCACCAGGGCCTTTCTGTTTTCTACAGGGTCTTTCCACCTGGTCACCCAGGACAGCAGTGATTCACACCCCAGAGTAGGTGAGAATCTCCTGGGAAGAGTTTACAACTTACCAATGGAGACACTCCAGGGCCTAACCTAACCTCTAATTTTGTAATAACCCAGGAAAAGCTATTTTGTCAACTCTTCCTAGAACCAGGTGTAGTGATACACACCTGTAATTCCATATTTGGAAAGCAGAGGCAAGAGGATCAGAAACTTGGAAGTCATCCTCAGCTAAATGTTGAGTCCCAGGCAACCCTGTGCTACGTGAAACCCTGTCTTTAAAAAAAGAGAGATATGGGGCTGGAGAGATTGCTCAGCAGTCCAAAGGACCTGGGTTCAATTCCCAACACCCACCTGGTGCCTACAAACCGTCCTTAACTCCATTTCCAGGGGAATCCGAAGCCCTCTTCTGACCTCCGTGGCACCACACGACATGGGTGCACTCACATACATGCAGGCAATACACTCATACACATAAAATAAAAATAATAAAATATTTTTAAAAAGAGACATATACACACACACCAAAAAAGAAAAAAACAAATTCCAGATGCTGGCAAAGCATTTTTTTCTGAAAATCAAGGAATAATATACTCACGTAAAAAGCTGTAAAAATACTGATTCCTCTAGATTTTAAAAACGTAAAGCCAAGTGTGTTCGTTTATACCTGTGCCCTCAGCACTCAGGAAATGGAGGCAGGAGACTCAGGAGTTCAAGGCCAGCCTTGGCCACATACTGAGTTAAGGCCAGCCTAGGCTACATGAGACCCTGTTTAAAAAAAAAAACAGGTAAAAAATTTTTTAAAAATACATAAGCAAGAAAGCAAAAGGCAAACTATCTGAGAGAAGAAAGTAGACCAGTGAAAGGAAGGGAGGACCAAAAAAGGGTGATAGGGTTCTGGATAGGATTAAAGCATACAATCTATATACATGGAAACTGGTATCATGAAACCCGCCATTTTGCAAACTAAATATATATATATATATATAATTTTTGTTTGTTTGTTCATTTGTTTGTCTGTTTGGTTTTTGAGACAGGGTCTCCCTGTAGCCCCAGTTGGCCTGGAGCTCCCTATGTAGATCAGGCTGGCCTTGAACTCACAGAGATCCATCTGCCTCTGCCTCCTGAGTGCTGTGATTAAAGGCGTGTGCCATATATATTATTGTTTTTAAAAAAGCAGACATCCCGGGCTGGAGATGGCTCAGTGGTTAAGAACACTGGTTGTTCTTGCAGAAGACCCAGGTTTGAATCCCAGAACCCACATCCACATGGCAGTTAACAACTGTCCATAACTCCAGTTCCAGGGGATCCAACAGCCTCTTCTGTCCTCTGCAGGCATTGCACGACACGGGTGCACTTACCTACATGCAGGCATAACACTACATACACATAAAATAAAAATAAAATATTTTTTAAAAAGCAGATATCCCCAAGTACAGTCTGCTGCAGCTGAAACCCAACGTTTTTGAAAATATTTTATTATTTTTATTTTATGTGTATGAGTGTATTGCCTGCACGTCTGTGAGTGCCGCGGAGGTCAGAAGAGGACTTCGGATTCGCCGGAACTGAAGTTAAGGACGGTTTGTAGCCGCCATGGGGGTGCTGGGAATCAAACCCGGGTCCTCTGCAAGAGCAGTCAGTGCTCTTAACTGCTGAACCATCTCTCCAGCCCCCATGAAACCCAACATTTCTATTTAAAAATTTTTTTATTTTTTTTTTTCATTTTACATGTATGAGTGTTTTGCCTGTGTGTAAGTGTACCTGTGTTGTGCAAAGCCCACCAAGGCCAAAAGAGGGTGTTGGATCCCTTGGAACTGGAGTTAGAGACAGTCATTAGCCACTATGTGGGTGCTGGGAATCTAACAGGTTTCTCTGGAAGAACAGCAAGTGTTCTTCACCAATGAGCCACCTCTCCAGCCCCCAACATTTCTAAGACAACACCCTTGAAGGGGCTGGAGAAGTGGCCCAGCAGTTAAAAGCACTTGCTGCTGGGTTCAGTTCCCAGCACCCACATGGCAGCCAACAACTGTCTTAGCTCCAGTTCCAGGGGATCCAGCACCACCTTCTGGCCTCTGAGGGTACTGCATGACACGGATGTGTGTGGGTGTGGGGGGGTGTGGGTGTGCGTGTGTAATATATAATTATATATTTAATAAGTTTATATATAATACGTTCCTATAGTAATCTGAGCACTCGGGAGGCAGAGAGAGGCACATCTCTGTGACTGGTCTACATAGAAAGTTCAGGTCAACCAGGACTGCAGAGTGAGACCCTATCTCAATGGAAAAAATAACGTGGGGGAAGGAAGTGATTCCAACATCGGGCCTCAGAGGCACAGCTAGTCCTGATGAAACACCAGCTGGAGAGGGTCGCTCTAATCCGCCATACCCTGCGATGAACGACTGTCATTTATGCACAGCGCTGGACTCACCCTCGTGTCAACTCAATCTACAGATCAGAACACAGTTCTTTCATGACCCAAGGTGACCACTGACAGTGCACAAGGCTCTGCTGGGATCTGCAAAACGTCCCTCTGCACCCTGAGCCACCCACGACATACATTTACAAACCCTCCCACCCAGACCCCCTCCCCCCCCAGGAGGCAGCTGGGCCAGGACTGCACGGCGCAATGCAGTGCTGCGAGGAGGACAGCAGGGGGCGCGCTGCACAGGGCCAAGGGACCCCCCCCACCCCCACCCCCACTCCGTGCACCCCCAGCGCCCACAGTGCGGCCGGGACCCTGCGGCAGGTCGCGGTCACGTGGGCCCGCCCTCCCGGGACGCAGGTGCCCGCGGTCCGTGCAGCGCTTACTTGGCGTAGTACAGCCAGCCGTCCTTGGTGGTCCTCTCCTCCCAGCCCGGGGGCAGCTCGTCCTCGCTGTCAGTGTCGTCCAGGCCCGCGTAGCGTAGTGCGGCCATGGCACAAACAACCGAAACTCGCTCGTCCGCTCGCCCGAGGCCGCCGGGTCTCCTCAGCTAGGAACTCCCGCTTCAACCGCGTCGCGCGCGTCTAGAAGGCCAGACCGCTCGCGCCTGCGCACTGCGCCGCCCGGAGACGTACGGCACGCTCCGCCGCTGCGATCCAGTCTCCGGGATTTCGTGACTTCCGGGAGGAAAGGGGCGGAGCCTGAGCAGAACGAAAGGAAAGAGATGCCACTGCCGCGCGGCGGGAAGAAAACTCCCGGAAGACGCGGACCAGCTCAAACTGGAACGGAGCTTCTTCGCCCTCTAGCAGTCAGGGCAGGGGCGTGCGCATTCAGTCACTGCCCAGGACTCTGCCCGTTGCTGGGCGACCGGAAATCACTTCCGCGTTCTTCTGACCAGGCTGAGCTGACGCTGGCAAAGGAGCATCATGGGAAATGTAGTCCATTTACAACTAACCTATTAGAGCCAAAAAAAAAAAAAAAAGGGTGGGCTCTAGCCTCTCTACTCGTAGGCAACCTTTTGATGTTAGGACACGACGTTGTAATGGTGTCATATACAAAGTTCACGCTGGAGAAACTCGCTAAGGCTAGTTCCAAAAAAGAAAGGAAAATATCACGATTTTTTTTTTTTCTTTTTTGAGACAGGGTCTTCCTGTAGCCCCAGCTGTCCTGGAACTCACTATGTAGACCAGGCTGGCCTTGAACTCAGAGATCCGCCTGCTTCTGCCTCCCAAGTACTGGGACTACAGGCTTGTGCCACCACACCCAGCTGAAATACCACAATCTTTTTTTAATTATTTCATATCTTTATCCTAAGCCCTTTGGGGCTTGTCAGGGTCTTATAGGGGATGAATATCCCACTTTGAAACTCTCCAGGGATTTACCGTTCACAAACTCTGCTATACATATAAATGCGATGTTAACTCTATGTACTGTAGAGAACTTAGAATACAAATTCTAGACAGGTATGGGGCTCATGCCTGTAACCCCAGCACTTGGGAAGCTAAGGCAGGAAGATTACCATGCGCTTGAGGCCTGCATGAGCTACAAAGTGAGACCTTGTCCCCAAAAATCAAGAGAAAAATGTAACAGTAGCAAAAGTCCCTTAATGTTAGAGTGTCAAAAGGCCCCATAAGATTAACTGGTCATTAGTCTGTCTGTCTGAAGAGCCACCTTTCCAGTTTCACTGGTCAATCACCTAGTCATAGGACCACCCTAGGAAGGTGGAGTCACCTTAAAGTATGCTGAAGAAATAGACAGAACTCAGAGATCCACCTACCTCTGCCTCCCAAGTGCTGGAATTAAAGGTGTGTACTGTGGAACCCTCCTCCTTGGCCCCCTCCCCTGGACTCCCTAGACCCCTGCCCCTATTTAGGACTAACTGCTCTTTTCACTTCTTGTCGCAAGTGGAGTTGTTAAGGCTTAGTTGAGCATCACCTCGTTATGCGAGGGAGGATAAATATTTCTAGAGCCAATGTCTTTCAATGCATTTATTTGGGGAATTATAAACAAATTTCACACATAACACAACGACAGATAAGAGTACCAGTCCTAGGGCCAATGCCCGAGTGACATCATCTCAGGCAGATGTGGTGACGGTAGTCTCAGCTCAGCTTGGTTGTCTTGCAGTCGAGGGTCAAGGCAGGTTCGGATGTTCGCGAAGTCAAGTTCCTCTTTTTTCTCACAGTCCAGAGACGAGATCAGTCAGAAGATGGGGCCGCACGGCTGATGGGAGTTCAGCTCATATGTGTGCCCCTGAACTGATCTTCCTCTGGGTTTTCATAGTCCTTATGCATGACTTGGCAAACATATGTTTATCAGTTGCTTACGTCATTTGGCTAATCACACAGTTACACTCAGGTTGCTAGGTTACATTCTAGGGCTACTAAGTGATGCTCTTATCCTTAATGTACACACTTTGGATTTGTTTACATACTTTTGCTAGAGTTCTTTTTTGATTCTTAGTTTCTTAATTTTATTACATTCAATACAATTCTTAAATTCTTAATTCCCTATTCTAATACATTCCATCCTGAGGTGGATTTGGATCAGTCCTGAGGAGCAGAACTGTCCAGATATTGCTGCTTGGGAGAGCCAGGACGAGCACATACGACAGAAGAGATTCCGCATGAGTGAGAGGTTGCAAGTACAATATATTTCACACAACAAGCCCAAAATACATTCACAAACAACATAAACACTCAAGGGGAGAAGCAGGAAGAACTGAACCAATGTTCAGAGCTCCTAGATCTTAGGGAGTACCTCAGGGCCAGAGCCCAATGTCCCAGTCCTTAGGTGCTCCATGTGGAGGTTCTCAGTGTCCACCATGATCGTTGCTCTCTCCCGACAGAAGTTGCTCGGCTGCAGGTCCTGATGATCACATGCAGTCATGGCAGGTCTCAAGCAGAGTCTTGGTATCTCGATGTCTCGGGCAAGAACGTCGGGATGCGGCCAGACAGAATGACGGTCTGTCTTGGTCTCAGGAGTTGCCAAGCATCGGTGAACTGCCCGGAGTCTCTGGCTTTTTATATGCTTTTTACTGTCAGTCTGTCATTGTCTTGACGTCAGTGAGTTCATTTGGTGTCTTAGATATGGTGACTGCTCTTGGGTTACTTATCACACTCACACATACATTCTGTTTCACTCAGTTAAGGCTCATGCTTCCTAGTTCAGCTTATCTTGTCAACCATAGCTGTCACATAGCTCGCAGTTTATTCAGTACACTTCTGTAAATTGCTTGGCTTGAGGGAACCAGAGGGACAAACTGCACCGTCTCCATTTTGACTGCTGATTCCTCCATTTTCATGATGTCTCATGGTCATAGACCAGGCAAGCCTGGGCATGTCCAGGGGACCCAGGCAGGTTTGGGGCTTTATAAGGAATAAACAGGGTCCTCTAGCCCTGAAGATAACAGTCAGCACATTCCACAGTCCTGAGGGCAGCACCCACCAATGAGCAGCCTCCAAGACTGTAGCCAATCAAATTCAAAAGTATGTTGGCACATGCAGGCTCTTTGGACCAATCAAAATATAACTCTGTCATTCCCCTCCTCCCTTTGTCTGAAACCTATGAAAAGCTCCCTCCCCCTGAAATCGGGTGTCTGAGATTCGGAGCTTGAGCCCAAATAAAGACTTTGTTCTTGCATGCTCTCTGGACTCCCTGGTAATTCTTGGGGATCTGTTCTCTGGGCACAACATGTACCATTACGCCTGGCCATATTCCTTTTCTAAGAATGCAGTCCCTCAGACTTTAGGCTGCCCCAATCTTGTATTTCCTTACTTTTTCTCTAAAGCTTCCTTCCTCCCATGTAGCTAACAGTCTGCCACATGTCTGACTGCCCCTTGACTGCTCTAAACAAGACTGGCTTCATGGCTTCTTTCCTTCTCTCCTCCATTCTCCTCAAGGCAGATTACCAGCTTGCCTACCCTGAGGAGTTTTCTTTAAACTCTCATAAAATTGTCCTAAAACTTCCATTTGAGTCCATTCTTAAATTTTTTAATATTTTATTTATTATTTTTATTTTATGTGTATGCATGTATTGCCTGCACTTAGATAAGCGCATCTGTGTTGTGCAGTGCCCTCAGAGGACAGAAGAGACTGTCGGATCCCCTGGAACTGAAGTTACGGACAGTTGTTTAACTGCCGTGTGGGTGCTGGAATTCAAACCCAGGTCTTATGCAAGAACAGCCAGTGCTCTTAACCGCTGAGCCATCTCTCTAGCCCCATTCTTAAATTATTTTATGAAGAGACAAAGAACCCTCTAGGGGACACATTTCTCCCCTAGATCATTAAGAGAAAACCAGTCAAAAGAGTCAAAATCTCTAACCTGGGTGGAGATTCAAATTTCCAGTTGAGACAGGTCAATCACCTAGCCAAGGAACCACCCCTAGGAAGGAGGGTTCATGCTAAAGAACCAGAATAACCGGTGTGTGAATGAGATGGTTCAGCTTATCCCTCAGTGCATGCAGTAGCTTATCCGTGACTCCAGGCATGTAGCCTCCTAAGTCTGCTGCTTTCCAGAAAAGCATAACCTCTCCTTTTCTTCTCTCTCTCTCCTGAGTATGCTTCACGAACACTTTAGGTTGGCCAAACATTTTGGGTTACTTTACTCTGTAAAGTCTTCCTTCCCACCACATGGCTGCTAGTCTGTCCTGTGTCTAACCTCCCAGCCAGCTTTGAATGGGACGTGGCTTTTTTCTTCTCTCCTCCACGTTCCTCCTCCAACCAGCTACTGGTATTTACAGTTTGCCTGACCTGAGGGTTTTTCCTTTTAAACTGTAACAAAATTCTCCTGAAGCTTCCATTTGAGTCCATTCTTAAATTCATTTAGTAATGGAAATAAGAACCCTAAAGGGGATTCTGCTTCCCTTATATTCAAAATACAAAGTCTTCCTCTGGGTTTTCTGATCAGAGATTGTTTTTCCAACTAACATGGTTCTGTTGATAATAGGTACAACCTCATGACCAACCAAATTCCAAACTTACAACGTAGACTCTTGAAGCATCTGACAAGCATTCTGTCTATAGATGGCCTATATTCAAAAGATGCAGCAAACCTTCAACTTGGCCTTGCTTAAGGAGATTTCCAGAGTGGACCCGATTTAGAACTTGTTTCCCAGCCCTGTGTTATAGAGCGGTCTACTGGCTCAGGTCTTAGAGAATGGGAGTCTCCATCAAAAAATTGCATATTTTGAGCCTGGTATGGTGGCACATGCCTTCAATCCTAGCACCATGGAGGTAGAGGCAGGTGGATCTCTGTGAGTTTGAGGCCAGTCTGGGCTACATAGCCAGTTCCAGGCCATCTGGGGCTACAGGGAGACGCGCCTCAAAAAGAGAAATGCATATTTTAAAGGTAAGTGACAGTGACAGTGATACGTTTTTCCTTTAAGTCTTGAAAATGATTATTGCTATGGGATAGCTCCTCCACATGCCTCTTAAGGGACAGATGTTTTCCTGAACATATATAATGAAAAACTAAATGAAAACACCATTTAGTTGTTTGCTTTTCCTGTCTATACATGTGTGGTGCTCACGTATGTGTATACGCGAGTTCCCATGTGTGGGGGTGCTTGTGGAGGCTTAAGGTTGATGTCAAGAGTGATCTTCAATTGCTATTCACGTTATTCATTGAGGCAGGGTGTCTCAAGTAAACCCAGAGCTTGCTGATAAGGCTAGTCTGTCTAACCAGCCTTTTCCAAGGATCCTCTGTCTTGACCTTGGAAGCAATGGAATTCCATGTGGGTGTCACACCTATGCTGCATTTTAATGATTTCTGGGGAACTAAATGCAGATCCTCACATTTGTGGAGCAAGCTGTAGCATAGCAGCTTCTTCCAAAGCTCTGAAATCCTGATGTTCCTAAGACTCAAGAAATTCTGCTGGAGAGATGGGTCAACTGTGAAGAGCTCTTTCTGCTCTTGCAGAAGATCTGAGTTCAGTTCCCAGCACCCAAGTTGGGCAGTTCACACACACACAGACACAGACACAGACACAGACACACACACACACACACACACACACACACACACACACACATACATTCATAATTAAAAATAAAATAGCAGGGACCTGAAGAGATGGCTCAGTGGTTAACAGCTCTGGCTACTTTGCAGAGGACCTGGGTTCAGTTCCCAGCACTTACATGGCAGTTAACAGCTGGCTTAACTCCAGTTCCAGAAAATCCGACACCCTGTTCTGGCATTGCACGGCATGGGTACACTTACACACATGCAGGCAATACATCTTATAAAGAAAATTAAAAATAAGACTAGGGAAATTCTAAAAGAGGCTTCTTAAAACTCAGAAAATAAAGAACTCAAAGGCTTCAGGAAGTCCCTAAAACTTCCCAGATAAACTAAGCCCCAGTTCTCCCCAAGCTAAAATGACTGCTGAGACATTTATCTCAGACCAGAGGAGCTGCCTGGAGGAGGCATATCAGCCAAGCTACCTGGAAGAAGCTCAGACCATCTGAGCTTAGAGACACTCTTCGGGGCTGGAGAGATGGCTCAGCAGTTAAAGAGACTGGCTGTTCTTGCAGAAACCTGGGGTTCAATTCCCAGCACCCACATGCCAGCTAACAACTGTCAGTCACTCTAGTTCCAGGGGATCCGATGTTCTCTTCTATTCTCTGAGGGCATTGTATGACACGGGTGCACTTACAGGCAGGCATAACACTCACACACATAAAATAAATGAATAATCAAAAATAAAGGAGGGGGAGACAGAGGAGAAGGAGGAAGAGGAGGGAAAGGAGGAGAAGGAAGAGGAGGAGGAAAAGGAGCAGGAGGAGGAGGAGGAGAAGGAGGAGGAGGAAGAGGAGATGATGACATTCTGTAACCTGTCAAGCTGCCTGCAAAGTTATGCAGTTAACTCCAGGTCTCTATTTTTTGCAAGTCATCACCCATGTTGGGATGGGATTTCTATGATGCATCTCTGTGTCATTTCTGCTCCTGTAAAGTGACCCCTCACCCATGCTCTATCAAGTAACTCCAACAAACTCATTAGTTCCACAAGTTGGACTTTGGTGGTATCCTTACTTTAACCTGTCATCCATTTCCTGTGGTCCATGACTCCCAGAAATAGTGTCACACAGCACAAGAGTTTTAACCACTGAGCTATCTCCCCAGCCTAACCACTGATATCCCATTTTGAACCTATGAGAATTGCTGTGTGTTTGTATCAACTACTGTTTACTATCCCTCTGCCTACCCTTTCTCCTCTCACTTTAGCCCACTTACTCTTTCATAAGGAACAGGAAATTAGGTCACAAAGTCCCAATTGTGCAGTCAGGTAAAATTGAGGAGTTCAGATTCTTCAGTGATCTAGTCAGAACCTGTCCTGCCACCTGTTTCCTATGACATGGCATCAGGCCAGAAACAGACTCTTATGGTTTCATGATCTGGTTATACCACTCATTGGCATATACCCAAAGGACTTATCCTACTGCAGAGATACTCATATCTCCATGTTTGTTGCTGCTCTTTCACAATAGCTAAGAAATGAAAACAACCTAAATATCCTTCAACTGACATGTGGATAATGAAAATGTGGTACATTTGCACAATGGAGTAGAACTCAGCAGTAAAGAAAAACAAAATAACGAAATTTACAGACAAGTATACCTGTCACTACTCATCAAAGAAGCTTCTCTTTGCAACAGATGGAAACTAGCACAGAGTTCTACAACTGATCAAAACACAGAGAATAAGTGTCTATGTCATGCCCAGCCCTAAATGGCACATCTACAATGGAACATTTATAACTAAGGCTTATGGAACATAGTGGAACAGAAGGCAGAGAGAAAACTAATTCATCTCTCAACTGTCACCAGCGAAGCTTCCTCACAACAGAGGGTGATTAACACAGAAAGCCGCAACTGGCCAAAATGTAGAGACTAGGAGGTGGCAGAGTGCATGTTCCTGGATAGCATGCCTGTATTAAACCTCACCCACCCAGGGCTCAGGGACCATTGTGGAAGAGGGGGCAGAAAGATTGTAAGAGCCAGGGATGATGGATGACCACAAGGAAACAGTTTTCCAGGCAGCTAGGAACTTGCTAATATGAACTTACAGCAATCGTGACAGCAGGCACAAGACCCAAGCAAACTCAAACCAGACAAAAATCCAGCATAGAGCTGGACGTGGTGCCACATGCCTTTAATCCCAGCTCTTGGGAGGCAGAGCTGGGAGACACAGGCAGCTCTCTGTGAGTTCAAGAACAGTCTGGTCTACATAGTGAGTTCCAGGCCAGTTGAAGCTACAGGGAGACCCTGTCTCAAAAAGACTATAAAAAGGGGGCTGGAGAGATGGCTCAGCGGTTAAGAGCACTAGCTGCTTTTGCAGAGGACCCGGGTTCAATTCCCAGCAGCCACATGGTAGTTAACAACCTTCCATAACTCCAGTTCCAGGGGATCCAATGTCTTCTTCTGACCTCCATGGGCCATTCATTGCATAACATGGGTGCACTTTCACACATGCAGACAATACACTCATACACATAAAATAAAAATAATAAATTTTTTAAAAAGACCATTAAGCCGAGCGTGGTGGTGCACGCCTTTAGTCCCAGCACTCAGGAGGCAGAGGCAGGAGGATCTCTGTGAGTTCAAGGCCAGCCTGGTCTACATAGTGAGTTCCAGGACAGCTGGGGCTACAGGGAGACCCTGTCTCAAAAAGACAAAACAAAACAAAAAAAACCACTAAAAAAAAATCCAGCATAGAAATGGGAAAATGAGTAAGAAGCCCCAAACTTAGCCAAGGAACTATTGGCAGCTGATCACTGCTGGGTGAGAGAGAGTTGGTCTTCTTTAAGGAAGTGACACTAGATGGACAAACTCACACCAAGTGGACATAAACTTGACTCCATAGGCCTTAACATATATGACATAATGCTTGAAATCCAGTGACGGGGCTATGAGGAGGTGCAGATAGGGGAGGAGGTCTAAATATGATTAAGATATATTGCATGAAATGCACAAAATTCAATAAAAAATATATAGGGAAAAAAAACCTGTTCTTATTTCATTTTGAAATGTCCCAGACAGGCTTATGAATTGAATTATTAACTGAATGCTTCATCCCCAGTTGCTGGTGCCATTTTAGGAGGTTCTGAAAACTAAAAACTGGGGCCTGGGTAGAGGAGGTGGTCACTGGGAGCAGGTCCTAATAGATATATTATCCTTGGCTGCATCACTTCTCCCATTCCCCCTCAACAAACCCTGTTTCCTTGTGCATTGTCCTCGTTAGGTTTTACTGTCAACACAACCTAGAGAAAAAGGAATCTCGACTGAGGCATTTCCCAGATCCAACTTGGCCTGCGGTCAGGTCTGTGGGGAATTGTCTTGACTGTTGATTGATGTGGGGGTGGAACTGTTTCTTGGGTCAGTGGGCCTGAGCTTTGTAAAAAAGCTATCTAAGAGTGAGCCAGTAAGCATCCTTCCTCCATGGTTTCCAATTCAGTTCCTGCTTGAGCTCCTGCCCAGACTTCCCTCAGTGATTGACTGTGACCTAGAAGTGGAAGCCAAACAAAACTTTTCCTCTCCAAGTTGTTTTTGGACGTGGTGTTTGCTACAGCAACAGAAAGCAAACTAGGAGATCTGTGATGATGTAAACTGAGCTGTTCTACCATAACTTCCCCCCCATTATGGACTAAATCCTCTGAAAACATAAGCAAATTAATCTTTCATCCCTTAAGTTGTGTCTGTCAGATTTTTTTTTCACAGTGATGCAAAAGTAACTGATACATTTTTCAAACTGGGAAGTGGTCCCCGAGGTAGAATTCTAAACTTCTGAAATGTTAACTTTCAGGTGCTCCTAACAACATCAATGATCTCTCCAAGGTTTCTCCTGTCACTTTAGGCTGGGATTTCTCAACCTCAGAGGCCAGCAGCATACAGTCTCCCAGTTACAATAAAAAATGTCTCTAGTTGAGTGTATAGTGGGACCAACCTGGAATCCTAGCACTTGGGAGACAGAGGCAGCAGGATTGCTGCAAGTTCAAAGCCAGCCTGGGCTACAGATGAAGCCCTTCTTTCAAAACTAAAGGAAGAAAATGTCTACACAAGTTCCCAGTTTGAGACTCACTTAAAAAGCATCTATACTGACAGAAAGCTGGGAAATCACTAACTTGTGAATCAAGTGTGTTATGCCAAGATTTACTTGAGGTATCGTAGAGCCTGTTTCTAGAAAGAGGTCCAGAGTGCTATTCTACCGCTGCTGTTTACTAAGCAACACTCTAGAGTGCAGAGTTCTATAGTGTTTTCCCATGGGTTCTGAACCCTTCTTGAAGGTCAGAGGCACAGGTTAGCTGCTGGCTGGTTCACACTCCAATACTCATCCCAATGGAGGCTGGAGAGCTCAGCAGCTAAGAGCACTTGTTGCTTTTCCAGAGGACCTGAGTTCAGGTCCCAGCACCCACTTCAGGCAGCTCACAACAGTTTGAAACACTAGCTCTAGGGGTATCCATCACCCTGTTCTAGACTCCACTGGTACCCACACATAGAAATCAGACAAACTGGTATATTATTTGGTCAACTCTATGGGAAGACTGACAAAGTAAAATATGCAGGCCTTAGCTGGGGCTGCAGCTCAGTGGTAGAGTACTTGCCTATCATGTGTGAAGCCCTGGGTTCAATCCCTAGTACTGTAAATTAAAGACCTAAGGCACATGCTGCCAAGCCTCATAACCTGAGTTTGATCCCCAGGAACCTCATGCCAGGAATGGTGGGACAAGAGAACTGACTCCAGAAAGTCCTCTGTCCTCCACACATACACCATGGCATGCACTCCCCACCCCATATACACACAGAATTATCTCAATCTGAATCATCTTTATAGCCCCCCCCCGCCAATGAAACCCACTCTGTCCTGGGTGTTAAGGCCCACAGTGTCAAGTCAGTGTCCCCAGACATTCCCCAGTGCAAGTCCATCCACTTGTGGTTTAGTCAGATCCCTCTCAGCTATCTATCCAAACACCTATCATTTTCTTTTTTCTTTTTGTTAACAGAACCTAGGGTGGAGGTTTATTTACAGAGGAGTGGGTGACCCCCCCATTTACAGCTGCATTGGAAAGTCCACATTCAAATATAGATCCTGTGACTTCCTGACAGCCACAGAAAATGGTGAGAGAGGGGCCTCCTGGTATCCTCAGCTTGTATATCCTTAGCCCCTCCCCACGCAGCTAAGGTCGACTGGGTGGGAGGGGCAAATGAGCTTGCAGGCATAGTGGTCTGAGGACACTTCCAGTTAACACTCCACCTCTTCCTCCAGCTCTCCTCAGCTTGTATATCCTTAGCCCCCCCCCCATGCAGCTAAGGTCGACTGGGTGGGAGGGGCAAATGAGCTATAGTGTGACTATAGCTTGCAGGCATAGTGGTCTGAGGACACTTCCAGTTAACACTCCACCTCTTCCTCCAGCTCTTACATTCTTTCCACCAACCTCTTCCGCAAAAGTCCCTGAGTCTTGTACAGGATGGTAGGTGTGGGATGATCTTCCTCCTATTGTGGCAAGGCACCGAACTTTTGGGTCTCTGCATCGTCAGTTTTCCATGGGCTGTTGGTCCATTTCAGTGGGATTCCATCTACTTGATCCAGGCTCTTCTGGCTTTCATAGTTTGCATTGATAAGTCAGCTGTAATTCTGATGGGCTTTCCTTTATATGTGCTTACTCTTTTTCTTTTGCTGCTTTCAGTAGTCTCTTTGTTCTGTACATTTAGTGTTTTTACTATGATATGCCATGGGGAGTTTCTTTTCTGGTCCTGTCTGTTTAGTGTTCTATGTGTTTCTTGTATTTGTATGAGGATGTCTTTCCTTGATTTCGGGAAATTCTCTTCTACAATCCTGTTTAACATCTGGTCAATACCATTAACCTGAGATTCTTCTCCTTCCTCTATGCCTATGATACACAGATTTGATCTTTTCATGGTGTCCCACATCTCTTGCATATTCCAGTCCCAGCTAAAATGTATTTAATTTATGTATATGAGTGTTATGCCTGCATCTGTGTAAGTACACCCATGTCATGCAGGGCCTGCAGAGGACAGAAGAGGGCATCAGATCCCCTGGAACTGGAGTTACAGACAGACAGTTGCTAGCTGCCATGTGGGTGTTGGGATTTGAACCCAGGTCTTCTTCAAGACAAGTCAGTGCTTCTAACTACTGAGCCATCTCTCTAGTCCAAATAATTTTTTTTTAAAGACACTCAGGCATTTGGGAACTTTTAAGGGTTAGAATGCCAGATGTAGGAACTTACAGGTTTGGAGTCCCAAATGCACACTGTTGTAGCTCTTCCTTCAGTTGCTATCAGTTCTGGCTCCCTGGATTTATAGTTTTGACTTTGCTCTAACAAGGATCTGTTGGCAGGCAAGCTCAAGGGAGCACATTAATTACTTCTTTGTTGTTGTGATAAAACACTATGACTGAAAGAGACTTATGGTAGTTTATTTTAGCTTAAGGTTCCAAAGAGAAGGTGAGAGTCCATCATGGCAGGGAGGCACATCATCAAGCAGCTGTCAGGGAGCAGGAAGATGAGAGCTCACATCTTCAACAGCAAACACAAGCAGAAATGTTAGAAATAAAATTTGAGGTCCAATGACCCCATCAATGCTGCAAAAAGAACGATCAATCAGATCCAATAAGTATATACCAGACCCAGAAGCTTGGGGGGCTTTTATCCCTAATGCAAGAGAATTGTGTCCTTCCCCCATTGGCTGGGGTCAGACCTCACAGTCTTTCCTGGTTGGCTGATTTAAAGAGTCCCAAGGAAAAAGAACTTCACTGCTCCAGGTCAAGAGGCTCAGGAATGCATCAGGGCCTTTCCTTAAACAAAAGTCTTACAGGGTGTGGTATTATTAAAAGATTAGAATTCCTGGCTGGGTGTGGTGGTCCACACCTTTAATCCTAGCACTTGAGAGGCTGAGGCAGGCAGATTTCATATGAGTTCAAGGCCAGCCTGGTCTACAAAGTAAGTTCCAGGCTAGCTGGGGCTACAGGAAGACCCTGTCTCAAAAAGACCCAAAACAAACAAACAAATGAAAATATTAGAATACCTTGTCATTAACTAAGTTCCAAGTTTTACAGAATTTGAAAGAAAAGACTAGTATCTACCTATTTCCTACAGAGAGAGTGAGTGAGAAGTGGGGCAAGACTATGAACTCTCGAAGCCTGCCTCAGTGATGTGCTTCCTCCAGCAAGGTCACACCTCCTAAAATTCCAAGACTTCCCAAACAGCACAACTAACTGGGAAGCAAGTGTTTACACACTTGAGCCTATGGGGGCATTTCTCATTCAAACCACAAGAGTGAGTAAGATTATAATGAGCTTCAAAAAAATTTGGGAGGACATGCTAGAGTTTAGGTCCTCAAACTCTAACCCTTAGAAAATCTTAAGAACAGTACAGAGCCAGTAAGATGGCTCAGTGGGTAAAGGTACTTGGAGACAAGTCAGATGACCTGAGTTTAAATCCTGGGACGCACATGGTAGAAGGAGACCTATACACACCCACACACATACACACACAAAATAATTAGATCAATGTAATTTTTCAAAAAGGATGGTTTGCTTTTGTAAAAATACCTGAATCACTATGATTTTTAAAGTTATTTTTAAACATCCAAACATGTTGTTACTGTCTTGCACACCAGATGGCTCTATCTGCCCATGGTTTAAAGTCCAGTTCCCAGCAAGGATTTCTACCTTTGACTTTTGTTTTCTTTTTGATTGATTATTTCTTCAATAATAAGGAACTTATGACAAGATTGATTCATTTTTGCTCAATACAATTTGACATCATTCAAAAGAAATGGATGCAATGGGCACAAATTTTAGTAGACTATTCCTAGAGCCATGGTTCTTCAATTACCATTACCAGGAAGTCGGTCCTTTCAATTCCCCCCCACCCCTATATACTCTGCAGACCTAATTTAACTTTAATCATGAGTCCTTGTAAACTCAAGCCTGATGTTTAGTGCTTAACTCCACATACTAATGATACCTGGGAAGCTGTTAGTCTCTTCTGCCCAGTAAGAAAGAATGCTGAAGCTGGATGTCACCACTCTTGATAGTCATGTCAGCACTTGGGAGGCTGAAGCAGGAGGATCACCACAGTTTTGAGGCCAGGCTGGGCTTCAAAGTGAATTCAGCTGTTTCCACAAAAGAAACAGCTCTTGCCACAGAGGAATAACACACACACAAAATAAAAATAAGTAAGTCAGCCAGGCATAGTAGTGGACTACTCTAATCCTAGCACACAGGAGGCAGAGGCAGGCAGATCTCTGTGAGACTGAGACAAGCCTGGTTTGCATAGTGAGTCCCAGGCCAGCTGGGGTTACAGGGAGACCCTGTCTGAAAAAAACAAAAAGGGAATGAATGGGTGAATGAATGAACAAATAAGATTTAGATTTCCCCCAAATACCATGTCCCAATGAAAGTTTTATGCTAACAGAACAAAGAAAGTCATAAAGTAACAGATTTCATAGGCAGGTTATGGCAAAGTGAGGAAACTCAGCTATTGGATACTGTCTGACAACACTCTTAGCCCTTTGACTGGTGGATGCTAGGAATCTGTTCATATATTCTGAAGGATTTTTGTCTGTTCGTCACAGGATGTTAGGTCCAACACAGAGGCAGGCAAGGAATGGCTATTTAGGGGGCATAGGATGGCCCAATAAATCTTTAAAATAATAATATTGCTACCTCCTTCAAACCATGTTGGAGGTTTGAGCTAACACATATCATTAATGTAACTAAGAGTTTGATCAGGAAAATAAGCCAGTGTTCCAACACTCGGAATTTAAAGAGGGAATTTACCATGTAGGGATCGGAAAAATTAAGAAATGTATTTGACGATGCAAATAAGAGAAGAGCAAGAGAGGAAAAGCTACTTACTGGCTACAAGGTGTGTAGCCTGGAAACGACTTATCCTTGGAAAAGCTGGAGCTGGGAGGGAGCGTAAGGCACCCTGGGAAGAAGGGTGGAGCCTAGCCCAAAAGAGTTCACATGGCAGCCAGATTGAAATGGAAAGAAGGAAGTGTGTGGAGCCTCGGGGGTGAATGGCAGGGGCGTCCTGCAGGCATGGTAATGAGATGGGGCATTTACAGACCTGGGGTGAGACTGAGGGTCCACAGGGCACTTACGGAAGCTGACAGAGACCGTGGGCGGGTCGTGGAAGCAAGGTGTCTTTGTAAGACATCCCGACTTCCTACCACAAAGGAAACCCAAGCTAAAAATGTCTTAGGTTAGTCTGTGAGCCTTGGGGCCTTGGGAGGGTGCACACTGAGCCTCCCAAGAAGGGACAAGGGGAGAAAATTTAGTGCGACAGGGTCATACAGAGGAAGCCGGGAAACTGGGAAGAAGAAGGGGGCTGAGCCCTGAGAAATCAGTCACAACAGGAAAACCCCTAAAGAAGTCACCATAGAGACGCATATCCTGGCATTCTGTCAGATAGCTCTTCCTGGAATCCAGAGACCGCTCGGAAGACAGCAGGATGAAACAGGCACTGTACCCCTCCAGTATTTAGCGCCACATGTGGCTGTGGCCCTTAGAACCGAGGATGGAGAGTGGAGGGCACATATCAGGATCACTCTGTGCTTTGTTGGTATAAAAAACACAATTCTCAGCTGCGCGTGGTGGTGCACCTTTGATCCCAGCACTGGGGAGGCAGAGGCAGGCGGATCTCTGTGAGTTCAAGGCCAACCTGGCCCACATAGTGAGTTCCAGGACAGCTGGGGCTACAGGGAGACCCTGCCTCAAAAAGACCAAAAAAAAAAGTAAAGTAATATGAAAAAACTTAGGCCGGTCATGGTGGTGCACGCCTTTGATCCCAGCACTGGGGAGGCAGAGGCAGGCGGATCTCTGTGAGTTCGAGGCCAGCCTGGTCTGCATAGTGAGTTCCAGGACAGCAGAGCTACAGGGAGACCCTGTCTCAAAAAGACAAAACAAAACCAAAAAACCCCACAATTCTCTTTTCAAAGGGGATAAGAGATTGTTTTGAAGCCAAATATGACTGACCAAGGCCCAGGAACACAGACTTAGGATACCCCAAATCCCATGTTCTAACATGCTAACAGTTTGATGACATTTTTATAGTAAAAGAACAAAGAAAGTCATGTATCAAGGCATTTTCCAAGTACATTGGTGCTTATAGCAGGTAGGCAGGTAGGTTACAGAAAATCAGGGAAAACTCTGCTATAGGCCAGGTTACGTTGGTGGACAATCCATACGCTGACAATAAAGAGAAAGAGCTCAAATATTTAAGCAAAGAATATATAGAAGAAAAACTTAAAAATCCATAAGACTCTTCCTCTGATTCCAAAACCACCAGACGCATCTTCAAAGAAGGATATTCTGGGCAAACAACATCCATCAAGTTCAGGGAGAAGAAATCTCCTTTATGTGAGTGTGAGTGTGTGTGTGTGTGTGTGTGTGTGTGTGTGTGTGTGTGTGTGTTATATACAGGTGCAAACCTCTGTATGGGTACATGGAGACCAGAAGTTAATGTCAGGGTGTCTTTAAAATTTTTATTTTATGTATATGAATGTTTTGCCTCCATGTATGTAGTTGCACCACATGTTTGCAATGCCTATGGAGGCTAGAAGATGGCGTAGGATCCCCTGGAACTGGAGTTACACATGATTATTAGCCATCAGGTGAGGACTGTGAACAAACCTGGGTCCTCTGCAAGAGCAGCCAGTGCTCTTAACTGCTGAGCCGTCTCTCTTGCCCCTTCTGCTTTATTGAGACAGACTCTTCCTAGACCTGAAATTATCTGTGTCTCAAAACCAGCTGGCCCATGAACACCAGGATCCATGTCTCTACCCTCTTCGTGCTGGAATTACAAGCATTGTGCATCCATGCTGATTTTTACCTGGATGTTATGGATGTGAACTCAGGTCCTCATGCTCATGCAACCAGCACAGTATCCAAGCCAACCCAGAAACCCCCTTTGTCTGTTAATGCATACTCTTCCTGCTGTCTTTGAGGCCCACTTTCCTGATGTCCTATGGAAGGTTTCTATTGTGTTCTGTATTTTACAATGTTAATTGTTTGGATTGTTTTGGCCTCTCAGAAGCATTCTTTGCTCAAAAGTGTGTGTGTGTGTGTGTGTGTGTGTGTGTGTACGTGTGTGTCTGTGTGTGTTAAATGTAGTGAGCTCTGTGTAATACTGGTAATACAGAAGTTCACAAGGCTTAAGTTGCTCTTTTGATTGTCAAGTTAAGATTGGTATATTAGCAATTGCCCAGTAATAACAAAGACTGCATTGTAATCACAACTGTCTCTCTAAGAATGCCAAGGACATAATTGAGTGTTTTATAAACTCTATATTTATTCAAGCATATCCAGTATGGTAATCTAGAGCTTTTTTTATTTGCTGCAAATTTTCTGTATTAAGAAAGTGTGTTTCAGCCGGGTGTGGTGGCGCACGTTTGTAGTCCCAACACTTGGTAGGCAGAGGCAGGCGAATCTATGTGAGTTCAAGGCCAGCCTGGTCTATATAGTGAGTTCCAGGCCAAATGGGGCTTCAGGGAAACCTGTTTCAAAAAGACCAAAAAAATAAAAAAGTATGTTTT
Organism: Nannospalax galili; assembly: GCF_000622305.1. Taxonomy (NCBI): domain Eukaryota; kingdom Metazoa; phylum Chordata; class Mammalia; order Rodentia; family Spalacidae; genus Nannospalax; species Nannospalax galili. The sequence goes on from NW_008328344.1 coordinate 1,368,113, forward strand.
CACAAGGACAAGTTGGAGAGGGGAAGAAATGATATAAACATAATACTTATGTATGAAATTCTCAAAAAATTAAATTTAAAAAGAAAATTTTTTTTTCAATTCAGGTGACTTTAGTCAAAGGTCATACAATCAACTGAAGTTAACAGCAGCTTAGAATGAGTGAATAATCACGAGCAAACTTAACAGAGAGATTATGTGTCAGATTGAGAGCTCTTTGAAGGAGAAAAGGAATTTAATGTCACTTTTGTGTATGTCTAATAATCGTTTTAGAGCTGGTTTAATATGTTATGACCTAGTACTCACCCTATGTGGTTTTATGATTGCTTACTAAAATTTGCGTTGAAAGAAATCAAACCTAAAATGGAGAAAGCGATCTTGAGAAAGGAACACCACAGTTATCCACTGGAACATCTGTTTGCAACTCTCTTGTTTACAATAAATTCTGTTGTTAAAGAAAGTCTTAACTCCTGCCCTAAATATCTGCCTCTGCAAATGTGCCTGCAGCAGGAATTTCCCCTCAGTGGTCTCATAGCACATGTTAAGCACCTTTCTGATAGTCACGTAGGGTGTAACTTAAGCTCACCAACGTTGTAACAGAGAATGATGCAGGGAGATCTATACAACTGTGAAGGAATTCAACTCCAGACTAGAGTTTTGTGGGGTTTTTATTTATTTTTTATATGTATGAGTGTATTGCCTGCATGTATGTAAGTGCACCCGTGCAGTGCAATATCCCTAGAGAACAGAAGAGGGAATCGGATCCCCTGGAACTGGAACTACAGAGGTTATTAGCCACCATGTGGGTGCTGAGATTTGAACCCAGGACTTCTGCAAGAATAGTCAGTGCTCTTACTGCTGAGCCAGCTCCCCAGATTGGAGTTTTTAAGAGGACACTCTGAGTCTGCTGGCATGATTATACTTTCCTGGTTTCTCTACCAGATTCCGTGGAGCCTTCTTTGTGTGTGGTGGGTCTCATGCCTCAGGTTCCTATAGCATTCTGATTAGAGTAGCTCTGTCATTAAGCAATAAAATGTAGTTGCTTGACCTACTGATCAGCAAAAGTTTGCTTTCCCTTGCAGCTGGAGTGATTGTTGGGGACAGAGAATTATCACCCTGGGCATCAGAGGCAATGAAGAAAAGTCATTATGACGCTGAGGGCAGACAACTCCGGGTCTGCCTCCAGGATCCTTTGCTTACTAGCTAACTAGAAAATATGCCCATGTTAACCAGGGCAACTTAACTTCTTCAAAGCCCATCCTCTCATCTGTATAGGTGAATTATCATTAATACTTCTTAATTATAGGCTTCTTAGCTGAGGCAGAAATACATGAATGTAAGCTCCCCTTCTCCCCTTTGGGCTTTGTGACAAGATCCCGACATGTAGCTTAGGTTGGTCTGGAGCTTGCTATCCTCCTGCCTTGGGCTCCTGAGAACTTGGATTATCAGCCTGCCATGCCTTGCTATCCAGACCCTTCTCCCCTTTGGGCTTTGTGACAAGATCCCGACGTGTAGCTTAGGTTGGTCTGGAGCTTGCTATCCTCCTGCCTTGGGCTCCTGAGAACTTGGATTATCAGCCTGCCATGCCTTGCTATCCAGACCATTTCCTTAGTGTGTTCCAAGTATACTCCACTAGGTAGAAACATCTCCAGAAGGTAGAAAGTATATTCTTACACACATAGGATGAATCATCTCATAGAAAACAATCATTCCATCATAGGAGGTAATCAGATCTGAAATTCTGGAATAAGAGGCAACCTGTACTAAATAAAGATGCTTTGTATGCTGATGGCAGCTTCCAGGTTGAATAGAAATCCATCGGGAGATGTCCCAAAGCACATAGATCCAGAGCAGTTGGTGGTAAGTGTAGCCTTTGGCACCCTTGAAGTGCGTCTGGTGAATGCCACTTCTTAAGAATTTAAAAACTCCTTTGTCATACCGGCTACTTGATTTACAGATACCTTTCACACAGCTTATAGTTCTGCATTGCTTCCTGGATTTCTTAGTTTAACACCCGCCTCCCAAATGTTTTTGCTTTTCACTCTAGTCACAGTTCTTCACACAGCTAAATTAATCACAAAGTTCATTAAAATTGATCATAAGGATATTCATTGCTACATTATTTACAAAAAACCCCCCACAAATTTCAATTTATTTAAATAAACATGAGAACAAAGAAAATATCTCAACAAAATCCATTTCTTTGGATATTACCCTCAACAAATTAATTTTAAAAGATTTTAAAAAATAGGGTCAGTGGGGCTGGAGAGATGGCTCAGCAGTTAAGAACACTGAATGTTCTTGCAGAAGACCCAGGTTCGAATCCCAGCACCCACACGGCAGCTTACAACTGTCTGTAACTCCAGTTCCGGGGATCTGACGCCGTCTTCTGACCTCTGCAGGCACTGCATGACACGGGTGCACTTACACCTTACACTTGCACTTACACTTACATGCAGGTAAATACACACATTCACATAAAATAAAAATAATAAATAAAATATGTCTATAAAAAATAGGGTCAGTGAGATGACTTGGTGAGTAAAGGCCTTTGCCACCAAACCTGATGATTTGGGTTCAATTACTATGACCCACATGGTGGAGGGAGAGAACTGAGTTGTTCTCTGATCTCTCTCTCTCTCTCTCTCTCTCTCTCTCTCTCTCTCCACACACACACACACACAGTCTTTTTGAGACAGGGTCTCCCTGTAGCCCCAGCTGGCCTGGAACTCACTATGTAGACCAGGCTGGCCTTGAACTCACAGAGATCTACCTGCCTCTGCCTCCTGAATGCTGGGGTTAAAGATGTGCACCACCACTCCCAGCAATAAATATATTTTTTAAGATTTCGAAAAGAAATGAATGTGAAACATTTATATTTAGGTGCTTAAATAAAATTCCAACCAAAAATACATTCAAATCATAGCAAACACACAAGTGCCAAGTGAATTCCACTGTGGGACATTGTAGAACTTTAGGAGGCACACTAGGAAGAAGATAGAAAAAGTGCTTATGGTTGTAAATAAAGGAAAAGAGGCGATAACAGTTTTTGTACAGTCTGTTCATCTGTGCCACCTCTCAGGGGTGTTGCTAGACTTATATGGACATGCTCAGTAACGTGAATTAGGTGCTGAATGAAAACAACCAAGTGAAAGGTAATTTGTAGCATGCTTTTCTGTTCTTCAAATTTTCCTAAGGGGCTGAAGAGAGGGCTCAGTGAGTGCTTGCTGATTTTGCAGAGGACCAGATTTCAGTTCCCAGCACCCATAAAGTGGCTCACAACCATCTGTAACTCCAGTTCCAGGGGACATGATGCCCTCTCCGACCTCTGCAGGCACCAAGCATGTATGCAGTGCACATGCATACATGCAGGAAAAATACTCATATACACATATGTATTTTTTTAATCTTAAAATATTTTTCTCAAACCAGGCGTGGTGGCGCACACCTTTAATCCCAGCACTCAGGAGGCAGAGGCAGGCGGATCTCTGAGTTCGAGGCCAGCTTGGGCTCCATAGTGAATCCAGGACAGCTGGGGCTACAGGGAAACCCTGTCTCAAAAAGACCAAAAAAAACTTTTTTTCTATAGTGTTGCACATTAGTTTAAAAGATTTAACTTTTACATATATGCGTTTGTGCCTGAACGTACATATGTGTACCACATCCATTTAGGTACCTAGAGGAGCTAGAAGAGGGCGTCAGATCTCTGAAACTGGAGTTACAGCGTTTGTGAGCTGCCTGCTGAATGTGAGTGCTTAGACACAAACCTGGGTCCTCTAAGAGCAGCCAGTGCTCTTAACCACAGAGCAGTCTCTCCAGACTCCTGCATTGCTTCCATAAGCGCTATATTTTTTTTTCAAAGATGCCATATCTGAAGTGTTTTGCTCTTATATTGTCATTTCAAATGTCACCTCACGTGCAAGATCAATCAATGTAGATGAGAGATCTCCCAATCTCACTGGTGGATGAGGAAGTAGAGGCTGGAATGTTGTCATGTCTGCAATCGTATAGGTAGTAAGGCCAGCTCCTGGGACTTCTGACTCCAAGTGCCTTGACCTTTCTGACCTTGAATCTAACTTGTATTTCAGGCAGGCTCTGAATTGAACAGAAATCAGATCCCAGTCTCTGCTCAGTCCTCCAATTGCTGGGTGATTTGTTTGTTTTTAGACAGGGTCTCCTTGTAGCCCCAACTGACCTGAAACTCTCTACGTACACCAGGCTGGCCTTGAAATCACAGAAATCCATCTGCCTCTGCCTCCTGAGTGCTGGGATTTAAGGTCTGCACCACCAGGGCTGGTAATTCATGAGGGCAGATCTTTTCTGTTTGGGGTTCTATTTCTATCTTGGTCTCTTGACTCCATAATTCAAAGGATCTCCTGTTTCTTTTTCTTTTTTTTGTCTTTTTTTTTCTTTTGTCTTTTTGAGACAGGGTCTTCCTGTAGCCCCAGCTGTCCTGGATTCACTATGGAGACCAAGCTGGCCCAGAACTCATTAAGTAGACAGACCACACTTTGAACTCACAGAGATCTGCCTATCTCTGCCTTCTGCGTGCTAGGATCAAAGGTGTGTGCCACCACGTCTGGCAGGATCTACTTTTTCCATTATTTCTTCAGGTGGTATGTTCTAGTTTGCTTTCTGTTGCTATGATAAAACACTCTGACCAGAATCAACTTAGAGGAGGAAAGGGTTTATTGGGTTTATGCTTTCAGGTCATAATCCATTACTGAGGGAAGTCAGGGCAGGGACTGAAACAGAAACTAGGAAGGAACATAGCTTCCTGGCTGGCTTTCCCTGACTCATGCTCAGCTGTTTTTCTTATATAGCCCCAAACCCTGCATAGGGATGGTACCACCCACAGTGGGCTTGGCCCTCCTACATCAATTACCAACCAATAATGTCCCACAGACATGCCTACAGGCCATCTGATCGAAGCAATTCTTCAATTGAGGTTGCTGCTTCCCAAGTGGCTCTAGGCTGTGTCATGGACAGCAAGTACTAACCAGGACAAAAGAGGGTTCCCTTAGCAAGACATTGGGCATTGCTGACCTGGAGTGACTGGGGAGTCGCTTTCATCTCACTTTGTCGGATTCACTTATTTTTCCATTTCCATCATGTTCCTTTGTTATCATTTTGTTGACCTATTTTTCATACCATTCTCAGAAACGATCTTGTTTCAGGAAGGCTCCTGAGGCCCTCCAAACAATGTAGACTATTGCCACTGCTGTTAGTAGCCTACCAGGAGATGGCAAGTACCTGTTGCAGAAGACACCACACATTTTGTTGGCAGGACACAGAGATATCACGCTGGAGCTGAGTGTAGGATCCTTCCCTGCAGCGTACCTTTCAGGGGGTGGAAAGTGCTATGAAGGCTGTGGAGGAGAACTGGCATCAATAGTCTATTCAGTGCAGACCTAGTGTGCTAACTACCTGTCTGTCAGACAAGATGCGCCCACTCATGCAACAGTGGCATGACATTAATGGGGGTTACCAACAACTTACTGGATTTGAAGCCCACTTCACAGGAGGGAATTCATGTCTAGGACTGTAATCCTGGTCAAAAGTCCATGGCTAGAGATGCTATAGGCTCGCTGGGGAAGCCACTGTTGTTTTTCTAAATGAACATGATGTGTCCCAATTTTCTTTCTAATTATTTATGCTCATTCCCACAGATTGCTGTTGCTATAAACTTTGGTTACAGAAATGTCTTTTTTTTTTTTTGCAGTAGGTGGCAGTTATTACAGAGACTCATAAGTGGTCAAAGTGCTGAAGACAAGGGACTGTTGAATGCTCAGTTCAAATAGGACATCTCTATCTCCCCCTCTGAGGCTCTGAGGACATTGCAGAAGAAGAGGTTGAAATAATGGAGGAGTCAGAGGAACAGACGGAAGGCAGAGCCTTTGTAAGCGGTTGCTTATCCATAGCCCCCACACCTGGCACACTATCAGAACCACAGCTAATTTGATAATTGTTAACTGAGTTAATGAAATTGTCGGTATGATTATAAAGATATGATATACTGCTGACTTAACTTTTTGCTGCTATGACCAAATACCTTTATCATGATTTATGTGCCTTTGATATCTAATATTTTATTTGCTTTGTACTTTGGACATTGTCTTCAATGGCTTACTCTTCATTCCGAAGTATTATCTACTTTTGATTGTGATTTCTTCTCTTTTTTGTATATTTATTTATTTATTATGGATGAGTGTATTGCCTGCATGTATGTAAGTACCTGTGTCTCACAGTTCCCCTGGAGGTCAGAAGAGTGTTGGATCCTCTGGAACTGGAGTTACAGACGGTTGTTAGCTACCATGTAGATGCTGGTGACCAAACCCAGGTCCTCTGCAGGAGCAGCCAGTGCTCTTAACCACTGAGCCATCTCTCCAGCCCTACATGTATCTTTAGAGTAAAGCAGTGAGAGGAGAGAAAGAGTGAGAGAGAGAGAGAGTAAGGAAGCACAAAAGAACCAAGGGGATTTCCCCTACTGCCTTGGGACGAGAGACCTTAGAGAAAAAGCTTCCTCTGCTTGGGAGTTTAAGTTCCTGCTTGTTAAACTACAACCATCATCCATCACTACCACTGTTAATTATTGTTCTGTCTAGGGATTCGAGTGGGGGAAATTAGAAAAAATAAATACTGTGCCCACAGGGTTTCCTAATAAGAACTGTGTTCTAGTACATGAGTAATCTTGGGCTGCCATATCAAAATACCCTAAGCTGAATGACTTAAACAACAGGCATTTCTTTTCTCACAGTTCAGGAGTCTAGGTGATCCTGATCAAGGTGCCAGAATATTCCATTTCTGGTGAAGTCTCTCTACTTGGCTTGTACCTCACTATGTCTTCATGGCTTTCCTTCTGTGCTGTATCAGGGCAGGAGAGGAGGAGAACCAGTGCTTTTCAGTATCTATTGATATTGGACTCGATCTTAATAGTTTCCTTAGAGGCTCCATCATCTCTAAACACATCCACACGATGGGTCAGCACATGACTTGAATGTCAAATTTCCTCTAAAGGCTCATATGTTGGAGGCTTAGTCTGACAGCACTATTTGAGAGTGGGAACTTTGGTAGATAGAGCTGAGCTTGAAGAAGCAGGTCGCAGGGGGAAGACCTTGATCTGAGCTCTACACCTTATTTTTTAAGACAGGATCTCTCACCGAACCTGGAGCTGAATGATGTGGCTAGACTGGCTGGCCAGCAAATCCCAGGGATTCTCCTGCCTCTGCTTCCCCAGTTCTGTGATTACAGTTGCTTGTCTCTGTGCCTGACATTTTTATATGCATTCTCAGGGATCACACTCAAATCTTTTATGAATGTCCAGCTAGCATTTTACTGACTAAACTATCTTCCTAGTTCTCAAGATAGGAATTTTTGCAAGAGCTGGGGGCATGGGAGACAAACGTTCAGTTCATATAAGCTGGGAATAGAGGTCTTATCTCGAAACTCTGTCCATATCCCTCACAGTGTTCTGGAATTTGGATTGTGTAGGAAACTAGTCAAGGATATATGTGCAGAGAAAATCAAGAAACAAACCATCACCAGAATAAAACCCAGGAAATTTATTGCTGGTTGAGTGGTACTTTAAATTCTGGTATCTTTCCCAAAATTGCTTGCTACTATTTAATTTTTGTTTTTACATTGATGAAACAACTTTATTTTATTTAACAGATAAACTCAAACTAAAAACTCAGCCACTCCACTTGTACAATTTTTTAGAGGAACATTAATACCAATATCACTTTGAATAACTGTAAAAAATAACTCAAATATCATCAACATGTGAATGAATGAGCTAACTTTTATATACGTAGAATACCACTCAACCCAAACAGTTGTAAAACATTATATAAACTTTGTACAAATTCACTTATATTTCCAGAAAAGGAAACATCTACAATGGCAAGAAGATATGGACTTCACTGGGATGTGGAGGGACACTGCAGGAGAAAGGAGAACATGTAGGGCTTATGGAGAAACATTGTGAGTGCCCAAAGTGTTCAGTTTCTTAGTTGGTACAAAAGGTCTTCAGGAATCTGCATATTCAACACTTACAAATTGAATGCCTGAAAGATGTTATAAGTCAATTCTGTGGGGCTGGAGAGATGGCTCAGTGGTTAAGAGCACTGACTGCTCTTGCAGAGGACCCGGGTTCGATTCCCAGAACCCACATGGCGGCTATGAACCATCCTTAACTCCAGTTCCGGGGGAATCCGAAGCCCTCTTCTGACCTCTGCGGCATTGCATGACACGGGTACACTCACATACATTCAGGCAATACACTCATACACATAAAAATAATAAAATATTAAAAAATAAGTCAATTCTGTTTTAATAGTGCCATTAAAAATTTCAGGGACAGGAAGTGTGTTCCAAGAAAAGTCTACTACTCAAGAATGAAGTCTAGACCATCATGGTGTGAGCTAGACAGCTCCCTAGATTCCCTGAGTTAGAAACACTTTGCAAAGCTTGCCTCAGCAGGTGGCCACTAACACCTGTCACTCCTTCCTCCATAAGTGAGTCAAAGGAGGAAAGAAGAAAGGTGACCAGAACTGGTTAACCAGTAGGTTTTTATGTACAGAACCAGGGAGAGGGCAGGGTGTTGAGTCACTGCAGAGGGGAAAGGGAAGCAGGGGCCTCCTGCCAGGTCCAGGACTGGAACAAAGTGCTCTCAGCTTGAATCAGCCTGGTGAGCAATCAGGCAAACAGGGAGGGAGATCCACACCACCTTTCTACTGGCCACCAGTCCCCACCTTACATGGCATGCCTTGTGCCTGAATGGGCACCAAGTTTTCAGAACAGAACAGTAACACGACAGCAGCCGTACTTACCGTGTCCTCTTCAATCCTGAGCTGAAGTTGCAGACTCTAGACTTGAGGACTTGAGTAGGCAGACCACACCCCATGGTTCCTCAGCTTGGTGGCATCGCCCATCCCACAATTGCTGGTGTATTGGCGAGCTGGTGGATTCTCCAGTCTGCTTCCTGTCTTGTTCTTTTTCCAAGAATGGAAAGGGAAGACAGCAAAGGGGAACTTTTATTTGCTGTGTAGGGATACTTTTTAAATGGGAGAGTAGGAACTTAAATGGGAAAATGGAAAGTCAGAACCTCAGTGACAGCAGGTTGCCACTGGGGGGTACAAGTGTCACAGCTCTGTGCTCTCAGCAGGAATCAGGGTGCCAGCCAAAAGATTGTCAGCAGGTATAGTTCTCTGCAGCTCTTAGAGGGCTTTGGAGGTGTCAGCCAAGAGCAGTCTCTGGTGGAGCAATTCTACAGAGAAGGAATATCAGGAACAGTACTTTCCCCTCTCTGGCAGGCTCAAAGGACAAGACAGGAATGAACAATGAACCCAAAAGGGAGACCTCTATAGACCCCAACCCATAAAGCAATTCCTGCCCTGCAAACAAGTCCATCAAAGACCCCCATCAACCCTAACCATAAAGCAGTTTCTGCTCTGCAAACAGGACTTGCTCTGCAAACAAGTCCTTCTGAGACCCTCATCAGAAATTCAGGCCCTAAATCCTTTACCCGACTCCCGTGACTCTATTTATACTTCAGCTCCCCTGCTGTTTGGCTGGTGTAGCCAGTGTGGCTACTGCAGAGTCCTGCTGGTCAGTAGTCATCCCTCATTGACTAGTAAAGGTCAATTCGGATTGTTGAGGCTGGTGCTTTTCCCTTCCACCTGTGACTCTTTCAACTCCTAACATTTTTTTCCAGTTGATCTCGCCCTCTCCCTCTCCCTCTCCCTCACCCTCTCTCTCCTCTCTTTCTTTCTCTCTCTCTCTTTGTCTCCCCCTCTTTCTCTTTCTCTCTCTCTCCCCCTCTCTTTCTCTTCCTCTCTCTCCCCCCTTCTCTCCTTCTCCTTTACTCGCCCCCACCAGACTTTGAGTACCCTCCCTGTCCCAAGCCAGCTTTAGTTAAACACAGCCGATAGGTGACCTGGAGACCTCCAGACCTCACTGGGGCCACAGATTCTCAAAGGCTCATTGCTACACAAGTGGGGAAAGCCTTTGTTCTGAAGGTCATGTTGGATGTTTTAGGGAACCCACAAGGGAGATCTTGTATTCTCTGTCTCTGTCTTTCTCTCTGTCCTTGTCCAGCAACCTCCCATCCAGAGGCCTTTTGCCATTGGCTGTAAGCTGCATCCAACACTTTTACAACATGGACAGTAGAGAGGGTAAGGAATTATGTATATTTATATTCAGAGTTGGGTGTTCAGATCCAGGGATGCCCATTCTTTATACCCAAACTTCTCCAGGCTTAGAATCTCTCTCTGGCCCCTTCCTGGGCATCAGAGGATGCTTTGCTGCCTCAGATTTAGCCCTCTTCTTCACTCTACTGTCCACTGTGGGGTCAAATATCTCCATTTCAAAAGATAAATACACTGACCTGTACCCTAAATATCTTCCTCCAGCAGAATGGGGCAAATGGTCTGAGGCCCCTTAAGCCCTCTCTCACCGTCACTCCTGCCCCTCTCTCTGTCTCTCTTTTTTGTTCCTCTCTGCAAATTCCTGCCTGCAACACGGCCCATGTCATCTGGGCAGCAGGTGGTGGTCTGAACCAGTTTGTCCCCTGTCCCATCCCATCCCCTGCTGAGGTATTCTGCCCAGTACTTCTGCTTAGATCACATGGTCCAAAGACAGCTGCTTTTTAACTCTTAAAGATAATAATAACACAAAGATACTTTAAGACCAGCCAGTTACCACTGGGCTTAATTCTTTTGTCTGATGTAAACCACTGAGTTTAATTATTTTGAAGAAAAACAAATGCCTTTATATACATCCTGTTAAGAAATTGTTATGTGCCATTTAAAATCACAGAAAAGATGACTTGGGAACTGGGATTGGCCCTCCCACATCAGATTCCAGTCTACTTAGCTCTGAAAGATCCCTCTATAGAGCCGGTTAGTCACCTGACTTTATGACAGGGGAAGGACAAAACAGCCAGAATAAAAACAATTATCATCTCATGGTATAGCAATATCTGTAATTAAAACAAGTAATGACATGCTCTATCTTGTCACAATAATTGAAAATAATGAAAAAAATAACTAATACAGATTGATGAAGATATAAAAATGAGTACTGAGGTTTATTTATTTACCTAATTGGGAAATAAAAACATTTAAAAAGCTGTCGCTAGAGTCTTCTCAGGGTCTCTTGCATGATCAGACAAACCATACAACATGTTTTTATGTGAATTTATTATGGTTTATGCCCTTGGGTAGGGAGGGGGTAAATAGGGGGACTTAACATAGAAATGCACACCGGGCACCCTTCTGCGCCTGCCCACAGTCTCTGTTAACTTTCCCCAGGCATCTTGGGCCCACAGTCTCGCCCCAGGTCGGTAAATGCCTCCTCTCGTGTCCATGTGGATGAGACACCGGAGCCATCTTTTTCTCCACGTCTGCTGCCTCATGTTCAGGCTGATCGCAGCTTCTGTCAGAAGATGGCTCCCAGAAGCCCCTCCACAGTCAGTTCTCCACAGCAGGCCTCACCCCTTGGAGGAAACAGGCAGTCTGGGACATAAAGCCATTTCTTCCCTCTCTCAGACTTCTGAAGCTTTGGTTCTTTCTGAGAACCTGACCTGGGAGAAAGAAGAACAGCCAGAAGGGACTGGGAAGTTAATTCCCAGGCCCCAGGCCCCAGGCCACAATGCTGTGCACCAAGCACTGTTTAGATCACATGGTCCAAAGACAGCTGCTTTCTACTAGATTGAAGGATTTGAAATTCCAGTAAACATGGAGAGTCACACACCATGTTCAGGCAGGACATATACTGTTAGAGCTACAGCCCAACTATGTGCACTGGGCACAGCTCCCCATTTCTAGTTTACCTGGGAACCTACAAAGCTCCAGTGTGTACAAAGATAATATTAATTTATTACATTATTCTGTATGTATAATTTGGACTCAACATTCTTCTGATAAGATGCTGTAACACAGAATTCTCTTCTGAGCCAAACAACTGCCAGCTTCATGACTTCAGCCTATTTACAAAAGATCGTCACAATTGAGCTTGTTGACTGTTGTGTTTCTATGTAGATAGAGAGGTAAGCAGGGTTTTTGGACCACTTATCCTAGCCAGTCAGATGTAATGCTGCCCTAATCACATGCAGTCTCCTGAATTTGGGAAGGATTAAAAGTATATAATCTAGAAAAGGCTAGAAAGAGGGGCTTGACCCATGAGGTTATGGGGAAGTCAGCACCCACATCGATAAAAACTTTCCAGAGCAACTGCTCTCAGGCTGCCCATGTACCTGCCAGACCCCTTACTCATGCTTTGTAAGCTCAATAAACTCGTTGGTGAACGTTAATAGAATCAAACATTGGTTTGATACTGGAATTTTGGGAAGGTGGTAACTTGATTGCTCAGTACCCCTAGGAAGCAAATTCTCACAACAGATGGTCAATTTGTTTGCTAATGTTATTATGTTTCACAGTATTAAGAAAGGAAATGAAGGAGTCGGAGAGATGGCTCAGCAGTTAAGATTACTGGCTGCTCTTGCAGAAGATCTGGGTTTGAATCCCAGCACCCACATGGCGGCTAACAACTGTCTGTACCTCCAATTCTAGGGGATCCAAGACCCTCTTCTGTTCTCTGTGGGCATTGCAGAACACAGGTGAACTTACACACATGCAGGCATAACACTCATACACATAAAATAAAAATAAGTAAATAAATAAATAAATAAATAAAAAGAAAGGAAATGAAAAGGTAAACTAATATATCAAAAGGATATGAAAACAGAAATATTTTAGTAAAGACTTATAGTAGGTTTACTAAACTGACTAAAATAAATAAATAAATAAATAAATAAATGCCAAATTAACATTTAGAAGTTGTTGACTGCCAGTTTCCTCCCTTTAGCTAATGGCCTTGGATTAAGGCTTCTAATTACTGTGACCTTCTTTGTAGCTGAGACCAAAGATAACTTGACTATTCCTTTCTACAGGGATAGCCTTCAGCAAAGAGAGACACCAAGAAATAGGTTGGGGTGTTGAAAGCTAGCCCTGTGCCAATGGTAGCCAGGTACTGCAGAAATTTGTGGAATGTGCTTTGGGTTGTCATTAGAACATAGCGTACCTTCTTTTGCCTATAACAAGATGGCTTGAGTCAAGAGGAGCTGGGTTTTGCCTCTCTGTACCAGATGGGTCTGTTCCAGAAGGTAATTTCTGTGAGCTTGATTTGGATCCTGATCAGCTGATTTCCTGTCTATAGGGACATGGTGTGATTCCCTCCCTTTTTAATGAAAGAAATGGACACTTTTTTTCATTTTGTGTTTGATAGCATATTTTTTTTTGGAAAACCAGGAGATACCTGGTGACTGAAAATCAGGGTATGGGGGGCTAGGGAAGAAAGGAGGCTGCTTTTGTTTTCAGTAAAACAGCTTTCATTTGAGAAATAAAAACCATCCATAAACCCAAGCTTTCTTGACCCTATGGGAAAGTTACAGCCCTAGGAAGATTGTTTTAAATTCCTTTCCTGGGCTGTGCCTACTTGACCTGTAATGTTAGAGCCCTTCTTTCCCTGATTTAGGCCATTAAAGCTCAGTTCCTCCTGGAAATTTACAACGTTAAAGATTCAGCTTGGGTGTGGTGGTGCATACCTCTAATCTCAGTGCTCAGGGGACAGAGGCAGGTGGATCTCTATGAGATCGAGACCAGCGTGGTCTATATAACAAGTTCCAGGCCAGCTGGGCCTAGAGGGAGATCCTGTCTCAAAAAGACCGAAATAAAACAAACAAAAATTTAAAATGTTTAAGATCAAGATTCAGTTAAACCTCTACTCAAATTAGTATTGTTAACAGTTATAAAGGCTGGCTTAAATCAGGCATGGTGATGCATGCCTTTAGTCCCAGCACTAGGGAGGCAGAGGCAGGCGGATCTCTGTGAATTCAAGGCCAGCCTGGTCTACATAGTGAGTTCCAGGACAGCTGGGGCTACAAGGAGACCCTGTCTCAAAAAGACAAGACAAAAAAAAAAAACAAAAACCAAAAAAACGGCTGGCTTATACGTCCAGTCAATGTTTATTTTTAAATGTTTGGGTTTTTGTTCAAGGTTTATCTACATATTACACAATAATTAAATGTACCAGACTAGTGTTATTATCCTTCTTGGGTGTTTAATAACCATACTTAGAGGCATATACTAATCTGGTCAGACGGACTTAAAGGAACACTTTTTTGTCCTTTGTCTTCCAAGATCAATGAAGTCCCAGGGAACTATGAAGCATCTCAAAAAGTTCTGTAACTGATGAGTCACCTGTCTGCTTCTCATAGAGGCTATGAAGATCCCATTAGGAGAACTCTTGTGAGATGCTTCACCAGAGAAGACCACTCAGACAAAGTTTTGCCGACTGGAAGTCTTTGCTGGCCAGCGACTACACAAAGGTGTTGGAACCCAAGTGTGTACCCTTGAGCCATCTCTAGGGTAAGCTTTTATACAGAGAAACTATAACCAGGGGTGAAAAGTTTAAGTTCCTAAGCTTACAGGTGGACAGCCCCCTTAACAATTTCTATTCTATTAAGCAAGAATTACTATTTTGCAGAAGCAAGCCAAGCATAACCTACAAAGCTGTAAACCTGCAGTTAGCAGGTGCACTCTGAAACACACTGACCTGTTCCCAAGACAACTGGGGTCCTGCTGCGTTCCCATACCCTGAGCCAACTGCCTGATAATTTCAGAGGCTAGAGTCAGCCATGGTATAGCTATGGTCAAGAAGGTGTCATATCACACTCTCACCAGTGTCCAGTCTATAAGAGGAGGGTCAGCATAGGCTTCCAAGCAGAGTTATTATGGTCAGGCAACCCCTGACTTACCCTCACATAGATGGAACTGGTAAAAGAAAGGCCAAAGGAACCAGAGGCTCCTCCCAAAACCCAAGTGACCCCTGAGGACCAGATATTCAACTGACCTTGACAGTAAAAGGGAAATTTGTTAATTTGGGCCAACTGCATGGCTTTAAACATCTAATAGGGAGGAAAGAATAACCAAAGATTAAAAGATTAAATTGATAGATATGTTTCTTTAAGAGTCCAAGGTATGTTTCTTTAAGAGTCCACTTCTCAGACATTAGGCTTAAGTTCATATAAAATGTTATTTAGCATTAATAATTTTGTTCTTGATTTAAAAATGGTGCTTAATATGGTAATTTAAAGTACCAGACTGGTGGAACTAACCTTATTCGGTGTTTAACAGCCATACTTTGAGGCCTATACTAATCTGGTCAGAGGGACTTAAAGGGCAGTTTTTGCCCCTTGTCTTCCAAGGTCAACTAAGTTCCAGGAGATCTATGGAACATCTCTCAAAATGTCCTGTAACTGTGGTGAGTCACCTGTCCTCTTGTTCAGGGAGGCCATGGGGACCCCACGAGATGGACTTGAACCAGTGTCCAGTCTACAAAGTGGAGGGTCAACTCAGAGGTAACATTTCCTCCATGCTTCCAAGTGAACCCAGCCATGGTCAAGCAGGATCTTTGACTCATCTTCACATAGATAGAACTAGTAAAAGAAAGGAGCCAGGGACTCCTCCTAAGTTCATGTGACCCCTGAGGAACAGATCCTCAAATGACCTTAAGTGTAAATATAAATTATTTGGGCCAACTGTATGATCTTAAACAACCAAAAGGAAAATATAACCAAAGAGTTAGGTCATCAGTATATTTCTTTAAGAGTTCAAGGGATCACACTTCCCAGACATTAGGCTTAAGTCCATATAAAAAGTTTAGACAATTATCTCTCATTGATGATTTTGTTCTGAAACAGAAAGCACTGCTCAGATGTAAGACTTCAAATCTTGGTCTCCACTACTGTAGTGCCCACCTGTAGCTAAGGGAGACAATCTGCTATTGTTCTAAAACGAAGGCCAAATTTATTTTCTCCCCCCTATCTAGTAGCCTTTGAGAGGGAACTGACTGATTCTTACCACTCCAACAGCTATCAAAATGCCTCAAAGCAAATCCTGAATTCATCACTCTCAAGTCCAGCCTTGGCAGACAAAAGAAAAATGAGGAGAAAGCCAATAGAGGGATAATTTTGGAAGTTCTCGTTAAGAAATTCCAATAGACTCTCATTTGAACATTTGAAATCTGCCCTGTTCTGACTTTTTTTCTAGTTCCTTGTCTGGAACTTGTAATGCTAATTACTCTTGCATTTACTTCTCCTTCACATCTCCTATTCACCAGTCAAGGACTTTCTTTTCCCCCTATAGATAAGAGTTATGCAATTTGGGAGCCATTTAGACAGACCCACTGAAGGGGTACCCCAACCTGCATCCTTGTTCAGCATAGAAGAAGCCAGAGCGGTCTGGGTCCCGATTCCCTATCCAAAAGCTGGTTAACCTCTTCAGAAGATGGTGTGATAAGAATAGGAGGTAGGAATTGGCTAGGCAGTTAGTGTAAAAAGACCCCAAAGAAAAGTAGCCAGCTTCTTGGCTAAAAGTCAAAATGTCCTTGGGTCTCTTAGCAACATACTCCATTCCAAAGGCCAAAAATGTCGAAAGTATTTGGGAGCTTTTATCTAATCCTTAAAAGATTTTAGGGCTACCTCTTCAGAGGGGGGAGTGTTGGAGGGGAAGGAGTGGGCATGGATTTGATCAAAACACCTTATATGTTTATATCCTTGTATGAAATTCTCAATAAATTATTAAAAAAAATAGAGAGGACAGGGAGTAGTGATGGTTGCAGTGGTAGAGAAGAGGGTAGCATCCAAGAGGAAATGACGGAGGGATTTTGCATATTCTTAATATACACTGTCTGAAATTCTCAAAGTATCAGTAAAATATAATTTAAAAATAGAAAAAAAATGGTGCTTAGATATCAGACCTCAAATCTTGGTTTAATTCAACCCTGTGGTGCTTACCTGAAGCCAAGAGAAACATACCCACTATTGTTCTAGATGATTGCACCATGCTTAATCAGCTTTCTCCAAAGAGCCTTCCAGAATCACATGACTGCAGTAGCCCAGACAACTGTTCAAGCCTCCATCAGAGACCAATCAAGGCTATGTTACTCCTCCAGGCCACACCAGAAGATTCTCCTACCTCCCTCTTCCAATGGTCCCTGAACACCCCCTCCTCTAACGACCCCCCGAGCAGGAAGCAGTTGGACTGATAAAGGGTGCCCCATTCCCAATCTAGTCCTCTTCAGGCTCTGGAATAAAGGGAGACCCCCATGAACCCCAACCATAAAGCAGTTTCTGCTCCACAATGCGATCCTGTTCTGTAAACAAGTCCTTCTGAGCCCCTTAGAAAAATGCACCCTCTAAATCCCTTACCAAACTCCCAAGACTCTCTCTACATACACACATGTACGTGTGCTCCCCTCTTGTTTGGCTGGTGTGACTACTGCAGACGCCTGCTGGTCAGAGTTCTCTCTCATTGACTAAAAAGGTCAATTCGGATTGTTGAGGCTGGTTGCTTTTCCCTTCCACCTTTCGATGCTTTATTCTAACAGATCTCAAACAAGAGCCATGTTGAACAATGCAGAAAGAAATTTTCTACCTGTGAGGCAGGAGCAACACCAACACCTCTGGGCAGGACTTAGGAGCAGTCTTTCCTTCCTTCTCCAAGGAGCGGCTGGAAGCAAGCCTGTGGCTCTAGCCAAGTTCCTGCTTGTGGAGAGCTGGACTTCTTCTGGGGGCCAGGCTGGCAATGGACTACTGAAAAGTCTCTTTATATAGACTCAGTGGGTCCTGACTGACTGGATGTGTGCATGTAAACACACAGAGTAAGGAACAATAAGAAAAGAGCTGTTAGCCCCGAAGGAAAGCAAACGAACCTCAAAACTCATGGGAAGTGCCCTATCAAGGAGGCTGTCCTTGCCCTCCTGCCTTCCATGGTACCCCTAAAGCTAGGAAAGTGAAGGAGAAAGCGAGAGGGGAACCCCATGGCTTCTGACTTTCCTTCCCAGCCCATGTCCCAATTTCAGCTGGGCAAAAGCAGCTTGTGTTTGGGGTTCTTGTGTGGGTTCCGTGCCAGCTCGGATCCTTCTGTGCTTTATTCCTCATCTGCCAAAGCAGCAGTGTAGTTAGGCCCTTGGCTGCCAGAGGGCTGGCAGATGAGTCCTTACTAGGGTTACCTAATTGCTCCTGGCAGTGGGCTGTTAAATTCAGCCCATTCCTGGCAGCTCCTCACCCTTGAAGCTTGAACTTCAAAACATCTCCTCAGAAGGAGGCACAAAGGTGTGTTATTGATGAGCAGATCAAATCTTTTTTTTTGGTCTTTTTGAGACAGGGTCTCCCTGTAGCCCCAGCTGGCCTGGAACTCACTATGTAGACCAGGCTGGCTTTGAATTCACAGAGATCTGCCTGCTTCTGCCTCCCAAGTGCTGGGATTAAAGGCATGTGCCACCAAGCCCGGCTGCAGACCAAATATTTTAAAAGCACCAGCTGCTCTTGCAGAGGACCTGGGTTCAATTCCCAGAACCCACATGATGGCTAAGACCTGTCCAAAACTCCTATTTCAGGGAACCAACACCTTCTTCTGATCTTCACGGGCATTGCATGACATGAGTGCACTTACATATACATGCAGGCAATATGCACAAAAAATAAAAATAATAAATAAAATATTAAAAATGTATACATTGTATAGGTAACAATAATAAGGGAACAGGAAATTGAGAAGGAGTTGGGGTGATGTGGGAAGATTGGTGGTGGACTGGGAGGGATGAAAATCCTAAATAAAAATAATTAATGTAGTACCATTAAAAATAAAATCTATTGGGGCTGGAGAGATGGCTCAGCAGTTAAGAGCGCTGACTGCTCTTGCAGAGGACCCAGGTTCGATACATGCAGAAAATCCACTTATAGACATAAAATTAAAATAATAAATAAGTTTAAAAAACAAAATCTATTAAAGTGTGATAATTTAAAAAGTAACAAATAAAATATGACAAAAAAATCTATTACCAAGTATTGCCACATTTGGAAGTTCTTGTAAATAAATTGAAAGAGTCACTATTAAACACAGTGTGGTGGAGGATATGTGAACAGTGAGAAATATGGCTAGTAAGATGAGCTAGCCATAGGCTCAGATAGTCCACCACAGGGTCATGTAAAACCTTACTGGAAGCTGGCCTTTGTTAGGTGCACCAGCTCTGCAGAAGAGTGAGAGAGGAAACAGTGCAGACAGATGGTCCTTCCTAGGTTATGTATTCAGGCCTTACATTTAGCATGGAAGATATGTTAGACTTAGGCAGCTGGTGACCTTGAGGTTAGTTGGAAAGGCTTTGGGGGTTTCTCCGGGACTGGAGAGATGGCTCAATAGTTAAGAGCCCTGGCTGCTCTTATGAAGGACTTGGGTTCAATTCCCAGCACCTTCATTGAGGCTAACAACCACCCATAACTCCAGTTCTAGGGGATCCGATGCCCTCTTCTGACCTCTGCAGGCACTGCAGGACATGGATACATTTACATACATGAAGGCATATCACTCATACATATAAAAAAAAAATCTGGGCTGGAGAGATGGCTCTACTGTTAGGAGCACTGGCTGCTCTTGCAGTGGACCCAGGTTGGATTCCCAGCACCCACATGGTGGCTAACAACCATCCATAACTCCAGTTCCAGGGGATCTGATGTCCTCTTCTGACCTCCGTGGGCATTGCACGACATGGGTGCACTTACATGCAGGCAATACACTCATATGCATAAAATAAAAATAATAAATAAAAAATATTTTTTAAAAATTCCAAGGGATAATGTGTGTCTTCAATGCCCACCCTGGTTACCAGGAAGGGGCTGCTGGGGTGCTACTGGTTACAAGGCTTTATGATGCACTAGCCATGTCTGCTGTGGGTGAAAAAGCCAGAGTTGGAAGTTAATGGGGCCTGAATGTTTGCTCCCTCCAAAACTCCCGTCAAGTTCAGCTACCATTTTAACAGTACTGGGATGTGGGACCTTAGAGGCATAATTGGGCCAAGAGAGCTCCACCCCCAAGGGTGGGATTACTGCCCCTTTAAAAGGTGAAGTTCAGCCCCCTTTCTGTCTCTGCTCTTATTTGTCTTCTCATCAAGGAGCTATGAAAAACAGGGACACTCACCAGGCACCCTCGATTCATGGATTTACCGGCCTTCAGAACTGTGAGTCAGTGCTTTTCTATCCTTGGTAAATCACTGTATTACTGTTAGATCAAGAGCTACGCAATGCAGACTCCCTCAGAGGCATGGGCTCCATCATTTGATACCCACATTTGATTCTTCAGTTCACTGAGCTGGCTTGGGATCCCAGCTGCAGCTTGTACAAAGTCCGAGTAATTGTCGGGGAAGCAACAGCTTTTTTCCTCCAAGAGTTTTGGAAGTCAAGGATGTCAGACAAAGACATCTCATTCAACTACTGGATTGATGTATTAGAGTGGTGATGGGAGTGAAAGTCGGAATATGAGGGAATTCACTTGGGTTAGAGGTAGGAATGTGAGGAGACTTGCTTATCTGGGGTTTCCTTCTTTCCTGGTAGGACAGGAAGCATTCAAGCTCAATGTTTTGACCTTCTTACCTCAGCTGTTACTTGTCAAGGTCTGTGTTGTTTGTACTTTATCACCACAACTATCTCATTGTACACAGCAGGTTTTGCCTCTTCTGGATGCAGTCTTGATATATTTTTAAGATAAGCACTTTAGACCAGGCTAAACTCAAACTCCCTATGGGGCAAAGGATGACCTTGGACTTCTGTGATCCTCCTGCCTCCAGCCCCCAAGTGCTCAGATTACAAGGGCACTCTTCTTAATTCTGCAGTTTAAAACTTTTTTTAGATAATTTATTTTTATTTCTTGCCTGCATGTATATAAGTGTATAATATGTACATGCAATGCCCACAGAGGCTAGAAGAGGGTGCTAGATCCCTTGGAACTGGAGATATGGACAATTGTTGGCTGCTATGTGGGTGCTAGAAACTGAACCCAGGTCCTCTGCAAGAGTAGCCAGTGCTCTTAACTGCTCAGTCATCTCTCCAGCCCCCTTACAGAAACATTCACACCTGCTTCACTTTCAATACAATACCTAAGAATAATAACACAAACACAACCAACATATCAATGAATATGCTAACTTTTACATGAACATTAACCCAGCTTTGCTTTTAATAAATGAAAACAGAAACAAAACTATCATCAACATGTGAATGAATAACTTTGAAATACAGAGAACACTACTCAGCAAAGTAAAGTAATAATTTATCCAACAATACAGGCTACAGTCATCGTAATTATGCTTGATGAAAAGGCCATCCAAAGAGACAATGCTGCACATATTCACTTATATCTCTAGGACAGGCAGACCTTGTACAAAGGCAGAGATGAAGACTCGTGGGTCACAGAGGGACAAGACGGGAGAGGTTGAAGAAAGAGAGCATTAAGGAGCACAGGGAGACATCTGTGAGCAGCCATTTGGTTCATTTTCCTAATTGGGCTAGCAGGTTTTTGACAATCTGCACATGCCCAAGTGTGGACTTGATGTATATGCAGTTCAATGTATGTCAATGCAATTTCAATAGAATCATTTAAATTTCATGAACAGGTCCTGTGCTTGAACAAAAGCACCCTACAGGTGTGGGGAAGCCTAGACCAGCATGGTGCGTGCTAGACAGGTCCCTAGATTCCTTGGGTCAGAGCCAATTTGCAAAGCCTGCCTCAGGAGGGGTCACTAACACCTGCCACCTCTTCCTCCACTATTGAGTCCAAAGAGGTAAGAAGAGACGTGAACCAGGTTAAAAACACCCAGATTTTCATGGAGAGAATGGGGAGAGAGCAGGGTGTTAGAGCAACGTGAAGTTTGGGGGAAGATCTATGAAGAGCAGGGGGCCTCCTGCCAAGTCCAGGGCTGGATGGTGATGGATAATCCATGCATCCTTCTAATGCCCTCCGGTTCCCCCCACCTGCACAGCATGCCTACTTTGTTTTAATGTGCAATGGATCCTCTGAACAGCGAGGGCAATAGCACCGTCTGTCTCAGGCAATCCAGACTGTATTTGTACGCTCTAGACTTGGAACTTTGAGCAAGCACGGCTTGTTTCACATTCCGGCCACGTCGTGGCGCTGCTGAGCTGCGAGTCCAGTTGGCGGGTGATGCTCTGCAGTTCCCTGAGCTCTCATTCCTCTCCCCGTGGTGACCTCTGATGCACTGAGGTGCCAAGGCAGCAGATGATGTTGGCTCGCAAATCCAGGTTGTGTTGTGCTGCCACGAGAAGGTTGGGCTGCTGGTGCTGAGGCAGCTGGGTCCCTGACAAAGTCACTGCTGGGCATGCCGCTGTCCCTGTAACGACTGAAGGGCAGCCCCAGTTGTCAAGGTGCGGCTGCAAGTTGCAGTTGGTGTTGGCTCCTGAACGGGCCATGCGAGCCACACGTGGAGCCTTGGTTGGAGGCTGGCAGAGTACAGGTTGATAGCCTCGGATGGAGGCGTGGTAGCTGGCGCCTTAAGGTCTGTTACAGGATGAGGTGTGGTGTTATTTGCATATGCGCCGCCTGCTACTGTGGATGAAGCAGAGCCAGGATGGACCCAAAGCTTTGGGAGGAGACATGCTCTGCTTCTGCCCTTCAGGGTTCCTAAGTGTGGACAGATTGCTCCCAACTGAGGTGGAGTGGGGGCATTCAGTGTAGGTGGGTCAATGTGGACTGTGATGTTTG
Source organism: Nannospalax galili (assembly GCF_000622305.1). Lineage (NCBI taxonomy): Eukaryota > Metazoa > Chordata > Mammalia > Rodentia > Spalacidae > Nannospalax > Nannospalax galili. The sequence goes on from NW_008328344.1 coordinate 1,390,726, forward strand.
CGGCCAGTTTCTGCTTCATGGAATTAGAGACATGGGCAAATGGCAGCGTGCCACATCCGCCAGGTGTGTGGCGGTGTGATTTTGAAATGACTACCTCAGATTTGGGAACTGTGTTCATACCCATCAGTATATGTCCAGGTGCTGTGGCTGATGGGGTAGGGAGGAATGGCTATGGAGACGTTTCTGGGGGCACAGGCTAGAAGAACGGTGAGGAAGAAAGAAGAGGAGGGGAATTTCCACACATCAGTGCTTGGGACTCCCTCCTAAGGAGGGACGCTTGATGGGCAAAGATTCAGGATGTGGTGTGGGAGAGGTGAGACATGGGAGGATCGGCAGCTCTGGCCAAAGTGAGTAGAGTTTTCATTTGCATGAGGTGGAACCTCACAGTGGTCCTAAGTGGAGGAAAGGGTGGAGCGCCAAAGGAGAAATAGGGATTGTGGGTAAATTCAGTGTGAGAGAAGACACAGACAGGATTGAAGGCCCAGAAGCCTGGTGTGCCAAGGCTGTGGAGGCGGGAGGAGCAGAGCTACAAAGGAATTGTAAGTGGGCAGGGGCAGGAAGTCCAAAGCCCTTGTAGGAGAGGCCAGGCGGGCTGAATGTCAGAAAGCTGTAATGCCTGTCTTTTATGTGTACTTGTTCCAGATCTTGCTGCCTTGACCTTGCATGGTGTCCTGGGGCCGACATCTTTCTGTGTCGGTGCTTGGAAGCTTTGTAGGTGAGGGCAGCTCACTCTGACCCCATAGTAGTTTCACCTATAGTGGAGGAGACAGCAGCACCACAGATACAGGTTTTGTCTTCTTGGGTCTGTCGACTGCATCTGTGTATGGAACACAGCTCGCTGCCACACTAGCCTGAGACTTTTCACCCTGCCCCTCCTTCCCTGACCTCTGGGATTCTTCAGAGCCTGGAAGATGTTTCTTTTTTTAAAAAAAGATTTATTTTTATTTTTTTTAATTATGCATATTTGTACATCTGGGTGTAGGTTTGAGCACATGAATACAGGTGCCCAAGGAGTCCAGAAGAGGGTGTTGGATCCTCTGGAGCTGGAGTTACATGTCAGCTGCCTAACAATGTAGGTGCAAGAGAATATGCTCTTAACTGCTGAGCCATCTCTCCAGTCCCGTGAAGGATGGTTTTGATCCAGCACTTTCTTGGACTAGGTCTCCCACAGTGTGGAAGATATTCCAGATAGGTGTGGTTGCACCAGTGAATCAGCATCAGATTACCCCAGGGGTAGAGAGGCCTCCCAAAGGACTGTTGTAACCGTGGGTGCTTAGTCTGTGGGAGAACTTCCTGTGATACACCAGGGCAGTCACCTCTATACAGAGCTTTGTAAATGCTGAGGACGAATCTTTTTCTCTTGAACCCCAGAACTCCTCCTCAGGCTGCTATGGCCTAGATGTGCTTTCATGACTAAGGGAACCACTTTTATCAGTGTCCTGTCATACTGTCTCCTGTCCCCACAATCCTCCTCGTCGTCCTTGTTGTCCTTGTCGTCCTCCTCATCCTCCTCCTCCTCCTCCTTCCCTTCTCCTCATCCTCGTCCTCCTCCTCCTCTTCCTCCTCCTCCTCTTCCTCCTCCTCCTTCTCCCCCTCTTTAAACTTTTCTCTTGCCTCAGTGTCCTTTGGACAAAGAAGAAGAAAGAGATGAAATGTCAGGGACTCGAGAGTACTCATGGCCTGGCAGGAGAGTGGACTTAAACCTTGGAGGAAGGACGCTCAGAATCCTGACAGGACCAAATATCCTGAAGTACTGAATGGATATCATGGGTTTTTGAGAAGGTCCCCCAGGTTACCAGCAGAAGCTTCCCTGGCAAGGAAGAGTCTATGGTCTGTTGGAGAAGGTGTGGCCTCCTGGGGGCGCTGTTGAGACTGTCAGCTAAGGCACATGCTGGGGGCTTAGCCTGTACCCAGGCCTCTGCGCTCTGGCAGGAGAAACCTAACCGTGCAGGTCAGGGAGGGGCAGCTTGTGAGCAAGGGTAGATATAGAGGGTGATGGCTGGGGCAGGGGCTGATGGGGCCTGATTGCAGAGTGGGTGGCCACATTGCCTCAAGGACTTTGGCATTTAGAGCAGTTTTTGTGTGGATTGGTGATTTAGAGAAGAGGGATGAAATGCAGAGTGCTCCTCCATGTCTACCTTCTGTATACAGGTAAGCACTGGTCCTCATGACTGATGGAACCTGTGACAGACAGGAAGTGGGTGGGGGGAGGGCTGCCACAGGAGCCAGAGGGTGTCAAGAGAGTCGGTACGCCAGTTCCAAAGGGTGAAGCTGGGTGGCTTTCCTAGCTCCTGGTCTTCCACTGGCCCTGCAGGTATTGGCACAAGACCAGCTAGCTCCTGTTTGGTGTCTGTGAGGACTGCATTCCCATTCAGAAGAGCTCTTGAATCCAGGCCTGGGTAGAGCTTGATGGAAACCCCTTGCACAGGCAGTTAGGATCCTGCCAGACCGCCAGACCACCAGACTGCAAGCCTCTCTCTGTAGCCTTGAACAGAAGCCTCCTTCTCTGTTACCAACCAGGCAGCACCAGCCTCTCTGCAGTTTCTCCTGTTCAGGGGAGGTCATGGGGCCCTGAGATATCTAGAATCCAAAATCCCTTTCTAGCAGGAACATTCAGTTCACTTCTTTTTATTCATGTAAAACAACACTGATCATCAGTACTCTGACCATACAACTGTTAGTGGTTCAGAAAGGCTTTTTATTTTTTAAAAAATTTAACTATTTTATTTATTATTTTATTTAATGTATATGAGTGTATTGCCTGCATGTAAGTGCACCTATGTCATGCAGTACCCACGAGGTCAGAAGATGGCATCAGATCCCCTAGAACTGGAGTTATGGATGTTTGTCAGTTGCCATGTAGGTGTTAGGATCTGAACTGGGGTCTTCGGCAAGAAAACCCAGTGCTCTTAACTGCCGAGCCTTCTCTCCAGCCCCACAAAAGCCTTTTTAAAATTATGTATTTATTTATGCTTTTATTTTTGAGACAGGGTCTCATCCGTCCCAGACTTGCTTTAAACTCTATAAGCCAGGCTGGCCTTGAACTTCTGATCCTCCTACCTCACCCTTGGGGAGTGTTACATGTGTTATGAAACCTGGTTAATTCAGTATTGGGGCTCAAACCCAGGGCTCCCTGCTCGCCAGGCAAGCACTCTACCACCTGAGCTGTAACTTCAGCTCAAGAATTATTTTGACTGCAAGTGGCAAACCCAAGTAGGGCACAGATATTAATGTGGTCATCAAATATTGAAGCTCCTGGGGCTGTGGAGATAGCTCCGTTGGTAGAATGCTTGCCTGGCATGCACAAGATGGAAAAACCACTCAGCATTCAGGAGGTAAAGGCAGGAGGACCAGACCAGAAGTCCAAGGTCATCCTTGGCTACCTAGTGAGATTGAGGCCAACCTAGCCTTCATGAGACATTATTTAAAAACAACAACAACAAAAAACCAAGAACCCAACAAGGGCTGGAGAGATGGCTTAGCAGTCAAGAGCACTGGCTGCTCTTGCAGAGGATCTGGATTTGACTCCCAGCACCCACTCCCAGCACCCACATGGTAGCTCGAAACCATCTGTAACTCCATTTCCGGGGGGGTCTCATACCTACTTCTCTTTGGGCATTGGTCCCCCCGCTGGCATAGTGTGTATTGCACTTGGCATCTCTCCCAGCTATATGCCGGTGTGTGTGTGTGTGTGTGTGTGTGTGTGTGTGTGCGCGCGCTTGCTTAATGTTACATTGAGTCTCTCCAGAGCTCAGAGCTCACTCTTCCTCTGCTGTTCAGACTGACAGCATCCCACACAGACGTTCTTCCACTGGTTTGTCAGCATGCCCTTCAGAAGAGCCCCTTTTAACACACACTCACCTCACTAGGAAGCCCAGGCTGACCTCAGCCTCCCAGCATGTGGCTTTTCTGTTTTTGTTTTTTTTTTTGACTAAGTAACAATCTCACAGGTTGAATTCTTGCTCTTTCTGACTGAGGATCTTGGGGAAAGATGATCTTATCTGACACCATCTTTGGAGACCTAAACTCTGGCATGTTCATGTAAAATCTTGGCTGTCTTTGCAAAGGGGTCAAACATAACCTGAGAGTCAATATCTCCTCAAGGTCACCTGTTTGCCCACATTATAGCTCCAGGTGACAACACTGAGCCATGGATTAGAATTTGCCCCACTGTTGGGATAAGCTTCAAAACGTCACAACTTCCGTGGTTGCTGAGGATGTGGTGAGTTGGCCATGATTTGCTGGCATGTGATTTAGGACAATTGTCATCCCTCTCATTTTTCTCTTTCATGTCATGAAATAAATCTAGAACCTAATTCCTAGGGTTCTGAATTAGATAATTAAGAAGTGTATCAAATGTAGCACAGAACTTGGGATGTGATGGGAAGATGCTGCTCATGCAAGTCTACTCACATCATCATGGTCATCGTGTGTGTGTGTACGTGTGTATATGTGTTCGTGTGTGGTGCTGACACATGCATGGCACATACATGCAGGTCAGAAGATAACTTTGGATATCGGTCCACAGGAGTCTTCTTCCTTCTGTTTCCTGCAGGATCTCTTATTGGTCTGGAACTTCACATGTCGGCCAGCCTAGCTGGAGCACACGCTTTTGGGTCCTGCATGGCCTACTTCTGTCTTGCAGAGGTTACAGGTGCATGCCACTGCATCCTGCATTTTATGTGGGTTCCTGGGATCTGAACTCGGGTCCTAATGAAGCAACTTAAGTGTTTCCTCAGCCACTAATGCCAGTATCTTTAGGAAGACCATGGTGGTGTTGGGGCTGGAGTAGGCTCAATCAACTGCAACTATGATATTTTTAAAAAATATTTCATTATTTTTATTTTATACATATGAGTGTATTGCTGTAGATATGTTAGTGCACCCACGCCATGCAATGCCCATGGAGGTCAGAAGAGGGCATCAGATCCCCTGGAACTGGAGTTATGGACCGTTTTTAGCTGCTATGTGGGTGCTGGGAACCAAACTTAGGTCTGTAAGAACAGCCAGTGCTTTTAACCACTGAACCATTGTCCATACAATATTTTTATTGTCCCTACAATATTTTTAAAGTCCCCCATCCTGAAACTATACTTCTTCAGTGCCAGTTGAAAGTCTTCTCCAAATATACCAGTGTAATCAGTTTGATCGAATCCAGGAAATTTTCTCCTTAATTTTGCCAAGTTTGATAAAAACAACGTAGTCTGAATAGCTGTAGTCAATATCTAAACACATTCACACAGATCAGATTTGGGGCTTTATTCTGCAATCAAAAAAATCTAAAATTTAATTCTAGGAGCATGTAACTCTTTAGAGCAAGATATTATTCAGAAAATGCATCCAACATTGGAAGAGAAGAAAGATATTTATTTGAAGGACAGAGTATATTTAGATTTTTTTCAACAAACCCATTTTTACCCAAGCCTAAAATGTATAATGCTGTTTTTAAGCAATGAAGTTATTCTTACAAAATCCATTTATGCAATTTAATGGGAATGGCATTGTTAGAATAAAAAAACGCAGAGAAAAAAATTGTGCGGCTCTAAAATGGTATTATTTAAGCACAAGTTTCAGCTTCTACTTGTAGACTGAAATGCATAATGTTGGTTGAAAAAATATATATGAAAAGAAAGTAAAAAAGTTGTTATCCATATATAAGAGGATTTTGTGAGGACACATGCTGAAAGAAAGGAGACCTTGCTGTTATTGTTTTGGAGACAGGTCACATGTAGCCTAGACTGGCTTTGAACTCACTAAGGATGACCTTGAACTCCTATCTCCACCACCCAGTGCTGGGATAGGTGAGCCACCACACCCTGTTTATGTGAGCCCAGGGCTTCCTGCACAGGGGGACCAGCCCTCTGTCAACTGCAGTGCAGCCCCAGCCCTGCCTTGTTTGTCTGTTTCATTCATTCTTATCGCCTGCTGCTCTTCTGCTGCCTCAGGGTTGATCATTGGTTGGAAGTTGCAATGGGATGCTGAGAGCAGGACTCGATCAAATATGCTGCCTCATTTGGGGAGGGGGTTTAGGAGGGCTCTCGACTAGGAAGTTCCAAAAAAACTGCGGTGAAGGCATTTGAAGTGTTAGATCAGAACCTCTTCAGACATTTGTACTGTGATGTGGCCAAGAGGATGCAAGTCCCACCCCAGGATGCTGTAGCTGAAAGCATAGGTCCCTGGACTAACAAGGTAGAGCAGATTGAGCTCCGTGCTGGAAAGGTTGTGGATTCTACAGCTCCTGGAATCCTGACTTGGAAATTCACATCCATTAAATATATACTGGCCCTGCACAATATTTTGACCAATAATAGTCTGGTGGTCCCTTAAGACTCAGGTGGAGATGAAAAATCTTTGTTGCCTACCGACATTGCTCGTATCCTTATGTAACCCAGCACATGTAGCACTGCGTGTGTACTTGGTGACCTTGTTATAAGCAAACCCATCATACTGTTAGATAAAGTACAGCACATGACTAAGAACAGGATCTAAAACTTGATAATAAATGGCAGTGTGCTTGTGTATGTATTTACCACGTGCCATGACTGGAGGTTGTTTGTGTTCCTGCCAAGGATCCCCCTAGTGACAGAATGCCCCAGTTGCAGAAAACTAGAAACCCCACTGCTGATCTTATCTATCTCCCAAACTGCAGCTGACCCTTATCTACCTCTGGAACTCTTGGAGACTGGCTGTTGCTCAAGATAGCCTGTCCTGTTTGAGCAAGTGCCTCCAGAGAATGAGGCACGTGGTAGCCCCCACAGCTGCAGCTACAACCACTTCCTCATGAGCTCCACCGCTTCCCATACACAGGGCAGTTGCTTCTAGCATGCATGCGGGAAGGCAGCCGATGCTCCTGGGTTTGAATAAAATGCTGACCCGTCGAGGTCTGGTATGGTCTCTTTCTCTCTCCTACTGTTCCTGTATTCTGCATCCCAAAACCTAACACCCAGGGTGGCAGTTTTGAGAAGTGGAGGCTTGTAGAAGACCCTTAGGCGTGGCTTTGAAGGGGGACCCTGCCCATCCTCCCTACCTCTGCTCAGTTTGAGAACGACCAGTTGTTCTTGCCATGATCTGCCACCCTCACCATTGGCCAAGCCAGTGGACTGCCCAGTCTTCATCCTTGAGTCACTAAAAGTACAAGCTAAATAAACTGCACTTTGTTTGTTTCATGTGTGTCTGTCCAGGAATCTTATAGTGATGGAAAACCAATATAGTATCTTTTTTTTTTTTTTTTTTGGTCTTTTATAGACAGGGTCTCTCTGTAGCCCTAACTGACCTGGCACTTGTTATATAATAGACCAAGCTGACCTCCATTTCATAGAGCTCCGTCTGCCTCTGTTGGGACTAAAGGCATGTGTCACCATGCCTGGCTCGTATACTATATTTTTAATTGTTTTATTGTGCATTCCTACCTACAAAAAGAAATGGATTCTAGAAGTCTGCCATGTTCCACCAGCACAGGCCTCATACAGCTTGTGTCTACTGCATCTCTGGATTGCTGCATTTAGAGGTCACCCTGATGGTATAGAATCAGGGTTTGTGTAAGGGCATACTGTGATGTTCATACAAGAAAATCACCTAATGACACATCCCTAGGATTATATCCGGGTCACTGAGTGATACCTGATTAAGCTTAAGAGAAACTTTCCAGGCAGCCTAAGCTTGCTTTTCTGGCTTAAAGACATACAAGGATATTGTATTTTAAAAAATAGACCAGGTCTATACACACAAGAGGGACAAGGAGAGAGAAAAGGATTTGAGAGGCCATTTTGCAGAAGCCCTTTTTAATGTACACATATCTGGTTTGTTATTTTCTGATTCCTCTTGTCCCATAAAGGGCAAAGTCACAATGAGCTACGGTAGAAAAACAGTCTGACTGTATTCCTATGTGCAACAATGCCAGCATTGTAATTTTGCAACTAATAAATGTGATTTTGGTTTATTGGGGGGACCACCAGCCTACTAATCAGGACCAATCTTGTTTGGAACGAACTTTTGTTAAGGGATGATAAACTCGCATATGTACCTCTTGTTACTGCGACAAGCCTCATCGCTCCATTTTCCCTGAGCTGACTGGGAGAACAGGACACAGTTTTCTTTCTTGCCACCACTGGGCTGGGCACGGTCCCAGTTGAGGAAGGAGACAGCGAATCCGTGGACGTCGAGGAACTTTCCCTCTGTGACCATGTCATTGATGCCCAGCCAAAAGTCATTGACACCTGGCAGGCTCCTTTTAGCATAGTCTCGGAGGGCATTGATCTCGTCAGAGTTCCTGGGGACCACCAGGGTTCCTCCCTTGGAAATGCAGTCTTCATTGGCTTCATGATAGTATTTCAAGCCTTCTGAAGCAAGGTAGCATTTCTTATGAACTTTGGTGCCTCGAAGACAGACTGCGGAGATGTGAAATTTGATACAGTAAGATGCCTTTTGACATGCCTAGCACTGGGCCTAGCAAACTTGGACAAATATTTGTAGAGTTATTTATGCAACGGTGGTGACTGGTTAACATTTGTTGATAATTCTGTAGTTTCTAGACATTCGCACACTTTAAGTGAATGAAATTATAATAATTTCTACAACTCCACAACACAGTGGTATTTTTTTCATCTACATTATCAGATTGAGGTATAGAGAAATTGTTACTTAACAACTTAATGAGCCGAAGGCACAAATTAGGCTGCATATACATTCAAACCTACTTAAGCCTGGTCTGCCCCCCCAAATATAACTTTAAACCTCTAGCTACTTTGCTATAACATGTATCCTAGTTTATATAACTAAACTATGTGGTAGATTTCCTTGAGAATGGAATGAAATTTCATTATTATTTAAAAAGCAAACATAAATAATAAATAACAAATAAATAATGAATTTTAGAATTGAATGGAATTTCATTATTATTTTAAAAGAACATAAATAATAAATATAAATAAATAAAATGCACTTTTTTTTTTTTTTTCGTCTTTTTGAGACAGGGTCTCCCTGTAGTCCCGACTGGCCTGGAACTCACTTTGTAGACCAGGCTGGCCTTGAACTCACAGAGATCTGCCTGCCTCTGCCTCCCAAGTGCTGGGACTAAAGGCATGTACCACCATGCCTATGCCTGGCTATAAAATGCACTTTTAAACTACCTATTTTCATTTCTCTACTACCTGTTTTTGTTTCTATGCCATCTATCTATAGGAGAAGGACAAATCCAGCCGATTTCCCAAAGCAGTCATTTTCCAAATTTTGGGTCCTTTAAACTTGGACATATCTCTGGCTTGTCAATGTTTCTTTTTTAAAAAATATTTATTATTTTTATTTTTTTATGTGTATGCATGTATTCTGCATGTAGGTAAGTGCTCCCATGTCATGAAATGCCCGAGGAAGACACAAGAGGCTGTTGGATTCCCCTGGAACTGGAGTTACGGACAGTTGTTAGCTGCCATGTGGGTGCTGGGATTCGAACCCGGGTCTTCTGCAAGAACAGTTAGTGTTCTTAACCACTGAGCCATCTCTCTAGCCCCCAATGTTTCTTTTTAAAAATTTTCATTTATTCGCTTTTATTTATGTGTATGAATGTTTTTCCTGCATGTATATAAGTGCACCTGTGTCATGCAGAGTCCAAGGAGGCCAGAGGAGGGTGTTGGAGCCCCTGGAATTGGAGTTATAGGTGGGTGTTAACTCCCATGTGGGTGCTGGGAACCAAACCCCAGCCCTCTGCAAGAGCAGACAGTGCTCTTGACCACTGAGCCATCTCTCCAGCCCTTCAGTGTTTCTTTTAAAAGGAGGACTCTTAGAATGTGACATGCAAATTGGACGAATCCAACCCCAAGTGATGGCAGGTTCTCTCTGCTCCCCTTCCCGACCAGGCACTGATGACCAGGCACTGACGACGTTCTAGGAAGGTCTCACCTGTCTGCAGAGCTTGCATTTCCTTCAGGGCATTTACTTCCCGCCAGAGCTTTTCAACTTGAGACTTGAGATCACCATCCTTTTCTGGGGGACATTGTCAGGTGGGGTGGGAGGTGGAATGGAAAACATTTGATTAGAATGAAATGAAAAGTTTTTAAATGACAGCTTTGGGATGCGCAATACAAGGTAACAAAGGTTCTGATGGAACGAAGCTAAATGCGCACGAAACACAAAACTGAAAAACTTGGCGAGAGTGTTCACAGGGACTTGCTAAGATGACGGTGGCGCCCCTACCTTCCCTCCAGACCCATCCTGTGGGATCATGACTTGTCCCTGGGATGCAGGCTCCTTGACCATGGGACACCTCTGGGAATGAGCTTCATGTTACCATCCCTGACCATTCTTTCCCCTACCTTCCCTCCAGACCCATCCTGTGGGATCATGCCTTGTCCCTGGGATGCAGGCTCCTTGACCATGGGACACCTCTGGGAATGAGCTTCATGTTACCATCCCTGACCATTCTTTCTTCCTGGACCTCATCTGCTGTCTCTTTTCTTAGCAAGCTTAACTGTGTCTTCTGAGAACATGTTCCTGAATTACACTATAAATTGGTATCCCCATTACTAATCTTCTCTGAGACTTGTTTATTTTCCTCTAGAGCACCACCTATATTTTACTTACTAAATTTCCTCGACTTTTCATTACCCATGGTGCACCCTCCATGTGACACGATGTTGAACACGTGATAGGTGCTAGTAATACTGGGGGCATATACTTTGTTGAATACAAAAGGTCTCTTATGGTATTTGAATATGTGCCTGTCAAAAAGATGGCAGTGAGGGAGGAGACAGATTCTCATGACTACACTGGGCTAAGGGATGTGGCAAGTAGGTAAGTAGGTGCCAGGCCTCATACCTGGGCCTCATGTCCCTGTCCCTGGCACTCTCATGGACCTGATAAGGTTGGTAGAGATGAAGTTGCTCCTGACAGGGCTAAGTGATAAAAGACCATTGGAAAATCTAGCACTATTTTTTTGTGGGGATGGAGATTGAACCCAGGGCTTTATGCATGCTTGGCGAGGGCCCTAGCCCTGGGTGTTCATTCTTGAATGTTCTTCAATGGTACCAAAGACTCTTCATGAGCCCTTGGTGAACCTTGGCTATGAGTAAGTGAGCAGCTGTGGTTCAATCCAAATTCCAGGGTGATAGGCACTGTCTTAGCCACTGGCGGGAATTGTGACAAACCATACCAGACACTAAACTGTGTTTAGTTCACAGAGAAAACACGCATCTTCAACTGAAGTTCATCTTGAAGGAACCTCCTGCAAGGCTGGTTAACTGATTAGCACTTCAGTGATTGTGGACAGTTAGGAATATGGCAGATCCAAAGCTGTCCTAGTTTGTTTCTCCATTGCTGTGACAAAATACTCTGACCAATACCAACTTGGGGAGGAAAGGGTTTATTTTATCTTGTATCTCCCAGGTCACAGTTCATCAGGGAGCCCAAGGTAGGAACTCAGGGCAGGAATCTGGAGTCAGGAGCTGAATGAAGCACAGGCCATGGAGGATCACTGCTTACTGGCTTGCTCCCCGGCCCCTGCTCAGCCTGCTTTCTTATGCAACACGGGCCCACCTGCCCAGGGATGGCACTACCCACAGTGGGCTGGGCCCTCCCACATTATTCAACAATCAAGAAGGCCACAGGCCAGTCCAGTGAAGGCAATTCCCCAATTGAGGCGCCCTCAACCAAGGTGTGTCTAGTTGACACTAAAGCTACCCAGCACAAGAGCCTATTTACAGTTTATCTTGGGCTGTTTGTAATCCCTAAGTAGCCATTCTTTGAGAACTTCTCTGTCAGTTCTGATGTCCTGTGACTAACAGATTAAAAACCTATGGACTGTATTAACAAAATCTTAGCTTCCACCAACCAAAAGACTGAGTGAGTGTTGTCAGAGCACCTGTGGCCTATAGCAGAATTCTCCCCCCTTTGCTGTTACCCGCCTACCATAAGTACCCACAAATGTATTTGAAAAGTGTGTTGATTTTTGACTTTTTATGTTCTGTTACTATAAAGAGTTCATGAAATTGCCACCTCACTGGGACTTAATATTTGGAGAGAACTAAATCTGTGTTCCCAGTCACTCATATGACTCCAGAATAAATCATCTCTTTTATTTCTTTGCAGTAAGAGCTGTTTTCTTCCTCAACAAAACATAAAAATATTAAAAGCCACTGTGCAGTGTAGGCCAGGAGATCAATTCTTTCATCTATTTGAGTAGTCCCATGGAGAAAAATCTTTTGGTTATTGTATTCCTTAGCTGAGCTATTGGATGCTTTGAGAACTGGTGTACAACATTAAGAATATCTAGGAGGTCTCCCAAAGTGCCTTCTGAACCCCCCAGAGGGCAGTTTCTTAGTCTGAACCTAGAAGCATCTGGCTTGTGAATCACATGTTTAAGGGAACAAGGCATAAGACATTGTGAATTTTTTAATTTTTATTTTATGTGTGTGAGTATATTGCCTGCATGTATGTAAGTGTACCCATGTCATGTAATGCCCTTGGAGGTCAGAAGAGGGTGTTGGATCCCTTTGGAACTGGAGTTATAGATGGCTATTAGCTGCCATGTAGGTGTTAGAATTTGAACTTGGGTCCTCTGCAAGACCAGACAGTGCTCTCAACTGCTGAGTCATCTCTACAGCCCCAAGACATTGTGAATTTTACACTGTCTTGAAAAATCCAAAACACAAAACTGATTCCCTTTAGTGTGTGTGTGTGCGTGTGTGTGTGTGTGTCTGTGTCTGTGTGAGCATGTGTGGATGAATGTGCACATGTGTACACATGCATGTGGAGGCCAGAGGACAATGCCAGGTGTCATTCCGCAGGTGCCATCTACCTTGGTTTAAAATTTTTTTGAAAATTAATTTTATTAATTTTTTATTTTATATGTGTGCGTGTTTTGCCTGCATATATATTAAGTGAACCTGTGTCCTGCAATGGATGTGGAAGCCAGAAGAGGGCATTGGACCCCTGGAACTGGAGTTATAGATGTTTTTCAATCTTCATGTGGATGCTGGATACAAAACCTGGGTCCTCTGCAAGAGCAACCAGGGCTCTTGACCACTGAGCCATTTCTCCAACCCCTGCCTTGGTTTTTGTGTGTTGTTTTGTTTCTGCTTCTGTTTGAGACAGGGTCTCTCTGCAGCCCCAGCTGGCCTGGAACTCACTATGTAGAACAAGCTGCCAGAGATACACCTGCCTCTGCTTCCCAAGTATTGGGATCAAAGCCAGGCACCACCACACCCAGTTCTTACCTTGTTTATTGAGATAGTGTCTCTCCCCCACCTGGAGCTCAGGTTAGTATACTAGGTTGGCTGGTCAGTGAACCCTAGGCATTCACCTGTTTGCCTCCGCAGTGCTGGGATTACAAGTGTGTCACTATATCTGCTCCTCCCACCCTTTTTAAAACTTGGGTCTTTTTGCTTGTAAGGCAAGCACTTTACAGACTGAGCCATCTCCCCAGCCCACAAAACTGATTATTTATATGGCGTCCCCTGAAAGAGACAGCTGGAAATGGTTCTGTGTGATTGTCTCCATGGGACCACTCAAACAGGAATAAATCAAAGGGGACATTTAGAAAGCTAACCCATCAGCTGTTGGGGCCAGACTTGCAAAGCCTGCTGAGGACATGCTTCCAAGTTATAAGCTGTCAGCTGGACACGTGTTATCCCCCATCCTGCTCAGCTTCCTGCTCCATTCTGTGTCAATAAGTGGCCTCCACTGCGAGGCTGTAAACACTATCATTAGTACAAAGACACTTGAGTTAATGGTAGGCTTCTGGGAGATTGTTACCACAGTTGTCATGCGGGGGACTGGCTTGGCTTCCCCTCTTTGTTCAGGTGGGTAGGCAAACGGAGCACACTGAGTAGCTAGCTCACTATAAAAGGTATATTTTCTTCATTATGTAACACATAATTTGTTGAGACCCATAAAGCACTAGGGAAATCTTGTGTTTGGAGCTTAATCACTCAATTGCTATTTTGAGTTTCTTAAAGGGCTTTTATTTTATGACCATTGTTACCCAGAACAGATCCAGAATAGAAATACAAAAGAACAATTTCCAATGGAAAGAAGATATGGTGTTAGGCTATCAAAGTGTGTGGGAACAGGGACTCCAGTAGGGAGAGTCTGATGCTGTCTTTTGAAGAGAAAATTAGAAAGTCTGATTAACTTATATTTTGCTTTTAATATAGCATGCTAGCACAAGGATTGACATATGTGCACAAATTCCTTGGGGACATTGTATTAAAGACAGATGTACTGGAAACTGCTTAAAAGTTGCCAAGAAAGAACAGATTAAGTCATGGCCTGTCCAAACAATAAAGTAATACATCCAGCTGTTAAGAACAAAATATGCCTTATATTGATAACCATTGAAGACTGAACGCATGAAATAAATCAGTTTACTTGGCATTTTACATAGCCAGTTGGGGATATTTATCACACAGCCGTCAACAGTGGTAATGCTGGGGTAAGGACTGGGGAGGAAAAAAGGCTTTCACTTTGTTGTTCTTGTTTTTTTTAATTTTAACTTTATGTGTATGAGTTTATTACCTGCATGCACATAAGTGCACCCGTGTCGTGAAATTCCTGTGGAGATCAGAAGAGGGCATTGGATTCCCCTGGAACTGGAGTTATGGATGATTATTAGCTGTCATGTGGCTGCTGGGGCTTGAACCTGGGCCCTAGGGCTCTTCACTGCTGAGCCATCTCTCTAGCTCTGGTTTGGTTTGGTTTCGAGACAAGGTCCCATGGCTAGTCTCAAACCTGTTATGTAGCCAACACTGGCCTTGAACTCTGAGTTCTCCTGCCTCCCCATCTCTCAAGTGCTGAACTTATTTTAAGGTACTGAAAAAACTTAAAAATATATGAGTAAGTGGGAAAGGAAATATTCAGTAAATCTAGGCCTGAGGTTTCACTTTCTGTAGCTCTTATTTTCCCAGAGATGAAGGCGAAGATTATTATTTTGAGGAGATGATGGTTAAGATGTGTATGCAATTGTTGAAAATAATATCTGCGGGGAGGTGGTGTTTGGGAGGAGAAGAAAAATGAGCAAGAGAAGGAAAGGGAGAGAGAGAGAGAGAGAGAGAGAGAGAGAGAGAGAGAGAGAGAGACTGATTCATGCCCCTTCCCAACAGTTCCTATGGGGTGGCTACCATTTTGCCCCTCCTTCCCAGACTGAAGAAAGGCCAGCCCATAACTATGCCACATCACCCATTGCCTTCTCTCTCCTTCCCTCCCCCATCCTTGTCCTCAGGACGTACACTTACTTTCTTGTGAGAAACATTTAAAACTTTTGTGCTGGATAGCTTTAGTGTCAACTTGACACACCTGGGTTGAGGGAGCCTCAACTGGGAAATTTCCTCCATTGGACTGGCCTGTGGCCATGTCTATGGGGTATTTTCTTGATTGTTAAGTGATGTGGGAGGGCCCAGCCCACTGTGGGTGGTGCCACCCCTGGACAGGTGGGCCTGTGTTGCATAAGAAAGCAGGCTGAGCAGGGGCCAGAGGAGCAAGCCAGTAAACGCATTCCTCCATGGCCTGTGCTCCAGCTCCTGCCTCCAGGTTCCTGCCCTGAGTTCCTGCCTTGGGCTCCCTAATGAACTGTAACTCAGGAGATATAAGCTGAATAAACCCTTTCCTCCCCAAGTGGTCAGAGTGTTTTGTCACAGCAATGGAAAAACAAACTAGGAAAATTTCATTTAAAGAGATCGTAGGGAAAAAGAATGCTTTATAAAGAAAAAAAGTCCCTGTTTACGAAAACTTCTACTATCAGACTGAACTTTGATAAAACGTCCCTGGAAAAACGATCCTTGATAATCACTAAAGAAAATGTAAGCTTTTTTTTTTTTTTTTTTTTTTTCCTGGGCTTTGTAGCTCCAGTTGGTCTGAAACTCATACGTAGACCAGGCTGACCTTGAACTCTTACTGATTCACCTGCCTCTACCTCCTAAGTGCTGGGATTAAAGGTGTGTGCCACCACACCTGGCATGAAAACACAAACCTCTGTACCCATCCACTGCTTATGACATGTCAAATCTAGACTCTAACATTGGTGATTTTCTTTTTCTTTTGAAACAGGGTCTCATGTAGCCCAGACTGGCCTCTTTAGTTCAAGATAACTGAACTCCGGATTCTCTTGCCTCCACCTCCCCAGTGAGCCACCGCTACTTCCACTTTAGTTTTGGTTTTAATGAAGAAAAAGTGGTAAGGAAACAGTGCTGTAATTTACTTTGAAATGTCTTGTTAGGGAAAATGCCTTGGAAGCTGAGATAAGTCATTACCCCACCTGTCAGGTTTGCTGCATGTCCCTTCAGTTTCATCTTGGGCCAGGCACAGGGCCACTGTCTCTGTTCTTTGCAACTTTTACTTTTTATCTTAGCCCAAGTTAAGCCACCCCAAATGTGGCATTGTCTGAAGAATCAATTTAGTGTCAGAATATCTTTATATCCTGTGTGACTGTGTGTTGATAGGTTCCAAGCTGAAGAGAGATTCAATGCTCTATGACATGAAAAACTTGATGCATGGTTTCAACTGTCCTAAGACTGTAAGAGATGTGGATATACCTCTGATAGGTATATACTTCTGATAGCCTGCGACAAAAAAGGAAAACACAGCTCCCAGAAGCTCTGTCCTCTGTGGCTCATGTAATGTGATTATAGTTATAAATGTATCTGAATGGATTTACTATTCAGGAGTAATGCATTGCATTGTTAATCAATGTGCTCTACTTGCCTATCGTCCATAAAACCCATGTTCATGGGTCCATGTGAGTGCTCTCTCAGAAACATTCCACATATCATCAGACAAAAGACATGTAGTAGAGACTTTTTTTCATTATAAAGGATTTTCTACAATTAAAAAAAAAACAAACCCTGCTACATGTTTCTTTTTAAATATCAGACTGCCTTAGAGACTCCAAAATCCAATGTCCCATGTAAAGCCTCACACTCATGATGGAGTGATGTGGGTCCCAGAGGTGGTCTCCTGGAGCAGGTTAGGTATGGATTTAGTCCAGCACCTTCCCCGCCTAAGTAAGCCTAGAGTTTTAGCTGGACTACAAAGTCCTGTTACCTTTCACCCGGCGTTTGCTGTGCTTCCTGGCTTTCATTCTGGATGGGCGGCTGTTGGTCTGGTCCAGGAGTAAGCTGACCACCAGGATGCAAATAACAAGTCCACTTTTCACCATGGTTCTCTGGCAGGACAGCAGAGCCACTTGGGAAGTGGCTCTGGAGCAGCTAGGGGGCACAGAGACTGTGAGGCCACATCTTGCTCTGGGTTGCCTGAGGCTGGCTTTATAAAAGGGCGCTGCAAGGTTGGCTGGGAGCCTGCTGACGGAAAGCTGGAATGTCTCCTCTGGCCAGGGCATAAGGAAGTTCCCTGTTCGCACACTTCGTGTTGGGCTCCAGAGTCATTTATTTTTGTTCTGTTTGCATTTTCAAATCGATTTGCCTTTTCAGAGTGTATGAAAGGTCTGCATTTTTAAAAATTTGGAGATTTATATGTTGAAAATTTTTTAATATCTGAAAATCTTGGGGACTCTGAAGATACAGTATGTAAGCCTTTGTTTTGGGGCACTGAAGTTTAGTAAATGTTCTGGAAAATGAATCCAATTTAGTTACAGGGCAAAAAAAAAAAAAAAGGATGTGGCTTAGTGGTTTAGTGCTGGCCTGGCTGGTTTGGCACTGGGTTCAACTCCCAGCACCGAAAAACAAAGTGACCAGCCCCAACCCCCGACTCCCCAAATCACCTGAATCCCAACATCAGGAATCCCATTATATGTAATTGTGTGTGTGTGTGTGTGTGTGTGTGTGTGAGAGAGAGAGAGAGAGAGAGAGAGAGAGAGAGAGAGAGGAGATGCCATAACAACATATATTTTTCATTTTGTTATTTCTTTTCAAATTTTTATTTATTCATTTTGTGTGTGTATATGTATGCCACAGCACACATGTGGAGATCAGAGGACAATTTGTGGGAGTCAGTTCTCTCCTTCCACCTTGTGGGTCCATAGGATTGAACTCAGGTCTTTAGTTTTGGTAGCAAGCATCTTTACCTGCTAAGCTACCTTGCTGGTCCTGTTTGTTTTTTGAGATAGGGTCTCTACATGTATCCCTGCCTGACCTGGAACTCTATGTAGACCAGGCTGGTCTGAGAGATCCACCTGCCTCTGACTTTCAAGTGCTGGGATTAAAGGCCTGAGCTTTTATACCTGGCTGGAAGTGTGATTATATCCTGATTCATAGGCTGTAGCCAATGGTTTGGCTGGATGGTCTGGGACTTGGAAGGAGCATGATTGGAAAATTGGTGAGAAAGACATTTGGGGAAGAAGTATGTGGATAGATCTCTCCAAATATGACCCAAGAGATGTAAGCTGAATAAACCTTTTCCTCTCCAAGTTGGTATTGGTCCGAATATTTTGTCACAGCATTGGAGAAACAAACTAGAATACATGCTCACACTCCCACACACTCAGACACTCAGATCACTCCCACACACTCAGGCACACGTGCACACACACACACACAGATCACTTCCACATATTCACACACACAGATACACACACAGATCACTCCCTCACACTCAGACACACACATCACTCCCACACACTAGTCACACACACTGATCACTCCCACACAATCAGACATAGGTACATGCACAGATCACTCCCACACACTCAGATACACAGAGAGATCACTCCCTCAGACTCAGAAACATTCACACAAACACACACACATACACACACATACAGATGCTCCCACAGACTCAGATACACACACACACACACACGCACACACACACATACACACACATCCCACAGAGAGAGATTTAAAATTTTTTATTTATTTTTCATTTATTTATTTTTGGTCTTTTTGAGACAGGGTCTCCCTGTAGCCACAGCTGGCCTGGGTTCGCTATGGAGACCAGGCTGGCCTTGAACTCAACAGAGATCCACCTGCCTCTGCCTCCCGAGTGCTGGGATTAAAGGCATGCACCACCATGCTCGGCTATTTTATTTTTTTATGTGCATGAGTGTATTGCTTGGATGTGTATAAGTACACCTGTGTCGTGTAATGCCTGAGGAGGTCAGAAGAAGGCATCAGATTCCCCTGAAACTGGAGTTACAGACAGTTGTTAGCTGCCGTGTGGGTGCTGGGAATCGAACCCAGGTCCTCTGCGAGAGCAGCCAGTGCTCTTAACCCCCGAGCAATGTCTCCAGTCCAGAGAGAGAGATTTAGAAGGTGACTGGGATGTAGCTCATGGTAAAGCACTTGCCTAGCACATTTTAAGTCTTAGGTTTAAAGCCCCAATACCACACACAAAAAAATCATTTTCTTGAAAATGCCTTAGACAAAAATAAAAGTAAAAAGTCCTGTAAAAATCAATGTAATATATCAACAATAATTATTTCTCAAATCTCCACCATCTAACATTGTTTTCTTAACGCTTCTCTAAACACACAAGCATATACTGTCAGTGAGTTATATAAGAAATAGAGAAATAAAATGAAAGACTATAATTATTCTTAGCTTAATCATCAGTTTTTTTTTGTTTTTTTTTTTTGGTCTTTTTGAGACAGGGTCTTCCTGTAGCTCCAGGCTGGCCTTGAACTCACAGAGATCCATCTGCCTCTGCCTCCTGAGTGCTGGGATTAAAGGCGTTGTGCCACCACACCCGGCTAATCATGCCACCACGCCCAGCTAATCATCAGTTTTAAGAGTAAGGATATACGTGGGGCTGAAGAGATGGCTCGGTGGTTAAGAGCACTGGCTGCTCTTGCAGAGGACCTGGATTTGAGTCCCAGCACCCACATGGTGGCTAACAACCATCCATAACTCCAGTTCCAGGGGATCTGACACCACCTCTGACTCCGTGGGCATTGCAGGCACGAGTGCACTTACACACATGCAGACAATACACTCATACACATAAAATAAATAAAATAAATTTTAAAAAATGATAAGGATGTATGATGGGGTTTGGGGGTGGCTCAGTAGGTAAAGTGCTTGCAGAGCACGTGTGAAGACTGAGTTTGATCTGCAGAACCCAAGTAAAAGACAAGTGAGTGATGGGCATTGCAGGCACGAGTGCACTTACACACACGCAGACAATACACTCATACACATAAAATAAATAAAATAAATTTAAAAAAATGATAAGGATGTATGATGGGGTTTGGGGGTGGCTCAGTGGGTAAAGTGCTTGCAGAGCATGTGTGAAGACTGAGTTTGATCTGCAGAACCCAAGTAAAAGACAAGTGAGTGTGGTGGCCAGCCTGTAATCCCAGCATGGGAGAGACAGAGTACCTAGAACAAGCTGGGTAGCCAGACTCGTGGAGATGGCAGGTTCCTGGCTCAACAGTTGACTCCTATATAAGATGGAGAATGATAGAAGATACATGACATCAGCCTTGGCTTCCACATCACATGTACACATGTGCACCCTTACACATGCACACCACATATACATACGTACACAAAAAATAATAAGTACTGGGACTAGACAGGCATTTATGTAAAAAAAAAGGACTTTTCTAGAGGTGTTATCAAGATGGAGTAAGTGAGACCAGTGGACAGCTTCCAGATAGTACCCTGGGTTTCCTGGGCAACCAGGTGCAGATGAAGGTCGGAGATGCCCATCTGACATGTCTGAAGACTTGTCAGGAAGTGATGCCTCCTCTTGCCTTTTAGTGAGGAAAACCAGTCTAATCCTTCATCATTTCCTCCCAGCCACAGACACTTTTCAGAGTGTACTAACCCTCAGATAAGACCACTCAGATGGAAAAGTCTGACAGTCTAGCACTGTAAGTGCGCAGTAGAAAATAAAGATGTTGCTCACCACGCTGACTCTGTGCTAACAGGGACTCTGTGTGAGGACAGAGGGTACTGCCTACTGTCAGCTTCTCATCCTACTGTGTGTCCTTGGGCAAGTCACCTCTGTGAGCCTTCTCTCATCAATGGGGCTAGGAATATCTGCTTTACAGGACTCAGGAAGATTAAGTGACATGATGGCTATAAAGTCCTTAGCACAGTATGCTGTATGGTAAAGTCTCACCATTAATTATAATGTGAACAACTTATGGAACAGAATATGGCAAAGCCTCACCATTAATTGTAGTGTGTCTAACTTGTGGAATGATGCCAGCTTTTCTTTTTAGTGGTGGGGATTGAACCCAGGGCCTTGCACATGATAGGCAAATGCTCTGCCACTAAGCGATAACCCCATAAATTGCTTTTTTTGAGACAGGGTCTCACTATGTAGCCTAGGCTGATCTGAAACTCATTATATAACCCAGGCTAGCCTACAAGTTGTTTGTCTTCATAGCAAGCTTATGAGACAGGAATTCCCTCTGTGTATAAGCAACTGAAAATGAGCCCAGAATAGCTATGTGGTCTTGTCCAGCATCACTGAGGTTCCAAGGGCCTCAGCCAACATCACAGTCTAGTTTTTACCAACTCAAAGAGACCCAGACTATGAAAATTCACATTGATTGAACAGGGAAAAAGATCAATTGTAAAACAAACACTGATTCCACAATTGATCCAAAAAAGCCCCTTTGCCATCTTCTTTAATCCTTTACATAGGGAAAAAATTTTAAAGTTGCCAAAGAATGGGACAAAGTCAAGATGTTTTTGTTTCTCCTTAAGTCTGATCCTAAAGTCCATGAATTCTTCCTTTTATTTTTAGTTAGTAGAATTTATTTCTATAGAGTTACCTTAAATTTACAGATGTATTGAGCAAGATGTCCAAGGAGTTCCCTCACACCACCCCTTCCTGTGCCTGCCCCTTAGTTCTTCCTACTGGAAACATTTTGAATTAATGTGGTATATTTGGTGCAATCAACCAATGAGCATTGATATATTACTTATTAACTAAAATCTAGAGTGGATGGAAGGGGTCTGCAGGGTCCACTGTCAGTGTGCCTGTTCTGTGAGGGTGAACAAGTGGACAGTGTCCTGTGTCCGCCATCACAGCACCCCACACAATGATTTCATTAGAGCCGACCTTTTAGGCTCTAGTTAGACACTTGGAAAGCCACCCCTTCCTCCTCTCTTTAGCCTGGTGTTCCTCAGGACTCTACTGGCTGCTCAAATCCTCACTTGTTCCATAATCTTATACCTTCTTGTGGTATTGGTGTCTCTATCTGAGAATCCCTGATTGACCACTCCAATTGAATCTCTACCCTTCCAACTCTTAGGTGTGATTTCCCATGTGACACCTCCAGTTGAATGTCTTATAGGGATTTTAACATCTATGATAGCTAGAAATTAAACTCTGTTTTCTTTCCCTAAATGTCCTATGATTTTTTTTTGTCTTATTGAGACAGGGTCTCCCTGTAGCTTCAGCTGGTCTGGAACTCACTATGTAGACCAGGCTGGCCTTGAACTCACAGAGATCCGCCTGCCTCTGTCCTCAGAGTGCTGGGATTAAAGGCATGCACCACCACACCCCACCCTATAATTTTTTTTTTAATTATTATCTTTCCCTTGTCTAGTACATTACACTGAGTGAATATACCATTTATTGATAATGGGGAGATTTTTGGTGTTTTTTAAAGCAGGAAATATAGGGGCTGGAGAGATGGCTCAGCGGTTAAGAGCATTTACTGCTCTTGCAGAGGACCTAGTCTTGATTCCCAGCACCCACATGGCAGCTAGAAACCGTCCTTAACTCCAGTTCTAGGAGAATCCAAAGCCCTCTTCTGACCTCCGAGGCATTGCATGACACGGGTGTACTCACATACATGCAGGCAGTACACTCACTCAAACTCTAGCTAGAACAATAAGACAAGAGAAAGAAATTAAAGGAGTGTCAATTGTTTTTTTTTGAGACAGGGTCACCCTGTAGCCCCAGCTGACCTGGAACTCACTATGTAGACCAGGCTGGCCTTGAAGTCACAGAGATCCACTTGCCTCTGTCTCCTGATTGCTGGGATTAAAGGCATGCACCACCACACCCCACCCTATAATTTTTTTTTTAAGGTCCCAATTTCCGTCAATCTTCCCCATCACACTGTCTCCAACATCTCAGTGGGCCAATTCAGAATCTTGGAAATTATCACTGAGCTCTGCCTTTACCCTCAAGCACCCCCATCCCCACAACCTTCTGAGCAGCAAGAGCTATGGTTTCTAACCCCACAGCCAGGTTGATCTCCATCTTTCGCTCAGATGTACAGTCAAACCAGGTTTTGGATGTTGGCTTATGAGGCACATAGCCTGTGGCACCTCACCTCCCTCTTCATGGTGACTCTCTCTGGTCATAGAGACTGCTTACCAAGTTTGGTTATAATCAATGATCTCTTTAATATGTGGTGGTATATTTCCTAATCCCCACTGAACCTTTCAATATACTTTTCCTCTACCCTGTTTCTCCCAAGCTTGAACTTTTCCCATGTGCCAGTTTGACGATGGCTGATTCCTCCTTGTTCTTTAGGTCTGAACCCAGTGTCACCTCATCAGACTGTAGGCTTTGCCCACACAATCCAGCAGGTTCCTATTCTGCTGTTCTCCATCACAACTTGGTACTTAGGATTTGATCTACTCTGTTGACTTACTTGCTGAATGCCTGTCACCTGCTGGAGACTGGTTGGGTCAGTGAGTTCAGCTATGCATGTAGCACAATCCTTACCACATAGCATTTGCTTAATAAACACTTGCAGACATGTGGTACGCAAGTTTGATTCTGTTTCCTTCCAATCCTACCTCCTCTCCAAGGCCCAGAAACAAGGCCTATGACAAAGGAATACAGCAACTCAAGCCACAGAAGTGTGATGACCCGAGCCTCAGATGCGCTGGCAAGAGATGGTAAGAGACTGTCACTCCGAGCCTTGGGCAAGCTTTGCTTGTCTGATAGCTGCTTAACTCTGAGGCCATAGACAGAAACTGTCCTTTAGTTTTTCTTCTTCCTGCAGTGATTCTAAGTTCAGCCCATCTTTAGGAAAGGGAGGGAACTAAATAGACTAAATGGTTGATATGGTTGGCTAAGGGAAGAAACTAGAGGATGAGGGTTTAGGCATGTTGACTCTGACTACACTCTCAGGTTCAAGGAGTTCCATCCCATCAAAAATGTTGACTGATATCAGACATGGCCTGTCTTTTTGGTAAGTCTGTTCCTCCAAAACCTCAACAGGAGACACCCTAGAAATCTTTTAAAAAAATCATGTCAAGACCTACACAGACATCAAAGAAAATGGGACTCATGGCCCTGTCCCGACTTTGTCCTTGGGAAAGATAGCCTCCCTTTTCTTAGAGGCCAAACAATTGCTATTTTGTGAAGTGAGATGAAGTCATCATCTGGCCTCCTGGGCTGGACCTGGGCTTCTGTAAGGGCTATTTAGGGAGGAACACACATTTATAGGCAGGGAATAGGAGCTGTAAAAATATGCCTTTAGACAAAAAATGTTTTGATGAGGGTTTTAAAGCTGTCACCAAGGTTTTATTTTCCTTAATAAATGTCTGTTTGCCACACACCCTTGGCCACCATGTGTCACTGATGTTTTTGTTTCCCTGGTTGCTATTTTAATGTTTGCTGTAAGCTGTTTTCCAGAGTCTCGAATTCTAACCAACAAATCCATCCGGCCGCATTGTGATTCCATCATCTGTTAATACTGAAGGCCTCTAGCACGTTCAAAGGCTGTGTTCAGAGGTTCAAGGGCATTGTTTAGAGAAGGTCATGGGATTGAGTTTGGATATGGTAAGGAAAACTGCAATGCATAGAGGAAAGATTTGTTATGGTGTGTGTGCATGTTGCCTTGTTTCTACTGTGTTTATGACTCAAAGTGGTGACTGCTGAACATTTCAGGGAATTCGAAGAGCTGTTGACAGATTTTAAAAAGAGGGGTATGAGTCTGTGTTACATTGTGACAACATTGCCTGCTGAAATGTGTGAAGATTCTGATAACAAAATTGTGACAGGGGTCTGTCAGACTATTATTTGCTATTTTTTGTTTGTTCATTGTTTATTTATTTATTTATTTTTGACAGGGTTTCACTATATAGCTCTGCCTGGAACTCATAGGTAGACCAGACTGGCCTCTAACTCACAGATTCATCTGCCTCTGCCTCCCCAGTGCTGGGATTAAAGGCATGTACCACTATACCCAGCAAGCTATCATTCCTTTGAATAAAGGTTCCTTCCCTGTCTTGTAGAAGAACTGAAAAAAACTAGAACTTGTGTATAAAATGTGCAGAATTATCATCTCAAGTGATTGTCACAGTTATCTTCAGCTGTTAACTTGATATAACCTAGAGTCACCTGGGGAGAGGGAACCTCAATTGAGGAATTTCCTCCATCAGATTGACCTGTGACCTGTGGGGGCACTTTCTTGATTGCTAACTAGTAGAGGAGGGCCCAGCCCATTGTGGGTGGTGCCATCCCTAGGCAGGTGGGCCTGGGGTAAGTAAGAATAGTAGCTGAACAGAGCCTGAGAGTGAGCCAGTAAGCAGCACTTCTCCATAGTTTCGGCTTTAAGTGCCTGCTGTGAGTTCCCACCTTGTTCCTTCCATAATGAACTGTAACCTGTAAGATGAAATAAACCCTTTCCTGCCCCAAGTTGCTTATGGTCATAGTGTTTATCACTGCAACAGAAAGCAAATTAGAATGGTGACCAACCAAAGGTTTCTTTCTCAACTGTCATATACATATTTGAGACATCACACCTGCATAAGGTTGTCAGACTGACCCTTGCCCTGAACCCAGCTTCATAGACTTGGTCACATATCTTATGCATCCACATTGAACATACTTCTATCATGTATCTAAAGAATGCAAATGTTTTTAAATTTTATTATTTTATAGGTAGGAGTGCATTGCCTGCATGTTGTGTAAGTGTACCTGTGTCGTGCAATGCCCACAGATGTCACAAGAGGGCATCAGATTCCCCTGGAACTGGAGCTATGGATGGTTGTTAGCTGCCATATGGGTGCTGGGAATCAAACTTGGGTCCTCTGAGAGACCTGAGTCATCTCTCCAGCCCCAACATGCAAATATTTTACATGTACCTACCTCTAACTACATGTTTAATAAGGGCCATGAGTTTGGTTCATTCTCTCTCTTTCTCCTCCCCTCTCTTCTTTATCCCTTCCTGCAGGTCTTGTGTAGCCCAGGTTGCCCTCAAACTCAACTGCATTGAGGATGACCTTGAATTTGTGATACTCCTGCAACACACCCATTTTCTGCAGTGCCAGGGATCACACCCAGGACTTCCTGTTTGCTAGGTAAACACTCTACCAACCAAACTACATCCCCAATTCCTTATATTCTTCTCATTTTTTTAGACTAGTGCTGTTCAATACAAGTGTTGTAGCTGGTGGCTGCCATATTGGAGGGCACAGTCCTAGTGCCTAATCAAATGTCTAATGATTTAGTGAGCATTTCATTATCATGTACTTTATGAAATAGTTCAACCAAGAGATTGAAGTGGAGAGATCGGCGACTTAGATTTAATTAATAATCTTAGGTGCTATGCTAAGATTTGATTTTCATGTAACTCCAGTAAGGAAGCCATTAGTACGTAGGGTGAATGTCCTTCTGTTTCTCAATTTGTAAATGTTGGTCAAACATGGATTGCTAGCCACTAGAGCTCAGTCAAGGAGCAGTAGTCCCCTGGTGGTGATAAAGACTTAGGGTTTCCTGAGTTTACCACAGAGTTCGGTGTGGAAGTTTGTTAGGACAGTTGGATGAGGAAAATGAATGCCACATTTAAGAGACAGGCAATCGTCAAATCTGATAGGTGAGTTCCCGATACAGTTTCTCCTACAGGCCTCCGTTTGAACCCTCCTTCCCAGAGTACAGAATTCAGTATCCAGCAAGGCACATAGGTCTACTGCCAAAAACTTCTGCTTTACCCAGATGGTATTCTTCCTCCTTCATCTCTGCTATCAACTTTTTTATG
Source organism: Nannospalax galili (assembly GCF_000622305.1). Classification (NCBI taxonomy): domain Eukaryota; kingdom Metazoa; phylum Chordata; class Mammalia; order Rodentia; family Spalacidae; genus Nannospalax; species Nannospalax galili. The sequence continues at coordinate 1,417,568 of NW_008328344.1, forward strand.
ACTAGTCTTTCTTGCCTATCTATAAGGAAGATCACAGAACTAGGAGATGGCTCATTATGGAAGTAATTGCCTTGCAAGCATGAGAACCTGGGTTTGAGCTCCAGAACTCAAGTTAAGAAAAAAATATGCCAGTGTGGTGGCATACACTTGTAATCCCAACACTGGGAAGACAGAGATGGGTAGTTCCTTGGAGCTTGCTGGCCAGCCAGCCTAGCCCACTTGACAAGCTCCCAGTCAGTAAGAGACCTGTCTAAAAACAAACAAACAAACAAACAAACAAACAAACAAACAGATGGAGGAGGCTAAAGAGATGGCTCAGTGGTTAAGAGCACTGACTGCTCTTGCAGAGGACCTGGGTTTGGTTCCTAGCACCCATATGGTTACTAACAACCATCTATAACTCTAGTTCCAAGGGATCCTTCTGGCCTTTATGGGCAGAATCTCTTCTCATTTTTTAGACCAGTACTGTTCAATACAAGTGCTCAAAAGCACATGTAGCTGGTGGCTGCTATGTTAGAGGGTTCTTGTTCCTTATTAAATGGCTAATGGCTTAGTGGGTATTTCATATTGTATGGGATGGTTCAATCAAGTGACCTTGAAGTGGAGATATTAAAACAACAAACAAGCAAACAAACAAACAAAAAAACAAGTGGCAGGGCTGGAGAGATGGCTCAGTGGTTAAGAACACTGGCTGTTCTTTCAGAAGACCTGGCTTTGAATCCCAGCACCCACATCGCAGCTAACAACTGTCCATAACTCCAGTCCCAGGGGATCCGACAGCCTCTTCTGACCTCCAAGGCATGACACGGGTGCACTTACCTGCATGCAGGCAATACACGCATACACATAAAATAAAATAACAAAAACAAACAAAACAAGTGGCTGGTCCCTGAGGAATGCCCCTGAGTTTGTCCTCTGGCTTTCAATACACATACATACATGTGCATGCATACCTTTCCACATGAACCCACACACACGAATGATTACAGCCCCCAATTTACATCACCAGTTTGCCATTTGTGCTCTTTCTACCATCAGCCCAAATACTTTGAGCCCTGGCCGATGAGGTACTGTCTGCCCACGGTCTGGCTTTAGGCATGGGACAGTCACTTCTCTGGCCTGCTTTCTAACTTGTGATCTCATTTTGAACCAGCTCCTCCCTCATAGGACCAAGTGTTCCTCTGGCTCCTTCCCATCCTACCTACTTGTCAGATGGTTTCTCAGAGGTGGTGCTGAGACCACTGAACCCTTGGTCCTTGAGTAGCCAGTCCTTACTCCTTTCCTCACTCTCTACACCAACGTGCAGGAGAAGAAAAAATGATGGCGTCTGGGCCCTGGAGTTGAATCGCGGCTCTCTCATTTAATAGCTCTGAGACTTGGACAAGCTTATTATTAGAATAATCCCCCTGGTCTTCACCTTCCTACAACATGGGGATTATATTTACCAACAAGACTGGAAAGATTTAAAAGATACCCTGGGGCTTGGTGGGGTGGCACACTCCTTTAATCCCAGCATCAGGGAGGCAGAGGCGGGGTGGATCTCTGTGAGATTGAGGCCAGTCTGGTCTACTTAGTTCAGGGGGACCCTGCCTCAAAACAAACAAACAACAAATAGTTCTCTAAACAATCAGTACAGTGTTGATACTCAAGTTATTTAATATGGCCTTACTGCTAGAAAGTTGATGATAATAATAATTATTGTAATAATATCCAGGCTCCTGCCACCTTCACTTTGAAATTCACTCCTTTCCTACCAACTAGCCTGTCGTTCCCTCCCTATCCTCCAATTAACAAACTCCACTGAAAAGCCCATTTTAAGGAAGGCAAACATTTGGTTGATCTGTTTTTCCTTGGTGTGCCAAGGTCTCAGATTTATTCTGAGTCTTGCCTGAGTGAGTGAATCTTGTCTCACTGAAGATGGTTCAAGGATACAAGTAAGTTAGTAATTCGTTTCCCTCCACTGAGAGCGAGGGCAGACCATAGTGGAAAGACCTACACAGTTTCCCTCTTTGTGCCTCCCAAAGCTGGACTTTTGGAAATGGTTCTCAACCCTGAGGTTCAGGTAACAACAAGGTCCTTGTTCTCTGGAAGTCAGCAGCTTGCTGCCTCTGCTCACCTGGGTAGCAGGGAACGATGACAAGCTGTGCAGTGAGACATCGGGCGGGTTTGCTTTTCTGGGTATAAACAACTTTTCTTACCGGTACAAGTTCAGTGATGGATCTAAGGGCACATTAGCATTAACAGATGGGGATGTGACCTACTCTTCATCTTGCTTTGACGTTTCTGCCGGTAGTGGTGCAGCTAAGGCCCATTCAGGGGGTGGTCATAGAACTTCTGCTGAAAAATCCTCTTCTTGATTGTCTGAATTTTTAAGGACAGCAAGATGATTGATGGGTTTGAGGAGTCCTGTCTCTGGAGTAAACAGAGACCTTCAGCAGATCTGCAGTTAGCCATACATGCACATCTATTAGCCTGTCAACATTGCACGTTATTATACATCATCTTAATAAATAGTATTTCTTGTACCTTAATTTATTAAACTGTCTCTAATTGTTTAATCAATTTTAATTTTTCCTTTATTATAATAAGAATGAGATGAACATATTTGTGCAATCAAACTGTTTCTTTCCTTATACTCCAGTCCATTTTCTAAAGATAGTCCTGAGCGGCCTAGAACTCATAGCTATCCATCTGCATCTGCCTGCTGAGTGCTGGGATTAAAGGCCCATGCCACCCATCTAGCCTTATTTTTAATGTTACTTATGTGTGTTTGTGTGTGTGTGTGTGCACGCTCATGTGTATAGGTGCCCAAGGAGGCCAGAGGAGGGCATAGAATCCCCTGGAACTGGAGTTATAAGTGGTTGTGAGCTACCCGTGTGGGTACTGGGAACTGAATTGGGGTCCTTGGCAACAGCAGCAAGTGTTTGGTAGGTGCCCAAGGAGGCCAGAGGAGGGCTTTTATAACTGGAGTTATAAGTGGTTGTGAGCTACCCATGTGGGTACTGGGAACTGAATTGGGGTCCTTGGCAACAGCAGCAAGTGTTTGCTCTTAACTGCTGAGCCATCTCTCCAGCTCATTTTGTTAGGAAATATTCTCAGATTAATGCTTCACAACACATTGCTCTGGATTGTTTCGGATCAAATGCAGCCTGTGCCACTGTTGTATTATGGATAGCTTTCCCCACCTCTCTACATCTTGGTTTCCCCATCTAAAAAACTGGGATACAGTGATATTAAAGTACAGAATTATTGGGGTGCTCAAAGAAGCTCACACTTGTAAAATACTTAAAGTAATATCTAGGCCACAGTGAGGACAAATACGTTATAATTAACATTCCTGGATCAAAAGGAAAGAGAACTAGAACTTTCTTAATACGATTGCTAATCCTATCTAATGGGAAAGAGGAAAGGGTCTTAGCCAGTTACTTTTCCCACAAGGAGGGAATTGTGATTGGATTGGTCAGTTTCCAGGCTACAGGTTGGTCCCGTGTCGATCACAGGGAAAGCCAGAAAGTTTTCTATATGGAAATAGCTGATTTTTTTTTCTTTACCTTTTCAAGTAAGCATCCTTTTCTTCTCTCTATAATCTGAGATATACAATTATGGGCATTGTGTGCAAATATGGGCGTAATATGCAAATGTGGTTACAATATGCAAATACGAGTGGTTGTAGTGTCCTGAGATGCAGGCAAGGTTCACATCAGATGCGGAGACTCTGAAGTTCTGGGAGAGGCTCTGTGACTGAGCACAGGTGCCCTGAAGTGGAGTTTGAGACACAGCTCTGTATTAGTGAAACAGATCCCTGTACCCATCACCTATTGTGTGAGGAGCATGATAGGGTGGACCAGGACTGGATTATTCAGGTATGAATCTTCCCTGTCAAACGCAACTGTGTTTAAAGGGAGTGTGCCAATTTTCCCACCAGGAGAAAAAAATCACAGAGACAAATTTTGACTTTTATATTTTTCCTCCGAGGAGGAAGAAATGATGACGTTAGAAAACACTCTGCCCCTTTTCTCAGCGTTGAGACCTTTTAGGACTTTAGAATATGTATTTCTTTCCTTTCAGGAAGCCACTGGCACATCCATTCCTGGTGTCAGTGTCTGGTAAACAGCAAAGGGGCCGATGTTTTGGTAGTGTCTAGTTTTCATCTTAGGAGTTCTTTACAGCTCCTGCCGTGTTACGGTCTACGGAGGGCTCAGCAATTTGCATTGACTGCTGCGGCTTCTTGCTGAAGGGTTCTTTCAAGTGGAAGCCAGACAGGAAATACTTCCAGAGCTGGCCGTTGAGGTGTGGAGACAGCAAGTCCAGGAGACAGGCTAACGTCTCTGAAAGTCCCTCATTCACTAGGGCTGTTACTGCTTCTAGCTTATTTTTGCTGAGGAGATGAAGCCACCTTCCAAAATACATACTAGGAAGCTGAGATCGTTAGTAAGAAAGTTGGTGTTTTCCTTTGAGTGTCTCTTATTGGCATAAAAGAGAGATATGGCTAGGTCTGAGTCTATTGATGGTCATTTACTAAGAGTTGGCAAAAGAAATAGAATTAATGACTAAATTTTAAAAGGAGAGTTCTCAAAACAGACGACTATATTAGACTTCCAGGCCATCATTAAAATTCCACCGTGAAAGGATACTGATCCAGGGAAAATGACCATAGTGTGTATTCTTTTGTTCTTGTTTCTTATCTATTTACTGATTGTCTTTTTTGGTCAGGGTCTCCCTGTAGCCCCAGCCGGCCTGGAACTTGCTGTGTAGACCAGGCTGGTCTCAATCTCACAGAGGTCTGCCTGCTTCTGCTTTCTGAGTGCTAGGATTAAAGGCTTGTGTTCTGGTTTGTTTCTCCATTGCTGTGACAAAACACTCTGACCAATTCCAACTTGGGGAGGAAAGGGTTTATTCTGCTTACATCAGGGAGCCCAAGGTAGGAACTCAGGGCAGGAACCTGGAGGCAGGAGTAACCATAGAGGAACACTGCTTACTGGCTTGGACCCTGGCCCCTGCTCAGCCTGCTTTCTTATGCAATACAGGTCCACCTGCCCAGGGGTGGCAGCACCCACAGTGGGCTAGGCCCTCCCACATCACTGAACGATCAAGAAGATGCTCCATAGGCCAGTCCAATGGAGGCAATTCCCCAAGTGAGGCTTTCTCAACCCAGGTGTGTCAAGTTGACACTAAAACTATCCTGCAGAGCTTGCCACCATGACCAGCTCTTGTTCTCTTTTTAAATTACTTTGTGTGTGTGTGTGTGTGTGTGTGTGTGTGTGTGTGTGTGTGTATGCTAAGGTATACATGTGTATGTCAGAAGACAACTTGTAGGAATAAACTCTCTCCTTCTACCGAGTGGGTCCCAGAGATCTGTCTAACTCAGGTCTTCAGGCTTGGCAGCAAATGCTTTTACCCATTGAGCCATCTCATCCCTCAACTCATTCCCATAGTATATTTGTAAAGTAGAAAAAGTGGTTTATAGGGGCTGGAGAGATGGCTCAGTGGTTGAAAGCACTGGCTGCTCTTGTAGAGGACCTGGGTTCGATTCCTAGCACCCACCCAAAGTGGTTAACAAACATCTGTAACTCCAGTTCCAAGGTATGAAATGCCCTCTTCTGACCTCTGGGCATTGCACAATATGGGTGCATTTATGCATGCAAGCAATACATGCATATGCAAAAAATAATAAATAAAATATAATTTTTTGGGAAAAGTGGTTTATAAACCAGAATGTATGAGGCAGGAATGGGAGGCATATAGAGGTTAACATGTGAGTATCTATATTAGAAGACGAGCCAAAATAATATAACAGTTATTTTGTGAGTGTCGAGATTGTTTTCTCTTTGGTTTCCTAATTTCTTTGCATGAGATATGCTAACATTCTCCTGATTTGTTATTTTGGTTTTTGAGATAGAATCTCACTCTAGGCTGCTCTTAACTCTCAGCCTTCCTACCTCTGCCTCCCAGTACTGGGTTTGAGCTACTATACCCAGTACCAATATTTTCAAGGTAAAAATTTTTACTTTATGGTATAGGGCTCAAACCTAGGGCCTTAGGTGTCACGCCACCTCCAGTGGAGCCTGCGTGAGGAACTCTCCGTAGGTCGAGGCTGAGAAAACTTCAAAGGAAGAATGCCTCCTGGAGATGGCTGTGTTAAAAGAGCATGCCGTGTCTTTGGCTGTTCTACTTTAGTTCCTGTCTTTATTGATGCAATATTATTCTTATTCTTTCTTCATAGAGAGATTGTTTTGTACCTACTTGGATCGTTAGGCCCACCTAAAGAGAAATTAGATATGGATGATTTCCTGGGAACTTAGTCATCTGATACTATACTTCCTCAGGTGTCTCTGTTCAGTCATCAAGAAGCCAAGACAGAGAAAGTCTTGGTCCAGTCAATCTCCCTCGGGTCCCTCCCCTAGACAAGTCTAGGCCTGGATGCTTGAGTTGGCCTAAAAATGTGAGGCTGTTTTGCCCTCTTTATGGGATAGACCCCTGATAATCACATGCATGACTAATCCCAATGACGGGTAAGACCCTCCCAGACTGATGAACCTAAGACAGGGGCCATGAGGGCAATCATGGTTACCCAAGGACGGGCAACTTCAGAACCTGAGGAGAGGCAACCTAAGACAGGGAGGTCATAACAAAATAGGGAAAAGGGACGGTGACTCCCATTCCCGGTGCTATCCCTGAGAAGCCTCACTCAAAATAATAAGGGGAGATGTAGGGATCTGAGGCTTGAGGCCTGAGACTTGAGACCTGAGACCTAAACGTACAGTAATCAAAGCAGCTAAGAATAGGCAACCTTGGAAACTCCTAGATAAGTTACAGTAAGAATCAAGAGTTTATGTAGGAAATAATAGATGAGTGATTATTCAAGGAAGGAAAGTTTCATGGTATTCATTACAATTCATGGATAGACTTGCCAGATTTAGGCCACCTTGGTGCCTGCTTAGTAAGGAACAAAAGGAGAGCATACAGAGACAATGTTTATTTCATGGAAAGTAAGATGAAGTAGTTATGTTTATAAGTCCCATACTTGGAAGGATTTCATGAGAGCTACAGGTTTAGAATGGGATACTGACGTAATGGGGTTTGGGACATATTAATGAACAGGGGAAAAAAAGGCAGATATAAAGCAACATTATTGTGAATCACCTGGAATTCAAATAGAACTATCAGTGATTATAGAGCTAGTATTGAAAGCACATAGTGGTTTGAGGTCAGCTCATTGTGTAACCACAGAATATAAATTTTAAAGGTCTCTAATGTGACTCACCAAGATGAAAAACAGAAACTTTCTGTTTAGCACTAATGTTTGACAATGTATTTTGATTCACTTGCGTTTCACTTTTGTCTCTGGAATCAGAGCTCTTACAAAATGGTTAAACCGCAAAACAATGGCTTATTGATGTAATCATGTAACTTTGTAATTTATAATCTGAGCTCTGCAGCTGCAAAAATTACCCTCAGACTTCACCAAACTCCTGTGTGTTTGTCTGTTTGTCATTAGCCGAATCCTTGTCCACCCTTTCAGGGACCCTGCTCCCGTCGGACTGAACTGCTCCGGTCTGGGCTGGTCCGTCTCACTTAGGAATGCCAGGTAAACTTCCTACCATGTAATATATACATAAACACAGCACTGTCATCTACAAAGTGGATTCTTGAGAACACACAGTCGAATTAAAGAAAAAAGGAAATCCAAGCCTGGTGTGATGGCACAAGCATTTAATCCCAGCAGAGGCAGGCAGATTTCTCTGAGTTCAAGGCCAGCCTGGTCTACATACGGAGTTCCAGGTCAGCTGGGGCTACAGGGAGACCCTGTAAAGGCCAAAGAAAGAAAGAAAAATGAAATCTTCCCAAGATCTCATAATGTTTTTGAAATTTATTTTTATCTGTTTTATGTGTATGAGTGTTTTGCCTGCATTTAAGTGCATCACATGTGCAATGTCTACAGAGGCCAGAAAAGGGTGCCAGATCCCCTGAATTGGAGTTATGGGTGGTTGTCAGCCACTATGTGGGTGCTGGGAACCAAACCCAGGTCCTCTGCAAGAGTAGCTAGTGCTCTTAGCTGCTGAGCCATCTCTCCAGCCTCAGTCTCATAATGTTTTAAGTAAGTTTACAATCTCATGTTGGGTCAAATTAATAGCTACACTTGACTGCATGTGGCCTGAGAAAAGTATTCAATTTCCTGGTCTCTTTTTTTCAAACAATGAGCATGAGTATGCATGGGTGCAAGAACCAGAGCACTTCTAGCCTCTCAGAGCCTTCCTGTGTCCCATCCCAGGTACCACTTTGCAGAGGGTAAAGCACTGTGGCAGCTCCGGAAGGCTGCAGCTCAGTGAAGCTCAACTCTGTTTCTTATAATTGCCATGGGAATGTTTCTGCTCAAGCTGAGGTACCTGCTTTGCCTCAAGATAACCCGGAAGTCAAGTGTGAAGGCCTTGGGAGGCTGACAAGGGTCCAGCTCATGCTCATGGGTGTGACTGGCTTTCTTCTCCCACTTGACTTCCATCTCCCCTTCCCCATGGCTGTTCCTGTGGCTCTCAAACTCCATCAGCAGATAGGGAGCTAGCAGCCTGATCAATTGCTTAACCAGTTCCACAATCCACAGGGTTGCATCCCTGCTATAAGCCCCTTAACGTGTGTGTGTGCACCTGGGTATGCATGTGTGTGTCCATGAGTGCACCTCCTAATACTTTTGCCTATCTGATTGGCCACTCTCTGACAAGACCACAGAGCAGAGGGTGGCGGACTGCCTCCTTGATCACACTTTGTTTCCCATTCCTCCTTAACTGGGAAGCCTTGTCCTTCTCCGTGGAGGAGGAGTGTGGGGACATAAAGGCCCCACCTTGTAGAAGTCCGAGAGGAAGTTACTGGGGCATGGCCTGACTTGTTTTAAAAGTCTGAAGGATACTTCTGCACTGCTGAGGAGTGCATGATCAGTGACCATCCTTAAGATACACCCTCAGGGGGAAGGGGGGATTTCCAGATGCCTTTATAAGCTCTGTAACACCTGCAATAAATGAGTCCCTGCTTGACTAGGCTCCCTGTTGCGCCTGAGTGTTCCCCGTACTGGGGGACGTGTGGGTTGGCGAACGGCGTGCTTACTCATCCCCAAGCATCACTGCGCAGGGGTCGCTGGTTTGAACCCCCGGCAGAGGAGCAGCCTGTGTCAGACATACAAAAAATGGCTAGTATGTGACTTCTTTTTTTTTTTTTTTTCTTTTCCTTTTTACTTTTATTTGGGTGCACATGGGTTCACATGGAAGTCAACCTTGGGATTTGTTCCTCAGGTACCATCCACTTTTTTATATGAGATAGAATCATGCTCACCAGTTAGGCAAGGCTGGTCAGCAACCCCAGAAATCTGCTTGTCTCTATGCAGCCCTACGATTGCAAGTGTGTGTCACTGTGTTCAACTTTTCTTATAGTGGATCTTGGGGATCAAACTCAGTTCCTCATACCGGTATGGCAAACACCGTACCGACAGGTATATGCACAGCCCCAGGATGTGACTTCTAAGATAAGGTCATGAAAGATGTTGTGACTTCCACTCCTGTCTCTTGAACATCTTGCTCTGAAGAAACCAGCTGTCATATTCTGAAGACATTCAGCCAGCCTTGTGAAGAGGCTCAGCAAAGCCAGAGCCACTTATTAGACACACAGGACCCTACACCTTCCCCAAATTCCTGGCCCTTAGGAGCTCTGTGAGATAATAAACATTGACTGTTGAGTCAACAACTTTTGAGGAATCTGTCACGCAGAGTTAGAGCCACAAAATTATAGGCAAATGAAGTGGTTAGATTTATGGTCTTGAGTTTTAGGGTAGTTTGTTGCTTAACAATAGATACACAGAACTCTCTAAAATTTCGAGAGTGATGTTATAAATCTAAATCCATTATGGGTGCTACAAATAACCAAAATTAGCATAGGGAGCAAACAGGAGTAAAATTTTTTTGGTCTTTATGAGACAGGGTCTCTCTGTAGTCCCAACTGGTCTGAAACACACTGTGTAGGCCAGGCTGGCCTCAATCTCACAAAGATCTGCCTGCCTTTGCCTCCTGAGTGCCGCGATTAAGGGTGTGTGACCATGGCTGTCAGGAGTAAATTTTAAAAAATATTTTATTATTTTTATTTTATGTGTATGAATGTATTGCCTGCATGCAGGTAAGTGTACCCGTGTCGTGCAATGCCCACGGAGGACAGAAGAGGCCATGGGATCCCCTGGAAGTGGAGTTATGGACAGTTGTTAGCTGCCATGTGGGTGCTTGGATTTGAACCTGGGTCTTCTGCAAGAATAACCAGTGTTCTTAACCACTGAGCCATCTCTCCAGCCCCAGGAGTAAATAAAAAAAAAAGACTTTATTTACTTTTATTTTATGTGTATGAGTGTTATGTCTGCATGTATGTAAGTGCACCTGTGTCATGCAGTGCCCAAAGAGGCCAGAAGAGGGTGTTGGATCTCCTGAAACAGAGATACAGATCGTTATTAGCCACCATGTGCGCACTGGGATTCAAACCCAGGTCTTCTGCAAGAGCAGCTAGTGCTTTTAATTCCAGTCCCAGAAGTATATTTTTCTCATAAAAGTAGGAAGTAGTTCATTCCAGTGTGGGCTCAGGTTCTCCACGCTTGGGTATCAGGTGAATGTCTCTGTGACTAGTCACAAGGCTGCTATACTACACTGACACCAACAGCATATTTCCATGGCATCATTTTAAGATTTATTTATTTTAAAATATTTTTATTTTATGTGTATGGATGTTTTGCCTGCATGTATGTAAGTTCACCACATGCATGTAAATCCCTCAAGAGACCAGAAGAGGGCATCAGATCTCCTGGAACTGGAGTTATAGACAGTTGTTAGCCACCATGTAGGTGCTGGGACTTGAACTCAGGTCCTCTGCAAGAGCAGCTGGTGCTCTTAACTGCTAAGCTATCTCTCTGCCCCCAGATTTATTTTTATTTTTATATGTGTGTATGTGCATGTGTGTGTGTGAGTGTCTGTAGAGGACAGAATAGAGCATCAGATCCCTGGAGCTGGAGTTACAGGTGGTTGTGAGCTGCCCAGTGTGGGTGCTGAGAATGGAACCTGGGTCCTCTGCCAGAGCAGTGTGTGTGCTTAACCACTGAGCAACCTCTCCAGCCCTCACCGCATTGTTTTGAAAGCAGAGAGAAATGGATTAGACAGAAATATGGTCCACATTCATTTCCCCATTTTGCAAGGGAGGGAAACATGCTCTAAGGTGACTCCAGCCAATTTCTTCTTCACTGTTCAGTGGCTAGAACTGGGCCGGAGGATCAGCTTCATGTTACCCTGAGACAGTTAACTTGTGAGAGAAAAGGTTTACTTAACTTACAGTTTTGAGACCTCTAGTTGGAGGTTGAATGGGGCTGGTTCTGGGTATTGGTTTGGTCTCTACCAAGGCTGGCACATGATGGCAGGGGTTCCTGTCAGGGCCAGTGTTCACATCAGGAGCCAGGAGGTAGAGGGAGGATGTCCTAGTTTGTTTCTTCATTGCTGTGACAAAATATTCTGACCACTACCAATTTGGGGAGGAAAGGGTTTATTTACATGACATATCCCAGGTCACAGTTCATCCGGGAGCCCAAGGTAGGAACTCAGGGCAGGAACCTGGAGGCAGGATCTGGAGCACAGGCCATGGAGGACACTGCTTACTGGCTTTCTCCCCTGGCCCCTGCTCAGCCTGCTTTCTTATGCAACACAGGCCCACCTGCCCAAGGGTGGCACCACCCACAGTGGGCTGGACCCTCCCACATCACTCAACAATCAAGAAGGTGCCCCATGGATATGGCCACAGGCCAGTCCAATAGAGACAATTCCTCAACTGAGGCTTCCTCAACCCAGGTGTGTCAAGTTGACACTAAAGCTATCCAGCACAGAGGATGAGCCTGTGGTCCTATAATCCCCTTGAGTCCATCAGTGACTGAGGACCTCTCACTAGGCCCACCTCTCAAAGATCCAGAGCACCTCCCAATACTGCGCTATCTGGGGGGCAAACCTTTACATATGGACTTTAGGGGAACTTTATCCAAACTGTAGCACCTACCTTCTCTGAATCAGAGGCATATTGATAGACTCTAGAATACAAGAGAGTCTGTCAGTCAGAAAAAGGAACACCTCTTAGATGGACATCCAATATGGTCTCCCAGTAGCATTTAAAACAAGTTATGATTGATTGGTTGATTGATTGATTGATTGATTGTGCTGGTTAGGGTTACTGACACAAACTAGAGTCACCTGGGAAGAGGGAACCTCAGTGAGGAATTTCTTCCACCAAACTGGCCTATGGCCATTGCTGTGAGGCATTTTCTTAATTGTTAATTGATTTAGGAAGGCCCAGCCCACCGTGGGCAGTGCTATTTCTGAGCAGGAGTGTCTGGACTATATAAGAAAGGTGCCTGAGCAAACCAGGGGGAACATGCTAGTAAGCAGCATTCCTCTGTGGTCCCTGCTTCAGTTCCTGCCTTGATTTCTATGAATGATGGGCTATGATCGGAGTTCATACAAAATCACTAGTACCACTTTAAGAAAAGTAGCAAGGTAAATGTTTATTATTTTGACTGGCCAGGCTGTCTATCTCAGGAGTAGATGCAGCCACAATCATTGTCAGATCAGAGTTTTTACAGAAATATTATTCAAACAGGACACTTGTGAACCAATCAAGTTTGTACAGCATAGCAGAACTTCGAATCTATTAATCAACAACCAATCATTATACAGACAAGTCATACAGTCATATAATTTGGCAATCAACTTTGTAATTTTAAAATTAGCCAATTTCCAAGCCATAACAAGCATAGTAAGAAAGCTTAAAGCAGCAGTTACTGGGTGGTCATACAATAAGAGGGTGGTCTTATACTTTGTCAAGGTGACCTGAAATAGCAAGTGAGTTGCAGAAGTAAAACAAATAGCCGGATGTAGAATGTCTGAGATTAGCACATTCCATTGGTTTGTGGTTAGGCCATTTTCTCAGGACTCAAGGCTGTTTTCTCCTTTTAAGTATTTCCCATAAGTGGAAAAGAGGTTACTGTTAAAATAGCTGTTCTGAGCAAGATGGAGTAACAGGTTAAATTGCTAATATATTTCATGATCAGGATGTGAAAGCCAAATAACCCTTTTCCTCCCCACGTTGGCTTTGATCAGTGTTTTATTGCAGTAATAGAAAGTTAACTAGGATATTTGTGTGTGTGTGTGTGTGTGTGTGTGTGTGTGTGTGCGTGCACACACACAGACATGTGCATGGGAGAACAGAGAACAATTGCAGGAGTTCTCTCCTTCCACCACGTGGGTTCTGGGGATCAAACTCAGATCATCGAGTTTAGCAGCAAGTCCTTTTGCCTGCTGCGCCACCTTGCTGGACCAGATTTTTTTTTCTCTTTCAAGCAGTATATCAGTTACTTTTCTGTTGCTGTGATAAAACACCATGACTGAGGCAGCAGATAGAAGGAAGAGTTTATTTGGATTTAGGATTCCGGAGGGATGAGTGCATCATGATGGGAAGCATGGCAACAGAGGAAGCTGGAGCCCAAATCTGAGTGCTCTCATCTTCAAGCATGCACAGGAAGCAGAGAAAGCATACCGGAAGTGGGCCAAGGCTATGAACCTCAAACCCCACCCCCAGTGACATATGTTCTCCAGGTAGGCCACACCTCCTAAAGCTTCCATGACCCTATCCAAACAACACTACCAAGTGACCAAGTGTTCAAATAATTGAGCCTGTGGGGGACACTTCTCATTCACATCACTACAAGAAAGTCACACGTAGCTCAAGCTGGCCTTGAACTTGCTGTGTAACTGATGATGACCCTCAACTCCTGATCTTCCTGCCTCTACCTCCTAAGAGTGTGTAGAGAAGTATTCTGGTTATAGTGATACAAGTGAACCATACAGATGAAATCCTTATGCCCACAAAACTCTCTTCTACTGTTTCCAGATATCTATGCTTATGAGTGGTTCCTTAGGTTCTCAATGAGTATTCACGGTAACCCGTGAGAAACAGTTTGTTATCTGCCATGGTACCTTCTGGGCCCATGCAGTTTTTTACTACCCAGCATACTTTTCTCCTGGTTAAACAGATTTTGCTGTGAGGAACGAATTCTTAGTGGTTTGGGTGCAGATGAATGGCTCCCTCTCCAGGGTTCTAGAAGTGGACAAGGTATTCTAGAGAGTCTTACCTCTAGACATCAATACAATCCCCTTGCACTGATAATGAGAACTCTAGTAGGGTGATACCCCCCCACCCCCAGTGGCCAAAAGTTCACATGCTAAGCTGGGTGTGGTAGTGCATACTTGCCGTCCCAGCATTCAAGATGATGAAGCAGGAGGATTGCCAAGAGTTTGAGGCCAGCCTGGGCTATATAGCATGACACTGTCTCAAAATAACAAATCCAAAAGATTCACATGCTGCCCTACCCCACCTCTGAGGAGAGACTTGATAGCACTGCTAGGATAGTTTTGTCAACTTGAAACAATCTGAAATCAACTGGAAGGGAGTCTAGAGGGAGAATTGTCCAGATTAAGTTGGCCTGTGGGCATGTCTGTGGGGGATTGTCTTGATTATGTTGAGGTGGGAAGACGCACCATTGTGGGTGGTGCCATTCCCTAGGCAGGGTTTCCTGATCGTGCAAGAGTGGACGGAGTTAAGCTGAGTGCCATCATGTGTTAACCCATTTTCTCTGCTCTTGATGGTGGATGTGAAAAGTTGCTTCAAGTTTTGGCTGCCTTGACTTCTTCACAATGAGTATGTAAGCTTGAATTGCGAGCGGAAACCCCTCTTTCCTGGTGTCACAGCAATAGAAAGCGAGACAACTACAAATATCTTTTTTTTTAAGAGATAGGGTCTCATGTATCCCATGCTGGCCTGGAATCAATCTTGCTATGTAACAGACCTTAAACTTTACATATATATTTTATGTGTATGAGTGTAATGTAGGTGGGTGCACCCATGTTGTGCAGTGCCTGCAGAGGTCAGAAGAGGGTATTGGATTCCCTGGAACTGGAATTACAGATGGTTGTTAGCCACCATGAGTGTGCTGGGAATCGAACCCAGGTCCTCTGCAAGAGTAGCCAGTGCTTGTAACTGCTGAGCCATCTCTCTGGTCCCCTGACCTTAAACTTTTGATCCTCCTGCCTCCACATCAAGTTGTATGTTGAACTGAGGATGGAACCCAGGGCTTGTGTATGCTAGGCAGTGTTTTACCAGTGGAGCCACATTCGAGCACTATAGTGAAGTTTTGAGTTCATTTGTGCTAAAGTTGCATGTGCTACATACTGAGTAGACCCATCTATGTCCTGTCTCTCCCTTTCCCCACTCTCCACTCCCCCATCGTATCTCTGGCTTTTAGCAAACATTTACTGAATTCTATTTTAGTTTCCTATTGCTACATAGTGTATTATAAACATGCTTTTTATCTCCTTTATGATGGGTTAGGAATCTGGGATTACCTGACTCCCTGCTCAGGGTATCTACACTTGAGAAGCACATCACAAGTTCTGCCCAACCACAAGTGAAGGGATTATACAGGGGTGTGACTCACTGAGGTCACCTTAGGAGGTGTCTAGTGCAAGTGCCTACTTTGTGAGTTAGGCACTCTATCTCATATTGGGACTACCAAAAGAGCACACCCCACCCCACTATGTAGCCCAGGCTGGCCTCAAACTCTTGATCTTAGCATCTTTGTTCCTCCAGGGCCTGACATAGAGTGTGCTGAAGGAAGACCAGTCCTTTCATGATCTTTTGCATGTTTTCACCCAAGTTGGTGGAATCATGGTTCCCATAAAATGCCCACCTCTAATCCCCCGATCTTGTGCATATTGAAGCAAGAAGGGCTTTCCACATAAGGTAAGGGATTACCCAGAGCCCTTCCAGTGGAGTCACGGGGTTCTTATAAAGATGGACACAGGTCAGATTTAGAGGAACGGCCACGTGATGGTGGAGATGCAGGCTGGAGTGATGCCAGTTCTGGGATGGCCACAAGCTAAGGGCTGGGACCGACTTCTAGAAGCTGGCGAGGCAAAGGGCAGACTCTCCCTTCTGGCTTTAGCAGGAATGTACCCTGCTGTAAGACCCACCTGAAAACTCCTGTCCTTCAGGCTGATAAGATAATAATTTGAGTTGTTTTAAGTTGCTAAATTTGACATTTTATTGCAGCAGCAACTAGAACTTAATCCATTGCTTGCTGCCTGCTTGGGACACTGTGTTCAGATCTGCTCCCAAGAGCCCGTTCTTGGGCTGCGGATAGATGTAACTCAGTGGTAGAGTACTTGCCACAGCTGTACAAGGCCAGAGGCTCATCCTCAGCACTTCATTACAAAAACAAAACTCAAAACCAGCAAAAATATCTGATACATTAAATTTTAAAGATTTCATTATTAGTGCATATGTGTACATTATGTGTGTATATATGATAGGTGTGTATGTAAGTATAGGCATGTATGTGCCGCAGCACACATGTGGAGGTCGGAGGACAACTTTCAGGAGTCAGTTCTCCTTCCAGTCATGTGGGTTCTCGGAATCAAACTCAGGTTGTCATGTTTGACCTGCTAAGCCGTCTCTCTACATTTTCTTTTTAAGAGAGTGTCACCAAGCTCAGGCTGTCCTTGAATTTGTTATGTTGTTATGTAGATGAGGATGACCTTGAACTCCTGATCCTCCTGCCTCCACTTCCCAAGTGCTAGGATTTCATAAGTGTGCTGAGCTGGAGGTGATGGTGTCTGAGCTCTTTGAGTGAGACACACACTAAGCTGAGTTGTTTGTTCTCCATTAATTCTTAAGGTGACTCAACGGGCTGGTGTCTATTATCGTCCTCATTCTACTCATTAGGAAAGTGATGTGGGCACATGAGGTTGTGGCAAGTCTGTCCAGAGACCCACAAGTAAGGCCAGGATTTACGAAGTCCGTGCACCTTGGCTCCACACACGTCCTTAACCACCACAGCATACTGACCACTTGTTGTTTCCCTTGGTTGTAGGTGGAGAATCATGGTAGGTACTTATTCCACCAAGGGAGAATTGATAGCACTATGCTCATTACACAGGACAGCTCATTCAATACTCTCATTGATATTTCGATGTGGGTGGTCATCTTTGCATTTTGCAGAAAAATGAACTGATACTTTGTATGATAGGCTGAATTCTAAACCGACTTCTTCAGACCCTCCTCTATGACCTTACCTGCTTTGGTCCTGAGCTCCAAAGACTTGAATATTTCCCACCCCTTGAGTATGCAGGGGACCTTGGCTTTGTTTCAACCTTCTAGAATGTGACAAAGGTGAAAGGATTTGAAAGAAGTAATTACAGTCTCACAGTTGAGTTTGAGAGTTAGCAGGGAGATTATCCTGTCCTAGTCTGGGGAGACCTTTAAAACAGGATTCCCTTCCATGGAGGTGGAAATAGTATGTTATCATGTAAGATGACTGGTAAGCTCATGAGTGTGGAAGAGGCCTTGGCTGCAACAGAGGCTGCATCGTCTCCTACCTTGATAATCCCCTTGATATTTTGTGCAGAGTCAGATGGTCCACATTCAGATTCCTGACCCACGGAACCTACAAGATCCTAAAAGTGTGCTGTGTTGAGCCCTTTAGTCTGTGGTGATTTGTTCTGCAGCTATGAAAAAACAAATAGGTGTTCTGGGAATTATTCAAAGTCTCATCACACAGTGAGGTAGTGGGGACTCTGTGTGGAAGGCTCATAGCTCAGGAAAATCTGAAGCGCATGTTCACCCCTGCCCCATTCTTCATCTAAGGTACCAACCAATGAAGCCAGGGCTCAAACCCAGGCCTGTCTGCCATTGCAGACTGGCACCTCCCATTGGATCATACTTTATCTTAGCATTGTGTTTATCTACACTGGAGCTAAGTGCTGGTAAGCAAGCCTCACTTGCCTTTGAAGTGGGCAACTACTGAGCGGAGCTCAATTTTCTACCTGATCTGGGGAAATAGAAAAACAAGAATATAGTATTTGCCATGAGATAGATGAATGTGTTTGAAAGTGAGGACAGTGACCACCGAACAGTGTGATGAGCTCTGAAGGTATATTTTGGTGGCTGAATAGGAATGAAGACTCTCCCAAGCTGAAGGCTGAGGTGGTACATGGGGAGCCATGTGCACAGATTGACCTTCGACTGAGGAGATGAAGTCTCACATGCTTATCCATCATTCATGACCATTTTGTGAATATTTACTCCCATGTTCTTTAGGGTGAAGATGGATGGAAGATTTGCTGGGCTCAGGATTTCTTTCCGTCTTTCTGTCTTCTCTCATCTTGTTCATCTCATTCCCTTTTTCCCCTTTCCTCCCTCATCCCAATCTCTCTCTCTCTCTCTCTCTCTCTCTCTCTCTCTCTCTCTCTCTCTCTCCAAATGGAAGTTTTCTTTTATAAAAGTGCTCTGTCCCCTTGACACAGAGATTTGAGGCAGAGAGTTTCCTCTGTCTTCTTCAGGATCAACTTTGAATAAGCCTATTTCCTTCCACTAGTCTCTGCAGTAGGAATTGCCTAATGAGCTCTTTTTCCACGGGAGAAGTTGAGGCTCAGCAGGGAGAGGGATACTGTGACACGCTCACACAGCTGGAAGAGCTCCATGGGGCTGGTTCTGGATTTGAGAGCTGACTTCTACCTTTTCTGCTTCATTCCTCAACCCTAATCTGCGCTTGCAAGTACTCCTATCATTTCCTTGATGTCCTGTAAGGCTTTCTGGCCTCTTTCTAGAGCTCACCCCACCACCCACCCAAAATTCTGAAATAATCTGAAGCATGTTGGGAAGTATATTTTGTAGAAGTTTCCAGACACCTAGCCTACCTGATATAATTAACCCTTGTGGGCTAATACCTAAATTAGTTAGTTTTTGAGCCAAGGGTTGTGGGTTTGGGTCTTACTAGGTATAGGGGGAAAATGTAGTAAGTAAAAATACAAGATGGATCCCTAGTGGTATTGTGATTTAAATAAACAACAAGTATATATTTTCTTTTGAGACAAAATCTCATGTATCCCAGACTGGCTTCCAACTTGCTATGTAGCCAAGGTTGACCTTGAACTTCTGATCCTCTTGCCTCCACCTCCTGAGTGCTGGGATTATAGATGTGCAACATCATGCCTGTTTATGTCGTACTGCTGGTCAAACCCAGGTCCCTGTGCATGCTAAGTAAGCACTCTACCAAGTGAGCTACATCCCCAGCCCAACATTTTTGATATTATGTCTCATGTAATATTTGAGATGTACTAAAAATATTCATTTGCTTAAAATTCCAGTGGAAGTAGGGATCCTGGATTTTATGTGCCAGTCTACCAGCAAAGGGCCACTTTTATTTTCTGTGGGGGTTTCTTACCTTAGTGGTTGATGGTGGTTGAGCATGTGAACGCTGGAGGAGGCACATGACGAGGGTCTAAATCTGGGCACCAAGTTGTTGGCGGTGGAACCAGGGTAAGTTGCTTAACTTTTCCTTGACCCATTTTCTTTCTCTGGGGAGAATAGTGTCAAATGCTGAGGGAGTTAAATAATCCCCCAAAATCACTCAGTAGGGATCCTTCCTGGTGGTAGCTGATGAGCAACTGTTACTGAGGATCCTGAAGACTTCCCCCAGCAGTCCAGTAATAGTTCAGTGGATGTGGCTAAGGTAATGTGTGTCAGTATAGTTTAGCCTCTTCAAAGTTTTGTTTGTGACCATTTGAGGAGTTAACTTTTGTGGGGCTCTGTCTCACCTTCCGGACTAGAGTGCCTGACAGCTGGAAATGGATTACAGGAGTGACAGACAGATGGTTTCCCTTTCTATCTGAGCCTCCTGATGGAAATGAAACAAAATTTGTGTTGATGACTCACTGTGGAAGCCACGTCTAGCCAGCCTTTAAATAGCAATGGCTGGCCATAGAAAACAGTGTCACTGCCCAGAAGTAAGATCCCCTTCAAAACTGTTATGAGCAAAGTGGATTTCTTACAGACAAAATCAGGGTATTAAATTATAGGTACAGGCAAGAGAAGTCAGGGTGCGCTGGCCTCCAGTCTGCCCTGGTCTCCAGCTGCTGCCCCATCCGAACCTCCCACGCTTTGCATGCTACCGAGGCCCTTTTTTGAGATTAGCATTCAGACTTCCAGGCACACACGTGGAGAACACTGGGTCCCACAGCAACGGTGCCGGTTCTTTTCTGGTGCTCTGCTCTTTTCAAGTCTCATCATGAGCTCAGGGAGGCCGTTTTAATTTGATGCTGCTTTGTCAAAAAGTATTCTAACACCAGGCGTGTTGGCGCAGGCTCCTTTAATCCCAGACCTCGGGAGGCAGAGGCAGAGGCAGGTGGATTTCTAAGAGATGAAGTCCAGCCTGGTCCACATAGTGACTTCCAGTTGGGCTGGAACTAGGGAGACCCTGTTGAAAAACAACAACAAAAATGATTCTAAAAATGTGCAAATCTCTTTTTTATTAATGAAAACCTGGCCTCAAGTTCACCAACCCGAACAGCTGAACAGGCAAGTGTTTAACTGGACTGGAATAACATTGACTGTTATGTTAATTTTGTTAGCTTTCTTTTGTAAATATGTGCATTTGCTTTATCTCTGTCTCTCTTTCTGTCTGAGTGTGTGTGTGTGATGTCTATAGCATGAAGAACGGCCTTACGTGTCATTTTCAGAAACACTACCATCTCTTTTTTGACAGCCAAGAGTTCATCAAATAAACTATGTTGGCTGGCCGGTGAGCCCCAGAGATCCCCCATGTCCACCTCTTTGGTACTGAAATTATAAGCATACGACAACACACCCAACAATTTTATGTGTGTTCTGGGAATTAAACTTGGAGCCTTGTGTTTGCAAAGTAAGTGCTCTGACCACTGAACCATCTTCTCAACCCCAGCGGTGTGTTGGACTTTTGATAACTTTTATTTTGATATAATTTCTAACTTGCAGACAAGTTGCAAAAAATGGCATCCCCATCCTGTATTTTACATGACGTTTTGTCTGTGATGTGCAATGGAAATCCTTTGCCAGGTTGCATGACCTGACCTTCCATTAGGAGATGAAGGTGCTTTGGATGGACATAAACAAGAAACTGAACTGTCCTAGTTCTACTCAGCCACTCAAAGATCAGTTCAAAGACTCTGCTTTCATCAGACAGGGTTATTGGGTTGCATGTGATGGAAATCAGGTCTAACAAACTGAAGCTCACAGAACCCACTTCTGATGAATTCAGAGAAGTATAGAGGGCTGGGGGTGTGTGCAGCTCAGGGGTAGAGCACTTACCTAGCATGCTCAGCTCTGTGTTGGACAATCAGCACTGTCAGAAAAAAAGACAAAATGACAGATAGGCAACAGGCAGCTTTGGGGGTGTCAGGGAGTAATGGGGAGTCTCTTTAGGGGATCACTTTCAGCTTGAATGTGTTTCATTGATTTTCCTGTTTGTACCTCTCTTCCTAAGCTTCCTGGCATCCAGAGCTCATTTGGTGACGATAAGCAGGGCATCGTGATTCACAGCACCCCTCACACAGGAACAAGGTCAGGCTCCAAAGGAAGGTCAACTGCAGTGGCTAAGAGGCAAGTGTCTAATGTGCCACCCTCTCACTTAAAACATTTTATATCTACTGACTCATTTTAATCTGCACCACAATGTTTTTATGGTGCGAGGGCAACAGAGACCCAGAGGTTAAAAACCTTGCTCAAGATCACATAGCTGTAATGGTGAGTTAGTATTCAAACCCAGGGTGTCTTCATGTTGCCTGATTCTTTCTCATCATAGCTATTAATAGGATATAATCAATTCTTAGCAAGAAAACCAACTCCGTTTCACCTCCATTTCGTAGAGACTCCCCAGTCCTCTGCTATTGCTTCTCCCTCTGCACACGAGGGTGCCACACATTTCTCCCTGCTTGCTCTGATTTGTGTCTCTACCTCCCTCTGCCTTCTAGACTATGGGCTCTTTACCAGGTTCTGTTTATCTCTGAATCCTTCACAATGTGTAAATCAGGACTGTGCGCACAGCTAAAGCTTGGCAAATATATTTTCAGAATTGAATGGAATCTCTTTCATAACATTTTGCCTTAACAGACAGTGATGAAAGAAAGAGCCTGGGTGGGGTACATTCCATATACTTTTATAAAAAGTTTTTGTGTTTTCTTTTTGAGGCAGGGTCTCCCTGTAGTCCCAGCTGGCTTGGAACTTGCTGTGTAGACCAGGCTGGCCTCGAACTCACAGAGATCTGCCTGCCTCTGCCTCCTGAGTGCTGGGACTAAAGGCGTGCGCTACCACACCCAGCTTAAAAAAGTTTTTATTTATTTATTTATTTTTATGTTTATGAGTGGTTCACCTACATGTATGTAAGTACACCCATGTCATCAGTGCCTGTGGAGGTCAGAAAAGGGCATCAGATTTTCTGGAACTAGAGTTAGCTGCTATGAGTGCTGGAAACTGAACCCAGGCCAACTGCAGCATTAGCCAGTGCTCTTAGCCACTGAGTCATCTCTCCAACCCTAATTTTTGATATGCTCTTAATTCATTCAGTTAATAATTACATGCTCTAAGTATTTGATGAGGTACTGATTCCTTGCCTTGCTGATTGGCTAAATCTCAAAGAGTTATTTGGATATCCATACATGATAGTTAATCTAGATTGTCAACTTGATGGGATTTAGAATTACTTAGGAGCCAAACCTCTTGGGATGAGGGGTGTCTGTGAGGACATGTCTAGAGAGGTTTAATTGAGAAGGGAGCACCATTTTGAATGTGGATGGCACCACCTCATGGGCTGGGGTCCCAGACTAAATAAAAGGAAGAGCGTGAGATAAGCCCCAGCATTCACCTCTCTCTTCTTCCTGACTGTGGACACAGTATGACCAGCTGCCTCACACTCCTGCCCCCTGCCTCCCTGCTGTGATGGACTGTACCCTCAAACTATGAATCAAAACAAAATCTCCCCTTCTTTTTAAAATATTCATTACTTATGTTTAATTTTACATGCATGAGTGTATTGCTTGCATGTATTAAGGTCACTGGTATTGTGCAGCACCTACGGAGGTTAGAAGAGGGTGCCGGATCCCCTGGAACTAGAGGAGTTTTGGATGGTTGTTAGCTACCGTGTGAGTGTTGGGAACCAAACCCATGTCCTTTGCAAGAGCAGCCAGTACTCTTAACTGCTGAGCCATTTCTTTAACCCCCAAACCTTACTTTCTTTAGTTGCTTATGTTAGATGTTTGGCCACAACAAGGAGAAAGGAAACTGATGTTCTGTCCTTCAGGGGAGCTGTGAGGGCAGTTTGTTGTTGTTGTTGTTGTTGTTGTTGGTGGTGGTGGTAGTGGTGTGGGGAATTGAACCCACAGCTTTGCACATGTTAAGCAAGTGCTCTGCAATTGAGCTGCAACAACCTGGGCTCAGTGGCTCAGCATTTAGGATTATTTAGTAAAGGATTCAACGGTCACTTGTAATGTGCTTCTCTGTGTTGTTCTGATTGCCAGTTTCACAGCACAGCCCTTTAACTCATCAGGGCTGCTGGGCTCCTCATACTGGCCTGAAATAGAATTCTCCAGAGATGGAAAAGCAGCAATAACCCCTCTTTACTCCCTGGGAAGGCGTTTGGAAACAGAAGGGCAGGCGCTAGAGGTTGTATTAACTATGACACCAGTTTGGATTTTGAGTAAAACTTTCCACCTTGTAAAGTGGTCATGTGTGTTTCAGTGACTTGGCTATTTTGGATAGCATGCTTTGATTTCTTGAGCTCAGGCTCTGGAAACTCAGTTGCTAGTTGTGTTGTTTGGGACATTTTCTTTTATTTGACATTTTTGATTTTTATTTTATCACCCATGAAATGGAGATAACGTCGTTTACTTTATAAGGTGATCCTGAGAAATTGGTGCATTAAAAACATGCAAAATGCAAAGGAGGTTTGAAGACAAGGGCTTGGAGCAAAGTGGTTTCTTTGGCAGGAAATGTTAGGGTAGAAGATTGAGAAAGTGAGATAAGGGAAAAAAGCCACAAGAACTACTAGTGAGTCAGTTAATATTGTGGGCAACTTGGCCTTGATCCCACCCAAGGAACATTTAAGACGCTATGTGGAACATGCCTCGCAAGCATGACCCACCAAGGCAAGGATGCTGCGATTTTATCCACCGGCTTCCCGCCTTCCCTCAGCTGAGTCTGCCCTGTTGGGTGTTTCTCCTCCATTCCCTATCTCTGAGCACATGTGTCCTGTGGTGCTAGAATAAGGTTGCAGGTGGAAAAGAATAAAGACCAATGCAGGCACCTTAGATGGGAGCTGTCAGTATGCCAGGCACTGTCCATAGGTACATTCTGGTATAGCAAGACCATGTATGTGGAGGCATTGATAGGCGCTGCTATTGGAACTTATATCATGGTCTGATGTACAATGAGTACTTGGTATGTTTTAGCTGGAGGATTTGGGTGGAAGTGGTTTATTTGGAAGGGGGTTTCAGGAAATAGGAGCTGGAATGTAGAAGAATAAAGTTTAAAGACTCTATAATGAGTGAGTCACTATTGTGGGCAACCTGGATTTGATCTCACCCAGGTGACTCCATGAGATGCTGTGTAGAACATGCCTTAGAATCATGGCACTGGAGAACAAGGAGGGTTTAATTGCCCAGCATTCCTTTCTATGAGGACCTATCCTTCTGTCATTTGACATGTTCCAGAACAGCTGTCAATCAGGTTGTCTGGTACCATGGCAAGTCACTGGAGCAGGCACATATGCTCAGACTGGCCAATCAAAAAAGCTATTCCTCTGCTCAATGACTGGCTAATGGACAGGGATGAGATCTAAGCTGGGCTGATCAGAGACCTCCTGAAAACATTGATTTCACACTAGATCTAGTGAAGATGAAGTTACTGCTCCTTGCTAAGAGATGGAGAACACTCATCCAGGATGGTAAGTAGAAACTGTTAGCCTCATCATCCCTAGCTGCTGGAAGCCTTTCTGCCATATGGAGACATGTGTGCCAAACTAGACTCCTGTACTTTCTGACAGAGTGATTATGGACAGGCCACCTAACCTTTCTGAAATTTGGTATCCTGTCTATGGTGAGGAAGAGATGATGCCTACTTTTTAGGGCATCATTACATTTCAACAAAGGTATATGTAAAACATACTTAGAAAATAGCAAATTTTTAGTAATTTTCATTATTTATCTTTTAATATTTTGTTATTTTTATTTTATGTATATGAGTAGTGCCTGCATGTAGTTAGGTACACTTGTGTTGTGTAATACTCATGGAGGTCAAAAGAGGGCATTTGGCAGGGCGTGGTGGCACATGCCTTTAATCCCAGCACTGGGAGGCAGAGGCAGGCAGATCTCTGTGAGTTCAAGGACAGCCTGGTCTACATAGTAAGTTCCAGAACAGCTGAGGTTATAGGGAGACCCTGTCTCAAAAAAACAAAACAAAACAAAACAAAACAAAACAAAAAAAGAGGGTATTTGATCTCTTGGGAGTGGAGTTTACATATGGTTGTTAGCTACCATGTGGGTGCTGGGAATTGAACCCAGGTCTTCTATAAGAGCAGCCACTGCTCTTAACTGCTGAGCCATCTCTTCAGCCCCATAATTTATTTTTATTCAGCTTTATTCTACAGACATTTAAATCTGAGGAGCAGTATTTTCTGTAAACAATTCCAGTCTTTGCACACGAGTGCTAGAACCAAAACACGTGGGTTGCTGTCCTGCATTTCTTTTGACTCCCTCACACGATGGTTTACTTTCCAGAAGCCTCCAATGCTATAGACTTCCCAGATTCCCAGGAAAAGCCTACAACACCAGCCATCCCTTGCTGCACTATTCATAAGAATAGTTCCATTCTCCCCCTCCCCCTGCCCACACCAATTAAGCAGTCACATTAACTGATAGCCAAGTAAACTGTAGAGGGACTCTGGGAAACTGACCGTTCTAGTTTAGTACCCCATCTGTTCTGTTTCCCACAAAGCAACTAAGAGAGGTTTATTTTGGAAAGATGCAATTCTCTTTTAAAATATTTTATTATTATTTTTATTTTATGTGTATGAGTATATTGCCTACATGTATATAAATGCACCTGTGTCATGCAATGCCCACGGAGGTCCAAAGAGGGCATTTGGATCCCCTGGAACTAGAGTTAGGATGGTGGTTAGCTGCCATGTAGGTACTGGGAATTGAACCCAGGTCTTCTGCAAGAGCAGTAAGTGTTCTTAACTGCTGAGCCATCTCTCTAGCCCTGCTAAGTTTCTTTTTTTAAAGTATAACATCTAGAACTCTTGAATTTCATGGCGTGATGGCTAATCCCGGGTGTCAACTTGACTGGATCTGGGATTAACAGAAATGAGAGAGATCTTCTTCACTGGATCATCTGAAGCCAGAAGACACACCCTAAATGTGGGTGTTACCTTCTGATGGCAGCCTGTATAAAAGGCCACGGCAGAGGAGAATGCCTGGCTTCTTGCTGCTTGCCTTCCCTCTCGCTGGTGAGTTTGTCTTGCTGCTGTAGACTGAAGACTAGCTGATCTTTTGGAATTCGTCAGACTTTCAGCGCCAGATTGGGACTACTGAGGCATCCAGCCTTGTGGACAGCTAAACTGATAAATCTCTATATGTATATATTCATGCTATCGGTTCTGTTTCTTTGGAGAACCCTGACTAATACACATGGATTTCCACAATCCAGTCCTTTCAGTCTCTTGATGCACACAACAGCTAGGAAGATCATTCCATGATCCTCTCCTGTGCCTCTGCTCTCAAGTCCCTAAAGGCAGTGACTCTTCCTAGATGGTTCTCTGCACTGGACCCTCTTCATCGATTACAGTCACAGTCTTGTTACTCCACACACATAAGCTCTCAGTACCAAGGGAGACACCCCAAATCAATTGCCTGGCATATAAGAGATAAAACTTATTTGTCATCACCATGTTAAACCAAGAACTCCTGGATGACAATGACTGAAATTTTCATATTTTGCTATTAAACTAAAAATATCATGCCTAGAGCATATTAGGCCTTTGATTGGTATTTGTTGACTGAATGAATAGCCTCACTTTGAAGACCTTCATAGTGTGGTCTCTAGAATGGAACCTGTGGGTGATGCTTTCAATTGGGTTACACACACAATGTCATTCATGTCTGATCTTCACAACAATTCTAGGATGTAGACAACATGGCCATTTGTGTCAGAATGCTACATTTCTTTGGGGACTTTTTATCCTTACTGTCTAGCTAATTCCCACTTCCTATTCTTATCACACCATCCTCTGAAGAGGTTACCCAAATTATCGATAGGGAATTGGGACACAGACCACTCTGGCTTCTTCATGCTGAACAGGGACACAGGGTGAGGCAATTGGGGTACCCCTTCAGTGGGTCTATCTAAAAGACTCCCAATTTCATAACCCCTATCTGTAGGGAGAAAAGAAGGTCCTTGACTGGTGAATAGGGGATGTGAAGGAGGAGTAAAGGCAATAGTAGTTAGCATTATAAATTCTTGACAGGGAACCAGAAGAAAGTCAGAACAGGGCAATTTTCAAATGTTCATATCAGAGTCCATTGGGATTTCTTGATGAGAGCTTCCAAAAGCATCCCTCTATTGGGTTCCTTCTCATTTTTCTTTTGTCTGCCAAGGCTGGACTTGAGAGTAATGGACTCAGGATTTGTTTTCAGGTACTTTGGTAGCTGTTGGAGTAGCTAGAATCAGCATTAGTTCCCTCTCAAAGGCTTCTAGACCAAGTAAAGCCAGCCACAATCGAGCAGGACCTTTGACTTATCTTCACATAGGCAGAACTGGTAAAAGAAAGGAGCCAGGGGCTCCTCCCAAGCCCTTGTGACCCCTGAGGAACAGATCCTCAATTGACCTTAAGAGTAAAAATAAATTGGTTTATGGTCTTAAGCACCCAAAAAGAAAGTATAACCAAAGATTAAAGTGATCAATATATTTCTTTAAGAGTTCAAGGGATTACACTTTCCAGACATTAGGCTTGTTCATATAAAATGTTATTTAGACAATTATTTCTCATTGATGATTTTCTAAGCAGAAAGTGCTGCTCAGATGTAAAACTTCAAATCTTGGTCTGCAGTACTGTAGTGCCCACCTGTAGCTAAGAGAGACAACCCGCTATTGTTCTAAAATATACACCTTTTAAAGACTCTCCCCGGTGACTTGCTTACCCCAACGAGGCCTGTCCTTTCACAGTTCTACCACCTCCCCATAGCCTATTCAAAATCGAATCTATTGGATTAATCCATCAATGAAGGCAGAACTCTCATGATCCGATTACCTCCTAGAAGCAATACCCCTGAAGCCTGCTGTACCTACTTTGTGTGTGGGACACTTCATGTCCAAACCGTGACAATACCCTGCTCAGTCTTAATAGGAGGAAACTCAGATGTCAGTCATTTATCTAAACATCACCCTTTGTTTGAAAAATTCTAAGGCTTTTGCTCTTACTGCACTTGAGTTAGGGCCACGTGCCTGGATTGCGTTGTTTCAGTCACTCCTGCAAGGAGTAAACAAAGTTACTCCTTTGTTCGGGGGGCTTAGATGCCTAGTGAAATACTCAGATGATGTATTTCTAAACAGGAGATTTGCTCACTCTGTTCATGGCAGAGACTACCAAAGCACTTGCATTTATTCCCCCTTAAACAAGTTATGAAGCAAATACCGGGGTTTATAAATTATCTGTTGTTTAAAGATAAAGGAAGAAGGGGCTATCAAGTATTTCCCAGGTATCCCATTCTTCCCTGCATTGACCAGTGGGATAGAGAAAGGAAGATTGTGTTTACTGAGTGCTCACTGTGTCCCAGGAACTGTTAGGTGTATGTAACAACCATATTGTGGGGGGTAGTATTAGCTCACCCTTCAAAGCTTCACCAAGTATAGCCAGCTCTGTGTACACTTCCCTTGCCATCCCTATCCTTTGTGGAGTTGACCTTCCTACTATATGTCCCTGTTATAACCTTGTGTATTTGAGTGCTCTGTATTTTAGTGTCTATGTTGTAAGTCCTAATGTGTACTTATGCCTTTCTTGTAGACCCGTCTAAAATAATAACTAGCAGTCATAGATGCTACTGAGAATTTGAAATGGATGTAATCTAAATTGAGTGGTTCTCTAGGTCTAAAATATGTGCCATAGACATAGTATAGAAAACAGAATGTAAACCATGCTAGTGTGTGTGTGTGTGTGTGTGTGTGTATGTGTGTGTTTGTTGTACATGAGGTTTATGTGTGCCTGTTTGTATGTGTAAGGGACATACGTGTGTGTGCTTGTAGAGGCCAGAGGTCAACCATAAGTGGCATTCTACTGGAGATAATGCACCGTGTTTCTTGAGATACAGTTTCTGCATGGGGCCTGAAGCTTGTCTATTAGTCCAGCCTGACTGGCTAGTGAGACCCAGGGATCCTCCTGTCTCTGCCTCCCCAGTGCTGGGCTTATAAGCATGCCCCCCACACCCTGCTTTTTACATGGATACTGAGGATTGAACTCAGGTCCCTGTGCTCACACAGCAGGCACTTTCCTGAGTTAGCTCCCCAGCTCCAAGACATTAGTTTTATGTTGACCATGTATAGAAGCAATAACATTCATTATACATTGTATGAAGAATCTATCTTAAAATGTGTTTCTCCTTGTTTAATGAGACCACTAGAAAGCACAAATCCACCTGCAGCTCACAGTATATTTCTATTGGCTAGCACTATTCTGGATTCTGACTCTCTTTTTCTTAAAATATTTTATTTATTATTTTTAGCTTATGTATATATGAGTGTATTGCCTGCATGTATGTAAGTGCACCTGTGTTGTGCAATGCCTGCGGAGGTCTGAAGAGGGTGTCGGATTCTCTGGAACTGGAGTTACCAACAGTTGTTAGCCACCGTGTGGGTGCTAGGACTCGAATCTGGGTCCTCTGCAAGAACAGCCAGTGCTTAAGAGCTGTTGATCAGTTACGAGCTGAGCCATCTCTCCAGCCTTCTGAATTTCTTGAGTAAGGGTCTATGCCCTATTTTCTTTGTTTTGACCCCAAATAGGGTCCTGTACTTAGTGTTTATTAAATACATACTGAGCAAACATACTACTGTACAACATAGAGCCTTGGATTTTTTTCTGGCCCTAATTGAAAAGAGATGTGAAATTGGCAGGAAGAACCCAATGAAGTAACGCATCTTGGTGAAAAGATGAAGAATTTTAAGTGTCTCTTCTGAGTGGAAACTCTACTCTCTAAAGGAAGAGGTCAATTAATTAAAAGAAGGAAAAAAGAAGGGAAGGGGCATCTGAGCTTCTAGGGCGACTGGAGTGGGCAGTGGGGGAGTTGTCCCTAAAGCTGGGGTGCAGTTTGTAGAAATTTTCAAGCACATCTCCCATGATGTTAGAATGAAGAGTTTCCTAGACAAGCCATAGCAGAAGCTTGGGGCCCTGCCTCCCATATAGGCCACTGGCTTCCTTCCTGAGGTTCCCGGTATGAGGCTCTGTCTGGCCACAGTGTATTAGGTGTGTATTAGAGTCCAACGGCACCTGCTGGGATTTCCAGGTTCTTGTCTCTTGTAACAAAGGATCAGATGAGGCACACATGGATAGTGGTGGTTTATTAAGACCGGTGCACTCTGAAGATTGAAAGCAGGCCGGAGACCTGAGAACAGTTCAAAGTTTGGGGACTCTGGCAGGGAGTCCTGACCCTCTATGACTCATTTGCATTGTGCTGCCCATATTTGTACATCAGGTGTCTTTTAGTTATTTTCTTCCTTCTGCACATACTCTGCCCCTAGCATTTAGCCCTGGTCTTTCTGCCAACTGGTTTCTTTCATGCACTGATCTTTTTTAAAAAAGAATTATTTTTAAAAATTTTGTGTATTAATTTTATTTTATGTGTTTGTGTGTATTGTCTGCATGTTGGTAAGTACACCCGTGTTGTGCAATTCCTGTGGAGGTCAGAAGAGGCTGTCAGATCCCCTGGGATTGGAGTTACAGACAGCTGTTAGCTGCCATGTGGGTACTGGGATTCAAACCTGGGTCTTCTGTAAGAACAACCAGTGTCTTAACTGCTGAGCCATCTCTCCAGCCCCTAAAATAGTTTTATTTTATGTGTATGAGTGTTTTGCCTGCATGTATGTAAGTGTACCCATGTCATACAAAGCCTGTGGCGGTCAGAAGAGTGTGTTGGATCTCCTGGAACTGGAATTACAGATGGTTGTTAGCAGCTAAGCCATCTCTCCAGCCCTTAATCTTTTTTTTTAGAGGCAAATAATTCTTATTTTCAAAATGGCAAAGGCTGTCACCCTGTTTTACTCTCCTGACACAGCAGCAATGTGCTTGGTTCATACAAGGGGCCAGATATGAGTAACAGTGGTCCTCAACCCAGGATGCATGGGCATTGTTGAATAAGCACTGTGGCTTTCTCCACAGGGTGTATTGTTCAAGTAGAGACAAGAAGATCAGAAGTTCGTCATCTTTGGCTATATAGCGAATTTGAGGTCAGTCTGGGCTACATGAGACCCTATCTCCTAAGGAGACAGATCTGGGGCAAGTGTAGTTTTTTAGAGTGGCCAACATCCCCTCAGTATACCCCAAACTGGCTTCTCTTCCCTCTCTTCTCCATGGTCATATCTGAGCTTCTCAAGAACACCTTCCCATTGCCATGTCTGTGTCTGACTCTGGAGAAGGAGCCCCAGGCAAGAGCAGCCAGGACATGTGATGTATAGACCTCAGCTCATCTCTCTGTTCCCATTAAATCCTTCATTTGTTTTCACCAGTTGCTCTTATACCACAAGGCTTCATGTCACCCCTTTGTATACCCTTGTGCTTTCACTAGGAAACTAAGATTATCAGCACCCAAAGACCCTCCAACCCAGTACTGACCTCCCACCCTGCCTTCCCCCTTTCCCCGTCATCCCCATGTTTATGAACTGCAGCTGCAATATTCTCTCCACTCCTCACATTCAGCCTTGGGAATTCCTCACTTCCCTGCTCCTACAAAGATGTTTTCCTGGACACCAAGATGGCTTCTGAAGTTTAACTCCATGACTATCAAAATAAAACATTTTTGCCTTCTTTTCAGCTGCCAAGAGGCACCATTCCCCTTCACAGGGTCACGGGTGAAGATGTGAATTTTAGGTTCGTTCCCAGGTTCTGTTTCTGGACCCTATTTGGATGTGGCTGGGTACACACACTACCTGCTAAAGGCAGTTGTAAGATTTATACGCAGTACATGAGCATTCGAGAAGAAAGGGTGGATGGGAATCCCCTCAGTAGGGCCACTGTAAGAATTTCACTGACAGGGCTGGGGGTGTAGCTCAGTTGGTACTTGCTTGCCTAGTGTATTAGTCACTTTTCTGTTGCTGTGATAGAAACACTGACCCAAGCAATGTATAGAAGGAAGAGTTTATTTGAGCTTATGGTTCCAGGGACATTACAGTCCGTCATGGCAGGGAGCCATGGTGGCTGGAGGTGGCTGGAGCAGGAGGAGCAGAAGCTAAGCTCTCACATCATCACGCAGGCACAGGAAGCAAGAGATCTGGCAAAGCTTAAGATTCTCTAAGCCCACCCTCAGTGACATGCTTCCTCCAGGATAGCCACACCTTCTAAAACCTCCCAAAACAGCACCATCATCTGGGGACAAAATGTCCAAATACTTGGAGCCTATGGGGGACATTTTCATTCAAACCATCACACCTAGCATGCAGGAAGCCAGGTTTGATTCTCAGCACATAAATTGGGTGTGGTGGTGCATGACTGTAACCTCAGCATTCAGGAGATGAAGCCAAGAGGATCAGAAGTTAAGGTCATTTTCCACCATGTAATGAGTTTGAGACCAGGCTGGGCTGCATGAAACCCTATCTCTGCAAAACAAAACAATAAAGCAAAAACACCAGAAATTCTATACAAAAGTGTGACATTCTACTTCGTGAATTGAGATTTTTCCACTTGGCTTTGCTCTGGATTGGGAGCAGGGGCTGACCCTTGTTTGCTGTCTCTCTGCTGAGAAATAGGAAGTACAGCTTCCCCAGAACAGAATTCCTCTTTCTTGAGATCTTTATCCTCAGAAGCCATTTTCCTCAAGCACCTTCATAACTTTGAGAATTTTATATCATCAAAATGAACATCATTGAGATCTGTGAGTTTCAAAATCAGGCATTCATAGAGAACTTGGATGGAGGGCCAAGGGGGAGGGAACTTCTTGACACACATATTAGTTGCTACAAAGCAAAAGAAATTTACAAACACAACCTTGAAATCAGAGGGAAACAGACTCCCTGAAGGGTTTCTAGTGAGCAAGGGATGATGACTGGACCAGCATCACATTGTACCCATTATAAAAGAAGTAAATGCTGCGGAGGATGTTCCCAGAGGAAGCTGACACAGTTCTCTTCAATGAGGTTTATTATAATGAGGGGGCCGGGAGGCTATGATTGGGCCTTGAGCTGGAAGGGAGAGCCACAGAAACACTGAAGTATTTGGAGATCTAAACATGACGGAGCCTTAAGGGGAAGAAGAGGCTTCAGCAGAGTGAGAACCAGGGGCTAGAGAGATGGCTTGGTGATTAAGAGTCCTTGCTGCTCTCCCAGCTGATTGGAGTTTGGTTCCCAGCACCCAGATCAGACAGCATCTCACAATGCCTGTGACTCCAGCTCCAGGGGATCTGATACCTCTGGCCTCCTTGGGCTCTTGTACTCACACATAGACAGACACACGTGCATAATTATAATAATAAAAATTGATCTTAAAAAAGAGTGAGAATGAACTGGAGAGATGGCTCAGCAGTTAAGAGCACTGGCTGCTCTTGTAGAGAACCTTGGTTCGATTCCCAGCACCCACATGGCAGCTAACAACCATTCCTAACTCCAGTTCCAGGGGATCTGATGCCCCCTTCTGACTTCCGTGGACATTGCATGACACTGATGCACTAACACACATGCAGGCAATACACTCATACATGTAAAATAAAAATAATAAAGAATGAGAATGAGAATGAGAGTGAGAGTGAGAGGAGAGAGAGAGAGAGAGAGAGAGAGAGAGAGAGAGAGAGAAAACATTTCATGTGGAGGGGCAGTGGAGCCTCTTCAGACAGAAACCTTCATCTCAGGACCCTGAACAATGGAGAAGCCTGACTTTTCAGGGTGGTATGAAGTTTCAGATCACGTGATTTAGCAACATACTTCATGGGGACAGGGTCATGGAAGAGCCAAGTACCATCAACTGAGAGCTGTCAAGTCACAGCACAAATTGCTTTTTAAAAATACTTTATTATTTTTATGTTATGAATGTATTGCCTGCATGTCAGTGCACCCATATCATTCAGTGTCCTCAGAGGTCAGAAGAGGGTGTTGGAGCCTCTGGAACTGGAGTTATGGACAGTTGTTAGCCTCCGTGTGGGGCTGGGAACCAAACCTAGGTCTTCTAAAAGGGCAGCCAGTGCTCTTAACTGCTGAGCGTCTCTCCAGCCCCACAGGCTGCTTCTTAACTTTGTCCCAGGGAAAGCTGCAGGGAGGCATGGCCGGATTCAGGCTGTGGAATCAGGCCTGACGTGCAGGCCCCTGTTCTAACAATACCCAGGTTTATTTACTGCATTCGTAAGAGCATAGATGTTAGTCAAAGGCCCAGATAGAATTGATGAATGCCGACTCTTCATTTACTAGCCACGTGACCTCAGACCAGTGCAGAGACTCACTGTGCTTCAGTCCTGCCCCTGCACGTGCATGTGATGCCACCCGCTACTTCAGCACAGTTGGGAGGTTCAGTGAATTAGCACACACACTTTTCTTTTGCAGCATTCAGTAGGCGTCTCATAAAGGCTTGTCCTTATCGCTGCTCGTTTTATGATTTTTGATATCTATATCATCAGTACACGAATTGTTTTTGCTTGTCTTTTAAAAAAATATTATTTTATGTGTTTGAGAGTACTGCCTGTATGTGTATAAGTGCACCCGTGTTGTGCAATGCCCAAGGAAGTCAGAGGAGGGTGTCGAATCCCCTGAAACCGGAGTTACAGACAGTTGTTGGCCGCCATGTGGGTGCTGGGGTTCAAACCCGGGTCCTCTGTAAGTGCTCTTAACTGCTGAGCCATCTCTCCAGCCCCTTGCTTTGGGGGGGAGGAGGGGCAACAAAGACTTGCTATATAGCCCATTACTGAAATTCATGATCCTTGCATCTCTGCCTACCTAGTGCTGGGATTACAGGCTTGAATCCACAAGCCTGGATCATCAATATATGAGTTGTTTGTTGTTTGGTTTAAATTTAGGGGTGTTTGTTTGTTGAGAGAAGATCTCATGTAGCCCAGGCTAGGCTCAAATTCATTACATAGCAGAGGAATGATCTTGAACTCCTGACCCTCCTGTCCCTCCCTCCTAAGTGTTGGGATTACAGGTGTGCACCCCCACGCCTAGCCTAAATGTCTCTTTAAAAAGCTGGGCACATTTCAGTCCCTTCTTTCTCCATGGGGTCTCCAGTTTTTGTTCAGGGATCTCCTATCCTGTTTTTAAGTTTTCTTTTTTTTTTCAGTTGCTTACTCCTTATGTTTTAATATTGTGATTGCCCGTTGAAGTACTTCATAGAGTAAAGGCTGCCAGAAGAGGTGATGCTATGCTGAATACTTTATTTATATTTTTATGTAAACATAATTTGCTTTGTAGGCACAATATAACAGAAGCTCTGAAGCCACAGACACATTAGACAATGTTTCGGTTCACTCCAATAAAGCTTAACCTATAGAGAAGCCTTCACAGCTCTGTTACGGCAAACTGAGACACTCTTTATGCTTCCTTCAGCAAACAGACTCCACGAGATGACTGACCAAGTCCAATGTCCCTCACCCACCCTCCTGTACCTCATGGTGATATTGGCCTCAAACTAGTTTTCTTGTTCTGTGTTCTGAGGAGAGAGGGTTACAACTGACAGGCATATGACTACCCAATTAACTCTGCTTGTTTAAAAAAAAAAAAAAGATCTAGGGAGAGCTGACTTTCCATGCTTCTCCGCTGTATGTGCTATGGACCATCTGCATCTGGGTGTGGGTCGGGTTTCCCATCCCCTAAAGAAGAGCTGGCACAGAGCTGGTGGCTCTTAGCCCCTCCAGAATGCTATCTTTGATTACCAGTAATAGCACTTGGATAGCCAAGAACTGGAATGCTTGTCATTCCTGGGGCAGAAAAGAGAGATAAGTGATTGGCACCCTCTTGGGAATTCTCACCCATTAGCTTATTGGTTGGCAGCGTTTTTTTCCATCTTCATATTTAGTACATTCACAGTGAGGAGAGATTCCCTTCAGGTAAATATTTGGCATAAAGAATTTATCACAAATTTAGGGCAGGGACAAAAGGACCATGATGAAGGAGGGGAGACTTGTTACAAAAAAAATCTTTGGAAGCCAAACAGGTCACTGTTGAAATGCACTAGTTTTTATCCCGTGGGGGAAGAGCTGGATCCACCCTCTGACTTCTTTGTGGAGAAAATGGACAACACAGGAACCTTTTTTTTTTTTTGTCTTTTTGAGACAGGGTCTCCCTGTAGCCCCAGCTGTCCTGGAACTCACAATATAGACCAGGCTGGCCTTGAACTCACAGAAATCCACCTGCCTCCGCCTCCCAAGTGCTGGGATTAAAGGCGTGTGTCACAAGAACCTTTTTATGTCTTCCAGAAGTCAAAGAAACGTGTCAATCTCAAGGGCAGGGGGAAACCTCTTAGGTCTTCCAGAATGCAAAACCAGCTTGGGTGCTTCCTGCCTGGGTTCCTTGTATATATATCTAGCTTGGTTTGTGAGTGATGTGTGAACCCTTAGGACAGGAGGGCTGGAAGGAGGACATGAGGAGGCCCCTTGTGGAGAAGCAGAGACATCGCTCCCTCTGAAGTACTCACTTTGAAGCCTGCCAAATAGGATGAGGATGTTTCTTTCAAGATGGACAGTTGAACGGGGTATGTGATCTGCAGTTTGCTGCCTGAATTTTCAAGGAGCCCTGCAAAATCAGCACCATGGTTATACATATTGGAGGGAGGACTGTGCATTTGGTATCAGATGCTGGACAGCAACCTTCTGCATCCCTGACGCTTGTTACATGCTGGAACATGCTTTGACAATGCAAAATAAATTCACTCATTCCCCCTCCCCCAAATATGGTCTGCAAGGGAGCTCTTTCTTGGGGTAAGATGGTGCTTTCCAGGAACTTAGAAAACAACACATGGTAATGCTGAAGGCCAGGGTGAGAACCCAGGAGTGTTTAATGACATCTGAGTTAGTCCTACATGGGGTGAGTTTTCTTTGGATTTAAATAAACTGTGTATGGCCACAAGAGGGTTTCAGGAGAGAGGTCTCTATAGCTGGTCCTTAAATACATGTTGTTAACCCATCCCTATTCTGAAAACCACACACCTGGCTCCCTGGGTTTATGAGTGAGAACCAGGGAAAGGATCAAATGTAAGAGGGTCAGAGAGAGGCTCAAATCTATGGCCTTAAGACCCGGGGATGGACTTTACAAGGAGATGGACTTTTAGAGAAAGAAAAATACTGTTTGGAGAATCCTGCATTTATGGGGTTATGAATATCCTTCCTGGCCTACTCTCTTGCCACCAGCCAAACTGGCAAGCATTGGGGTTGGAGGCATGGCTGATTGCTGGCAACGAGTGTCACTGGCCTGAAAAATGCTGGGACCTGGATAGTGCTCTCTGATAACACCTTTCAGTCAAACTTGGCCTTGCCGGTGTCTGGGCACTGTGGACTTGCATTAATTTGCAAGACTGTTCTAGAACTGTCGAGAAGGACCCGAGAAGGATGGGTTTGATACAAGGGAGAGGGGAGCATGTGATACACAGACGGAGAAGGGACACAATACTGCATGAAATGGGATTGGCACTTAATTCCAAAAAACAACAGTGATCAACAGCTTCTTAGCTCGGCTGACTGCAGACAAACACAACACACACTGGACTACAGCATTTGTTCACTGGGGCACAGAGGAGTTCTCATGACGATCATCATCTTTCAATCGCCCTTCACGTTCTCGGACCCGAGGTCTGGCTTACTGGATGAAGGGCATCCGTTCCTTATTCTCGCTGTCGCCTTCATGGTCCTCCTCCTCCTCCCCCGCCTCGCTGGTCTCTGTGCTGTCATTGGCCATCTGTAATTCAACAGCGGTCATGATGGAGGACTCTACTTCCCACCCCTACCCCACATCTTGTCTGAGCATCTGATGAAGCCACGTGGACAGTCTTCTTTCAGAGTGCTCATCCCATAGAGAAAGTGCCTCTGAAAGCCCCTTCCAACATCGTCCAACCTTGACCAACACCTGCTGAGCTAAGCCTGTGCTGTTCCCTTTAGCATCACATGCTAGCCCTGGAAATGACTTCGCTGGGTGTATCCTGAATCTTACGACGCCCCAGGTTCAGCCTGACTCGATGTTCCCTTCAATTCTAGTCTTTCATCTAGAAGGGTTGTGGTCCCCCCACCAACTTGATGTGCTAAGTATCCATTCTTCACTGTCTATTTCTTTGGGTGTCAGGGTAAATGCATTCCCAGAACTCAACAATGGCAGGTCCTGAACTCCTGGCCTGGAAGGAGGTCTTTTTAGCCTCGCTTTAATGAGCATGCCCCCTTTATCAAACAGGCCTTCTCCCAGCCTGAGGACCAGCAAAATCTCATGGATCAATGGAGATGGGAAATGCCTCTGGATAGAAAGCTAGGGTGAGCTCTTGTGTGCAACAGCAATAGCTGACCAGGGTAGCTTTAGAGCCTTCTGTGTATGGGGGCTGAAAGAGACCTGTTCACATGTTTGAAGGCCACAGTGTAGTTTCATAGGAAGCCTGGGATCCCAGTCCCTTCTCCCTAACCTTGTCATTGTCTGCCAATAGTCCTGGGGTGTCGCAAGCATTTCTTAAAGTATATCCATATTGCTACCAGTCACTTTTATTTATGACTTAAATGCCATAAAATGCTCTCTCATTTAACTGTCTTACACTGAGTGAAATGGCCATTAAACCTGAGCCACAACACGGTTGCAGTAACAAAGCAGTATTTCTAAAAATACCCATTTGGGCAAGGCGTGGTGGCACACATCTTTAATCTCAGCACTCAGGAGGCAGAGGCAGGCAGATCTCTGTGAGATCAAGGCAAGCTTGGTCGCCATAGTGAGTTCCAGGCCAGCTGGGGCTATAGGGAGACCCTGTCTCAAAGAAAACTCCACTTGGACTGAGACATGCTAGTCATTTGAGTTCCTACTCTTAAGACAGAATGGCTTGAAGACTCACATATCAGCAGAGAAGCTTAACAACGGCAAAGCTCCCTAAAGGTTTTCTTTGTTTGGCCTCGCCTAGACCTTAGTATGGGCCAACGATGCTTCGTGCCATTCTAAGTGTCTCAGGAGAACGTATCCATCTCTAGCTCATAAGCAGAACACCCAGGTTGGAGTGAAAAGCAACTTGCCCAAGTTGCAAATAGGTTCAGCACTGGAGCTTTGAATGCAGGCAGAGTCTGTGTATTAAGGGCTAAGCCATGATACCCCTCCCCGCAAGGCAGCCTATTGGGAAACAGATAAGTCTGGCATGCTGTATTTCTTGTGTATTGCCTCGATATTAGGATAGTGTCTTGATTAAAGCAAATGAGATCAACAGAAGCACTGGAAAGCATCCCAGAGGTGGCTGACATCGTTCCACTGGGCACGTGCAACTTCATTTCTTAAAACCGACTAGGAATCCTTCCCATTGTGGCAGACTAGAAATGGCACCTGCAACCCCCCGCCTCCCCCGTTCCTGTCCGTGTCGTCAACTGCTCTCACTAAAGAACTTGCCTCCCTTTGCTTTCATCTCAGTCCGTGCCTAATCCCTCATTTCTGGAATCGTTTGATCACCCCTGGCCTTGAGAGCTCGGCAGGCTCGCCTGCTTCTTTCTGCTCCAGCTGTGCCTACACCTGACAGTCCTTTGATGTGTCTTTGGCGTTCAGCTGGATAATTTCCTCTGATTTTCACTCACCAGTGGAGTCGGTGTCTTTTCTACATCCAGAATTAACTTGCCAATGTTCCCTCGGTCGTGGATGCGCTGCATGGCCTCCTTTACCTGAGACACAGGTGAGAAACATGGGCCGGTTAGTGGGATGTGATTCAGAGAAATGGGCCTGGAAAAGCCAAGCCTCCTGCTTTCCACTAGAGGGCTCTGCAGTGCAAACAGTGGGTAGAACAGTCCCTGGGGTGCAAATACATTCTGGTTGTGCTGATCACACACTGAACTCTTGTGTGAGGCTTCTGGGTCTGAAAAATGAGGGTGACAGCTTTTGCCATAGGAGAATGATTTTTTTTTAAGGTAGAGGGCGATTCCCTGTAATTCCACAAAGTGTTAGGACTTACCAGTCAGACTAAAATGTAAGCAGTAAAAATATTTTTGAAGGTCGTTTGAGACCTGCCTACTTGTTTATGTAATTCTGATTCATAACTTTGGCTGAACTGCAGGAAAATCCCATGATTTGTAGTTACTGGGAGGACACTCCTCCATCTAGTAGAAGTTCCCTTCAGGAGCGCCCTCCCTAGAAAAGAGGCCCTATGGTTTCTTTTCCTATGTTGGGACGCTTGTCAGAGTCATGAATGTTCCCTGGGATTCTCTGTGAGACGCAAGCCCAGTTGTTCATTCT
Organism: Nannospalax galili; assembly: GCF_000622305.1. NCBI lineage: Eukaryota > Metazoa > Chordata > Mammalia > Rodentia > Spalacidae > Nannospalax > Nannospalax galili. The sequence goes on from NW_008328344.1 coordinate 1,458,110, forward strand.
GTTGCTCTGCAGAAAATGAACGGAAGGAAGCGCTGTGGGGTTAATGGAGAGCACAGCAGTGGAGGTCCGTGTGCCCTCCATATCTACATCTAATGTGGATCTAAATTGGAATGCAACGTTTCTTGACTCAAAAGAGTCAATTTATAAAAATTTATAATAGACTGAGTCTAAATATTTTTCTTAAAGTCTCACAATTTTAAATATTTGTGTTCATTCAGTCCGCAAATATTCAGTCCATATTGCTTCTAGACTAGATGCTATGACGTAAAAAAAAAAAAAAAAAAGTG